>NC_089253.1:78527127-78838130 GCF_963930625.1 Muntiacus reevesi | reverse complement strand
TCTTCTTCAAGTTCCCACCCCACCCCTGGGCCTTCTGTTCTGATCGGAGGACCTGGCCTCTTATTTTACAGAAAACGTACACCCTTAGGCTTGCATCCTCTTCAGTCTCCTTCGTCAAAGACCAAATGGCACCTTTAAGATCCAGGGCCAGAAGGTGCAGCTGCCAGGCAGAGTGTCCTGGAGTGTCTGCTCTGTGGGTTTGGCCCCAGCTCCTGCCTCCACACTGCCCTCTCCTGGTTCTCAGGCCTTCCAGTTCTCTCTGCCCCTCCCCCCACTCCACAGGCTCCCCAGAGTGAAAAGTGAAAGTGTTAGTTGCTCAGACATGTCTTGACACTTTGTGACCCTATGGGCTATAGCCCTTCAGGGTCCTCTGTCCATGGGATTCTCCAGGAAAGAATACTGGAATGGGTAACCATTCTCTTCTCCAGCGGATCTTCCTGACTCAGAGATCAAACCTGGTTCTCCCCATTGCAGGCAGATTCTTTACCATCTGAGCCACCAGGGCAGCCCTCAGTTTCCCAAAGTATCCCTTTAATTCAAGATGCTCTCCATTACCACCCCATGCCAGCCCAAGTTTCCCCTGCATGAAATCAGTCAGTGTGCAGTCCTCTAAATATCTAAATTTACCTTTGTGTTCACGCATCCCAACCTCCTAATCTCTGCTCTCAGACATCCCCACCCTCTTCAAAACCAGCTTCCTTCTGTGCAGTTGCCCCCACTCCCAGCTGCCTCAGTGCTGACCTTTCGCTGTCAAATATTCTCTTTATCCTTTTGTCTTTACCTTTATCCGTGTGTGTATTTCTCTCAGACCATAATCTTATTCAGGTCTACCCCGTCTTTTAAAAGACACTTTCCCTCATGTACACATAGCTCTGTGTAAGATGGATAACCGACAAGGACCCACTGTGCAGCATGTGGAACTCTGCTCACTGTTCTGTGGCAGCCTGGATGGGAGGGGAGTTGGAGAATGGATCCATGTATATGTATGGCTGAGTCCCTTCGCTGCTCACCTGCGACGACCACAATATTGTTAATCAACTATACCCCAATATAAAATAAAAAGTTTAAAGTTTGAAAAAACAAAACAAACCGACGCTTTCCCTTCCCTTAGATGTGTTCCCCTTCCTATCCTCCACGCCCAGTCCTCTGGGTCCATGGTCTCTCTCTCTGTCCATCCCATCACGCCCACCAGTTGGAAAGAGGGTTCCATCCTCTCTAAGCTCACATCCACACTTCCCTCTGTTTCTCAGGCTCCCGCAGTTTGCTTTTCGCCTTCATCACTCTGCTCAAGCTGCTGCCAAGATCACCACCAACACAGCAGCTGCCAACGCTGGTAACTTTGCTCCAGGCCTTAACCAGTTTGAATTCACTGCACTGTTTCATGCTTGGTGGATTCAAAGACATACTTTTGACTGATTCTCTCCTTGTTGATGACTGACTGTCTCTTACCTCTGACTGGTGCCTCTTTTTATTCCTATCCTTAAATATTAGCGTCCCCAGGATGCTAGTCTTAGCTTTTCTTCCTTAGTCCTCTCTCCATGTGGCCTCATTCATCCCTATGGTCTCATCTACCACTTCCAAGCTGAAAACTTGCAGTTGTAAACCTCGAGATCCAACCTGTCACCGAGGCTTTCACCAGTGAATGTCTTGCATGTCCCTCATATGCAGGGAAACCTGCAAGAGGAGGCTCTTCCTCAACTCTTGTTGGCCCAACCTAGTGACATGCATCAGTCATTAAGGACCTGCCTCACTGTTTCCAAAGTGTCGCTTCCAGTCTACCCCTATAATACTCAACCTCCTTTCTCGGTTACTGCAGGGATCTGCTAACTCTCTGCCTCTAGCTCCACTCAGTCTGATCCCTTCTCCCTTTGCTTCAAGAAGCATCTTTCTAAACAGATAAGGTCATGGCACACATCTTAGTATAGGTTTTGTTAAAAAGTGGCCCTGAGATAAGGATTCTGGTTCTTGGTTGATTTGAGAGGTAATCTCAGGAAATGGTACCATGGAAGTAGGGAAGTGAGATGGGGAAGGGAAGCCTGCTAGTAAGGGATGTGTTATCAAGCCAGGTACCAATGTGAGTAACAGGAATGTGAGTCCTGCTGGGGAACCAGTGGAGTCACTGTGGAATACATGCTTCAGATTTATCCTACCTGAGGGGTGAGAGAGCAGGGGTATTTATATTCCAACTCTCATCAGGCTTGTTTGGGATCAAGGAGAGGTGCCAGTACTGTAGCAGTGGACGGCCCTCCTGCAGTGCTTGGGGGAAGGGAGCCTGTGAAGCCCTCAGCCATGGAAGTCAGACCAGTTATTGAAATGGGAGGCTTTTCCAGTGGTCATATATGGATGTGAGAGTTGGACCATAAAGAAGGCTGAGTGCCAAAGAATTGATGCATTTGAACTGTGGTGTTAGAAAAGACTCTTGAGAGTCCCTTGGACAGCAATGAGATCAAACCAGTCCATCTGAAAGGCAATCAACCTTGACTATTCATTGGAGGACAGATGCTGAAGCTGAAGCTCCAATGCTTTGGCCACCTGATGTTGGGAAAGATCAAAGGCAGGAGGAGAAGGGGATGACAGAGGATGAGATGGTTAGATGGCATCACTGACTCAATGGACATGAATCTGAGCAAATTCTGGGAAATCGTGAAGGACAGGGAAGACTGGTGTGCTGCAGTCCATGGGGTTGCAGAGTTGGACAAGCATCTGAACAGCAAGATGGGGCAATGTGAGGGGCACAGGTAACGTCTCCTCATCACCCTCCTGATTAAACCCTCCGCAGGTCCCCACTGCCCACAGATAGCCTTTCCAGCCTCCTGTCCTGCTCCCTCCTGGCAAGACCGTCCATGTACACTGGCGGGGATGCAAGACCTCTTGTGCTTCCATGCCTTTACATGTGTTGTTCTTGCCTCCACGTGAGCCTTCTCTCTTAAACATGTATTGAGCATGGGTCATTTATTTGTTAGTTTATTTAATGTAACCCTTGTAGTAACTTAACACATTGACTTTAAAAAATTTCTATCTCCTTTCTGTGGATAAGGAAATTGAGGCTCAGAGAGGTTAATTAATAAGCTTATTGGCACACAGCTAGCAGTGCCAGGGCCGTGTTCTGACATCCAGGTTCCTCTGCTCCAAAGTCTGTGTCGTGGGTTAACCACTACGATGAACTGCCTCATGCCTTTGGACTCTGCTCACAGTGGTGACCTGTCCTTACTCCTTCTAACCCCACTAAATGTTCTCTTCTTAGCTTCCCATGGTGTGCTGTACCTTTATATATATATGCCTTTTTATAGCAGGTGTCATTTTGTAGCACAATTATTTATTCATTCATCTGACTTGCCTTTTAGTCTGTGAGTCCCTCGTGTTTCATCTTGAATGCCTGGCCCATTGTATAACTTGGACTAAAGGCCTTCATTAACTTTTAAAATTACAATTAAGCTGAATTAATATTAAAATTGGACTTTCATTTTATTTTATTTATTTTATTATTATTTTATTTTATTTTTCCCCCTCCCCGATTCCCCCTCCCGCCTCCCTCTCCACCCAATTCCTCTGGGTCTTCCCAGTGCACCAGGACTTTCATTTTATTATCATGCACACAAACACCAAGGAAGGAAACTTCTTTAAAAAAAAAAAATAGAGGCCTGTTTTGACTCTTCTGGACACGTTTTGCTGGGCAGGAAAGAAAGAGGCACAATAACCCTACTGGTTTGGGTCCTCTGGAAAGCCCCTGAAATATTAGGTGGCTTTCAATCTAGATGGGGTTCCCCCTGGGGACAGAGGCAAAACCCTTACTCACATCAAGGGAGAGTCTATTTTCTTCTTAGTTTATGTATAGAAGACCAAAACATTAAAAAAAAAAATTCCTTAAAGCTCTTAATCTCTGTGATTCAGAGTGTGTTTTTAAAAATCGTGGTAAAAAATCACATAACATAAAATTTACCATCTTAGCCATTTTAAGTGTACAGTTAAGTATATTTACAATGTTATAAAACAGATCTCCCAAACATTTTATCTTGTATATCTGAAATGGTATGAAAAGTGAAAGTGTTAGTTGCTCCACTGTGTCCAACTCTTTGCAATCCTTTAAATAACAACTTGCCTTTCTCCCTGCCCTAGCCCCTGGTAACCACTGTTCTCCTTTTGTTTCTTTAAATGTGTCTACTCTAGATAACTCATGTAAGTGAAATCATACATTATTTGTCTTTTTGTGACTGGACTATTTCACTCAGCATGGTATCCTTGAGGTTTATCTGTGTCATAGCATATGTCAGAATTTCCTTCCTTTTCCAGGCTGAATAATACTCCATTGCATGTACATATCATACTTTTTTTTTTTAATCTGTTCATCTTGGTTGGGCTTCCCTGGTGTCTCAGTGATAAAGAATCCGCCTGCCAAGCAGGAGACAGAGATTCGATCCCTGGGTCAGGAAGATCCCTTGGAGAAATAAATGGCAACCCTCTCTAGTATTCTTGCCTGGGGAATCCCATGACAGAGGAGCCTGGTGGGTTACAGTCGGTGGGGTCACAAAGAGTTACAATTTAGCAACATAACAACTACAACTTGGTTGCTTCCAGCTTTAGTCTCAGCTTTCTTCACAGTCCAACTCTCACATCCATACATGACCACTGGAAAAACCATAGCCTTGACCAGACGGACTTTTGCTGGCAAAGTAATGTCTCTGCTTTTTAATATGCTGTCTAGGTTGGTCATAACTTTCCTTCCAAGGAGTAAGCATCTTTTAATTTCATGACTGCAGTCACCATCTGCAGTGATTTGGGAGCCTAAAAAAATGAAGTCTGACACTGCTTCCACTGTCTCCCCATCTATTTCCCATGAAGTGATGGGACCAGATGCCATGATCTTAGTTTTCTGAATGTTGAGCTTTAAGCCAACTTTTTCACTCTCCTCTTTCACTTTCATCAAGAGACTTTTTAGTTCCTCTTCACTTTCTGCCGTAAGGGTGGTGTCATCAGCATATCTGAGGTTATTGCTATTTCTCCTGGCAATCTTGATTCCAGCTTGTGCTTCATCCAGCCTAAGGTTTCTCATGATGTACTCCGCATATAAGTTAAATAAGCAGGGTGACAATATACAGTCTTGACATACTCTTTTTCCTATTTGGAAACAGTCTGTTGTTCCATGTTCAGTTCTAACTGTTGCTTCCTGACCTGCATACAGATTTCTCAAGAGGCAGATCAGGTGGTCTGGTATTCCCATCTCTTTCAGAATTTTCCACAGTTTATTACGATCCACACAGTCAAAGGCTTTGGCATAGTCAATAAAGCAGAAATAGATGTTTTTCTGGAACTTTCTTGTTTTTTCGATGATCCAGCGGATATTGGCAATTTGATCTCTGGTTCCTCTGCCTTTTCTAAAACCAGCTTGAACATCTGGAAGTTCACAGTTCACGTATTGCTGAAGCCAGGCTTGGAGAATTTTGAGCATTACTTTACTAGCGTGTGAGATGAGTGCAGTTGTGCGGTAGTTTGAGCATTCTTTGGGATTGCCTTTCTTAGGGATTGGAATGAAAACTGACCTTTTCCAGTCCGGTGGCCACTGCTGAGTTTTCCAAATTTGCTGGCATATTGAGTGAAGCACTTTCACAGCATCATCTTTCAGGATTTGAAATAGCTCAACTGGTATTCCATCACATCCACTAGCTTTGTTCGTAGTGATGCTTTCTAAGGCCCACTTGACTTCACGTTCCAGGATGTCTGGCTCTAGGTGAGTGATCACACCATTGTGATTATCTGGTCGTGAAGATCTTTTTTGTACAGTTCTTCTGTGTATTCTTGCCACCTCTTCTTAATATCTTCCGCTTCTATTAGGTCCATACCATTTCTGTCCTTTATCGAACCCATCTTTGTGTGAAATGTTCCCTTGGTATCTCTAATTTTCTTGAAGAGATCTCTAGTTTTTCCCATTCTGTTGTTTTCCTCTATTTTTTTGCATTGATCGCTGAGGAAGGCTTTCTTATCACTCCTGGCTATTCTTTGGAACTCTGCATTCAAATGGGTGTATCTTTCCTTTTCTCCTTTGCTTTTCGCTTCTCTTCTTTTCACAGCTATTTGTAAGGCCTCCTCAGACAACCGTTTTGCCTTTTTGCATTTCTTTTTCTTGTGGATGGTCTTGATCCCTGTCTCCTGTACAATGTCATGAACCTCCATCCATAGTTCATCAGGCTCTCTGTCTATCAGATCTAGTCCCTTAAATCTATTTCTCACTTCCACTGTATAGTCATAAGGGATTTGATTTAGGTCATACCTGAATGGTCTAGTGGTTTTCCCTACTTTTCTTCAATTGAAGTCTAAATTTGGCAATAAGGAATTCATGATCTGAGCCACAGTCAGCTCCCGGTCTTGTTTTTGCTGACTGTATAGAGCTTCTCCATCTTTGGCTGCAAAGAATATAATCAATCTGATTTCGGTGTTGACCATCTGGTGATGTTTATGTGTAGAGTGTTCTCTTATGTTGTTGGAAAAGGGTGTTTGCTATGACCAGTTCATCATTCTCTTGGCAAAACTCTATTAGCCTTTGCCCTGCTTCATTCTGTACTCCAAGGCCAAATTTGCCTGTTACTCCAGGTGTTTCTTGACTTCCTACTTTTGCATTCCAGTCCCCTATAATGAAAAGGACATCTTTTTTGGGTGTTAGTTCTAAAAAAGTCTTGTAGGTCTTCATAGAACCGTTCAACTTCAGCTTCTTCAGTGTTACTGGTTGGGGTATAGGCTTGGATTACCGTGCTATTGAATGGTTTGCCTTGGAAATGAACAGAGATCATTCTAATGTTTTTGAGATTGCATCCAAATACTGCATTTCAGACTCTTTTGTTGACCATGATGGCTACTCCATTTCTTCTAAGGGATTCCTGCTCACAGTAGTAGATATAATGGTCATCTGAGTTAAATTCACCCATTCCAGTCCATTTTAGTTCTCTGATTCCTAGAATGTCAACATTCACTCTTGCCATCTCCTGTTTGACCACTTCCAATTTGCCTTGATTCATAAACCTAACACTCCAGGTTTCTATGCAATATTTTTCTTTACAGTATCAGACCTTGCTTCTATCACCAGTCCCATCCACAACTGGGTATTTTCGGGGAGCCGGCCTGACTGCTCAGGCCCCTTCTCGGCCCTGAGAGAGATCAAAGGGTCTCTCTCTGTCCCGCCACCCCTGATTTATTAAAGTGCAAATTGGCCTTTCTCACCTCCCTCAAGGAAATTGCTGCAGCCGCCATTTGCCCATTCTCCTGACTCTGACAAGATTATCAAGCTCCTATGAATCTTTAACTGATTGTAAGACGCCAGTGCCATCCTCTGCTAGTCTTAAAGAGTTGAGATAAAATTCATGAGCTAAAACTAGTGTCTGCAGTTCTGCACGTATGCATGTCTTTGATCTAAAATTTGGTGAGTCCTGTGAGCATATATATGTATGTTACCCCTCAATAAAGTTGTCGGAATCAGTCACAAGCTGACTCCGTCCCTCTCAACCCCATCTTTCCTAGTCTTTCATTTCTCAGGTGCTCTGGTGATTGCATCCTCGACCTGTTCCTTAGCCAGCTGGCCCGGCAGGTATTGTTTTTGCTTTGGCTCCATCCCTTCATTCTTTCTGGAGTTATTTCTCCACTGATCTCCAGTAGCATATTGGGCACCTACCGACCTGGGGAGTTCCTCTTTCAGTGTCCTATCATTTTGCCTTCTCATACTGTTCATGGGGTTCTCAAGGCAAGAATATTGAAGTGGTTTGCCATTCCCTTCTCCAGTGGACCACATTCTGTCAGACCGCTCCACCATGACCCGACCGTCTTGGCTGGCCCCACACGGCATGGCTTAGTTTCACTGAGTTAGAAAAGACTGTGGTCCTGTGATCAGATTGGCTCGTTTTCTGTGATTATGGTTTTAGTGTGTCTGCCCTCTGATGCCCTCTCACAACACCTACCGTCTTACTTGGGTTTCTCTTACCTTGGACATGGGGTATCTCTTCACGGCTGCTCCTTACCTTGGACGAGGGGTATCTTCTCACAGCTTCCCCTCCCGACCAACTGCTCCTTGGAGGTGGAGTAGCTCCTCTCGGCCCTCCTGTGCCCGTGCAGCAGCCGCTCCTTGGACGTGGGGTTGCTCCTCTCGGCCGCCGCCCCTGACCTCGGGCGTGGGGAAGCTCCCCTGCGCCGCTCCTGCGCTGTCGCAGCCTGACGCTCTCGGTCGCTACTCCTGACCTTAGGCGAGGAGTAGCTTCTCACGGCCACACTTCAGAAGTTTATTATTCTAAACTGAAGCTCTGTACCCATGAAACAGTAACTTTCCGTCCTCACTGTACACTTTTTTTGAATATGAATTTTATAACAAAGGCTTAGATTTTGAAAAATGGGATACAGTTTACTTCATCCTTAAATAATGTTTGCTCATCATGCTGTGTTTTCAAGACTATTTTTCCCATGCAGTCTCCCCCCACCATTGAAAAGCACATCACAGTGTCTTATAAGTCAAATGAGACACAGTTGAAATGCTAGTTTTATGAGGTTTCAAGGTACTTCTCCAAAAAGATTTTGAGAAAGCTATTAAGAATGTATCTAGGGACCTCCTTTGTGGTCTAGAGGTTAAGATTCTGCACTTCCAATGCAGGGAACACTGGTTCAATCCCTGGTTGAGAAACTAGAAGCCCACAGGCCGTGTATCATGGCCAAAAAAAAAAAAAAGAATGTACCTAGACTTCTGGAGCAGTAATGCAGCTCCTTGAGGAAAAATGCAACAGAAAGAGGACATTCCGTTTAGAGCTGGCCTCTGAAAACATGGTGGTTTCCAGTCTAAAATTAACATGCCAGTAATGAACATGCAATATGAACATTAATACATTCCGATTAATGTTCTGGATTATTAGCATACTAATCAACCCTGAATATTCACTGGAAGGACTGATGCTGAAGCTGAAGCTCCAGTACTTTGGCCACTTGATGCAAAGAGCCGACTCATTGGAAAAGACCCTGATGCTGTGAAAGATTGAGGGCAGGAGGAGAAGGGGGCCACAGAGAATGAGATGGCTGGATGGCATCACTGACTCAATGGACATGAGTGAGCAACCTCCAGCAGATAGTGAAGGGCAGGGAAGCCTGGCATGCTGCAGTCCATGGGGTCACAAAGAGTTGGACACAACTGAGCAACTGAACAACAACAAAAATAACAATAATGGCATTAAGACCCAACAATCTGAGCATTAACCACATGCTAGACACCATGCTAGGCGCTTTTCTCACAAGACTGTACACTTGGTTAGTGTTATTATCTCCATCTTACAGTGGGATAGGCTGACACATAGAGATGAAGGGCATGGTACTAAGAAGGGATTGAAATGGGGATTCCAACCTAAATCTATCTGATTTCAGGGTCCAAGCTTATGGTCATCATCACTGTTAGGCCAACCATTGGCACACCATTTTATCATTCGGGATGTCTAGTTTGGAAAGAAAAGAGAGTTGATTTTGCACTTTTTTTTCATTGAAGTGAAAATGAAACAGGAGCAATTTATTAGAAGAACATCCGAAAAGATGACATAAGGGTTTGTATAATGCAGTCCCTGGTCTCACCTACCAAGTGAGACCAGGGTGCCTTACCAAGTGCCTTACCAGTCTGCATGTCAGAGTTCTTTTTTAAAAAGTGTCTTCTGAGGCTGTCTCCAGGTCCTTTGCTGTACACCTTTCCTGTGGAAGTCACCATGCAAAGCTCAGTGGTTGGCCAGAGGCCCATTTGCGCCGTTCTTATTCAAGAGGGAATTCAGTGATGCTTGAAGAGCATGCCTGATTGGAAAGTAGTCTATGGCAGAGCTTTTGTTTCTTAGAAATTCATTAAAGGGAAATGCTATCACTCAACTAATTTAAGTTATTATTTTAAAAAAATATTGTTTCCCACTGTTTAGGAGGACAGTTACTTCCTGGATCCTCAGGAGTGGCTGTTACATCTGGGGAGGCAGTTCTCACAAGTGATATGAGGGGTGAGCTCTTACGTGGAGCAGTGTGGTGGGCAGGGCCTGGTGACAACTGGTGTATCATTCTCAGCCGGCTGTTTGCCACCTTGGATGTGTGTATCTCAGTCAATCTTTCAGTCACTCATTCATTCATTTTTTTGTTCATCAGTGAGCCCCTTCCTTGAGTGAGGCACACCACATTATATAGTGGGCCTTAAAGATGCATCTGCAGAGCCTGCCCACATGGGGCTTGCTGTGTAGTGAAGAGGACAGACATGTGAAGAGGTGAACCACAGCGCTAATGGCCAATGCCACGGTCAAGTGATGGTCCAAGAGCTGCTGGAGCACAGAAGACAGTGGCAACCCCGACTTGGGGAGTCTAGAAATCAGGGGGTGACATCTGAGCTGTGTCTTAAGGGATAAGTAGGAGGTTTCCAGCTAAGTGGTGGGAAGGGGAGGTTGTTTCAGGTAGAGATGGCACATGCAGAAGCACAGAACTTCTGGAGCCAGCCAGCTTGCCTGCATGCTGCTTTGTTTTAGTCGTGTCTGACTCTGTGTGACCCTATGGACTATAGCCCTCCAGGCCCCTCTGTCCATGGGATTCTCCAGGCAAGAATACTGGAGTGGGTAGCCATGCCCTCCTCCAGGGGATCTTCCTGACCCAGAGATCGAACCCACGTCTCTTAAGTCTACCTGCATTGGTAGGTGGGTTCTTTACCACTAGTGCCACCTGGGAAGCCCCAAACAGGTGCAAGCCTCAAACAAAGATATCCACCAAGGGCAGAAGAGAGTGCCTGGGTTTCTTGTTTCTATTTTGTACCATAAATACAAAATCTTTATTTATATTTTTCTAAAGCTTTCAGCCTCCTTAAATATTTGGCTAAAATCTTTCTTTGTCTTAATCTATAGACACAAAGATTCATGTTGTCAAAATAGCATGAAGGCTGGTCTTGTAGAAATATTTTATCAACTAAATATCAATACACGGATGAACTGTATAATATCCTGGCTCTTTAGCTCTTTATTGTGTGCAGTGTGGTAGAAAGTATTTGTTTTTATCTCTTTTCTTGTGGCTAATACTTACAAAGGCAGCAATGATCTTATCTGACGTTCAGAAATATCCATGGAAAAGCCTCTAAGCTCTGTAAAGAAAATTGCTCTTTTTCTTCATTCTTTTTTTAAAAACCAGTTTTGAGAGGCTCCCAAAGATATCCAGTGTGAAGCAATTTGCAGAGAACTTGTTGTCACTGAATCTGGCTTCCTTTTATTGGTAAATGATAACATCAAGACTAAAGCACATCTGCATAGTTTTAAATATGCCTCAAATGGGAAATAATGACTACCAGGCAGGGAGTGGTTACTCAAGCAGAAGCCGCAGTTATGGCACGCAGGAATGAGCAAAATTTGAATAATTTTGAAACAATGAGGTGGGCTGCACTGCTCCATATTTACATTATATAGGCAAATTAAGGATCCTAAATGTAAAAAATATCCACCATTTGCCATGGGAAATAAATGAGACGGGAATTAGAACAAACTATGAATCTGCTTGCCAGTGCAGGAGATGTGAGTTCGATCCCTGAGTTGGGAAGATCCCCTGGAGGAGGGCATGGCAGCCCACTCCAGTACCCTTGCCTGGAGAATCCCACGGACAGAGGAGCCTGACGGGCTACAGTCCGTGAGGGGCAAAGAGTCGGACACGACTGAGCGACAGAGCAGCAGGGGCCCTTCCCTGAAGGCATCAGTAAATCTTGAAGGAAAGAAAAGGGGCTGAGAACAATGTGTGGCAGGTGGACTGGGCTGGACTGCTGAGGCAGTGAGGTTTCCTGCTTCCCCTCCAGCTTCCTCTGGAGAACTGGGAGCATCCTACTTACCACCTTCAGGGCTTTTTAGAAACCTTTGACTTATAGCAGATATTGTACAAAGAGAAAATTGTGCCTGCCTAGGGCCAGCTGACCAGCTCCTCAGCTGGGAGAGGGGCCCGATTCACTCAGTCAGTGAGGAGCTGGGCCCAGGCGGTGGAGAGCTCGACGATGTCAGGTTACCGCTGGCTGGGAGGTGCCGGCTGAGCCTGATGCATGCTTTAGGTCAGTGTGTGGGGTGGGGAAATTCCAGGTTGCCAAAACCATTAATATTCCAATTTTTTCCTCATTTCATTTGCCTGGTAGGTTTTTGCTCATACTCTATTTTCAACGTTACTTACTTTGTTTTGGGTGCGTCTCTTGCATACTCAGGCGATGATGGTGACATTTCCAGCGATTGCTATGATTTCCCATTTTACATACAGAGACATCTGTCACTTAGAGCATCACATGAAAAGCGTCCAAGCTAGTTTCTGGGATGGAACGGCCCCTAGAGGCTTATACATGAACCGTGTGGAGTAATGAGGCTGGGTGGATTAGAGGCTAAGGGCAAGCCTGGGCCTGGCCAACTTGACTTGTAGCCCACTGAACTCCAATGGGCTTCCCAGGTGGCACAGCAGAAAAGAACCTGTCTGTTAGTACAGGAGACTCAGGTTCGATCCTGGGGCAGGAAGGTCCACTGGAATAGGAAATGGCAACTCGCTCCAGTAACCTTGCCTTGAAAATTCCACAGACTAAAGAGCCTGGTGGCCTATCGTCCATGGGATCTCAAAGAGTTGGACACGACGGAGCACACGTGCACACACACACACACACACACACACACACACACGCACACACACACACACATACAAACTCCAAAACAACATGGCACCTGACCTTCCACAGAAACCAAATGGTGGATGTGTTCACAGGAATAATATTAATGTGGCTCAAACTTGGGTTTGTCAAGTATAGACTTACATGTTCAAAATATTTAAGGCTAACACAAATCAAAATTAATTTTGTCAGTTACATTTTTATTAAGTCTTGAAAGCTTTATAGATTTGTTTTAGTTATCATGAAACCCATACAAGTATTTCATAAGCAGAATTTTCAGGAGGTTTTATGCCCCTTTTTATAAACCTCTGATGAAAAAACAAGTAACATAATAGGGAAATAGTAAGGTGTAATTTGCACACTTTGTGTGTGCTCTCAGACATTATCACCTGACTATAGATGTGAGCTTTGCTGCTCCGAGTTACAGAAAGCTCACCCCATAAAAAGGAATTAATTGGCTTGTATAACTGAACAGTCTAATAGTAGACAAAGGTGTAGATGCAGCTCGATCCATGGCTCATATGTCAGAATTACTGTCTAAGTCTTGGTTCTCTTTCTTTGCGTTAGCTCCATATTCAAACCGCCTCCTCTCAATATGGCTGAAGGCAGTTCCTGGACTTTCCCTTGCAGAGATATAGCACCGGGAAACACTGTTTCCATCCCGTTTTGATTTTATTCTGACTTGACACTCTAAGTTCATCTTGGGACCAGCACTGAGGAGCTTAGTTCTGGGCCAATACCCCGCCCCTGTAACCAAAGGCTTTCCATGCAGGATATGGGCTGTGTCAGTGAGAGGTACATAGCTGAACAAAACCAGAGACTTTGGAGGCTGGGAGGAAATTGGCAAATATCTCTAGAGTCCCCATACCTCTAACGGGAGGAAAACCAGCAGGCTCTGTCTTTGGCACCACCTACCACAGGTCCCTGGTGGCTCAGATGGCAAAGCATCTGCCTACAATGCAGGAGACCCGGGTTCAGTCCCTGGGTTGGGAGGATCTCCTGGAGAAGGAAATGGCAACCCACTCCAGTACTCTTGCCTGAAAAATCCCATGGATAGAGGAGCCTGGTGGGCTACAGTCCATGGGGTCACAAAGAGTCGGACACTTTCTTTTCACCACAGATCCGTGTAGGAGCATCACAAGTCTTAGGTTTCTCCTAGTTACTTCCTGATGTAATTTTTGCTTCCTTAATCCTTAATCTCCTCTCTACAGTCCTTGTGTGACTGTTTGCTTTTCTCCATATTCACCCAAACACAGAATATCATTCTTTTCTCTTAATTCGCTTCAACTTGTTCTAAGAGAGGCAGTGTATATGCAGTCCTTAACTGAAGGCTGGAGTAATGACAATGAGTTACTTAGTAACACATTACAGCACACTATTTAAATTTGAATGATAGCTCATAAAAAACAGTTTTCTAGATGTACTTCATACCCCATAAAATTCACTCTTATAAAGTGTACAATTCAGAGGTTTTTAGCATATTCATAGCTGTTCGACCATCATCACTATCTAATCGCATATCATTTTCATCATCCCGGAAAGAAACCCTGTATCCATCAGTGTTCCTCTTCACTTCCCCCCTTTCTCCATCCCCTGGCAACCAATAATCTGCTCTTTGTCTATTCTGGACATTTCATATAAATGGAATCATGTAATATGTGGCCTTTTGTGTTTGGCTTCTTTCACTTAGCATAAGGCTTTCAAGATTCACTCATGTTGGAGCATTTATCAACTTCATTCCTTTTATGGTAGAATAATATTCCATTGTATGGGTATATATCATCTTGTTTATCCATTCATCTATTGATGAACGCTCGTGTATTTCCACATTTTAGCTACTATGAATAATCCTGCTATGACTGTTGGGTATATCAGCTTGTTTTTAAGCTGTCTTTACCACATCTGCTGTGGGGAATTTCTCACTGACTCTCTTCTCTTTGTACCCCAGCCTCCCTGCAGGTTTTGTATCCGTGCAACCACAGTGACAGAGCTGTCATCACAGAGATGATGAAGTCAGCAGGGGGAGCAGCTCTTGGAATGATCAGCCAGAGTGGGTGCGGGATGTGCCAAGTGTGGGGTGTCTGTTAGCCATCTAAGTGGAGAGGTCAAGAAGCGAGGTGGACATAGGTGTCTGGAGTCAGGAAAGGGGTCAGGAGACATGAATCCCCGGGAGTTATCAAGAAATGGACGTACTTAGAGCCGTGAGCTTAGATGAGACCACCAAGCAGGCAGAGTGGATGGAGAAGAAGAGAGGACCAGGGACTGAACCCTGCGTGCTCCATCCCTAAGAGGGCAGGGAGAGAGAGAACTGGCAGAGGTGACCCAGGGAGTGACCAGTGAGGTGGGGGAACAGGAGGGAGTGTGGGATCTGGGAGGAAAGGGTGACCAGCTGTGCCAAAATGGAACGTGCCTGGCGCCTAACAAAGGCCCCATGATTAGGAGCCTGTTCTGGTTTTTATTAATACCATTGTTGGGAGGAGGGAGAGAGGAGAGAACTAAAACTTCATGCATCACAATGCTGAGTGAAGAGTCAGTGTCTGAAATGGATAAATCAAGAGGTGGCAGAAATAAGAGCACAAGCACATTTTTAAAAATGAAGCTAAATACCTCAAGAAGTTCAGAAGTTGCTCCAGAGAGGAAGGCCACAGGTGGGGGACAGGGGAGTGGGACAGAAGATTTATAAAAATACTTTTGCATATTTGACTTTAAACTAATTTACATGTATTTCTTTGATGAACAAGATGTAAAGGCCGTACACACACACACACACACACACACACACACACACACACACACGGGGACTTCTGAGTGGTGTTTCACCAAGTGAGCACAGAGTCTTGCTGTGACTGGGGGCTTCCTGCCCTGGTTTGATGACTTCCTTCATGCATCCTACAAGGCTAGGACATTTTACTCTTCATTCACTGAACTCTTTTCCGGCTCAGGATGGGTGGGAATAACAGAGGCTCTGGGGAAGAACCCAGGAAGGAAGTAACTGGAAATCTCTCCTTTCCCCCGGGTGCTGTTTGCTCTGCTGTCTTCCTGCTGCTGAGGGTGGGTGGAAAGTGGGGTGATGCCATCTCTCCTGGTTTCCTGTCACACTATCATCTCCCCCGGCACAGCAACCCCTGTACCACCCAGGCTCACCAAAGACGGTGTGGCCTCTCTACTTTGGGAAATAAGAATTCTCAGAAGACCAACAGAAATGCATGTAGAAAATGACTGAAATTGCTGGTTATCAGCAGAGATGATGACCTGAAGATGTAGGTTCGAAGTGGGCTAAGATTCTCTAATGACATGATGAGTAGCTTTTTACTTATTTCCTGTGGCTTTTCCTCCAAATGAGAGGTTTCACCTCTCACGTGGTGAAGTGTGCAGTATAAATCCAGCATTCATCACGCAGGGACTTCCAGGGAGGCGATTCAGAGGTCCCACCTGCATAATGAAGCGAGGTTAGGAATAGTGGCACCCAAACCAGAAAGAAACAGCAAGTAGAGAAAGAAAAATGAAAGGCGGAAAGGGGACTGTTATGGACCTAATATTGATGTAACCCACCCTCTCCCGTGTGACGGTGTTTGGAGGTGGGGTCTTGGAAGAAGATTAGCCGTGAAGATGGAGCCCTCTGGAATGAATCACTGCCCTTAGAAGAGGCAGAGGGATAGATGGGCCTCTTTCTACCAAGCGAGGACACAGGGAGAAGTCGGCACTCTGCTACCTGGAAGAAGTCACCAGAACCAGATTTGCTGGCATGCTCACCTCAGACTTCAGCTTCTAGGACATGAGAAATAAATGTTTATTGTTTAAGCCACCCAGTCCATAGAGTGTTTTTTTTTGTTTTTGTTTTTTTTTATGACAGCCCGCCCTGAGACGGACTGACAAGTACAAGGTGGGAGAGAGGAAAGCCAAGTAAGATGAGATGATTTTTTTTTTTTTTAAGGAGTACTAAGAAGAGAGGAAACTGACTGAAGAGTTAGGTTTGGGTGTTATTTGGGGACTGATACAATGGGTTAATGTATTAATTCCCTGTGGCTGCCATAATAAATTATCACAGACCCGATGGCTCCAAACAGCAGAAATTTATTTTTTCACAGTTCTGCCATTAGCCCCAAATGTGTTGACAGAGCCATCCTCCCTCCAAAGGCTCCAGGAGGGACCGTTCCTTGCCTTGTTCACCTTCTGATGGCTCCAGAAGTTCCTAGGCTTGCAGCAGCATCACTCCCATCTCTGCCTCCACCTTCTCAGAGCCTACCCTTGCCCCTCTTGCTCTTCTGTGTCTATGTCTCAGATCTTCCCCCAGTCACCGGATTTAGGGCTCACTGCAAGTCTAGGATGATCTCATCTTGAGATCCTTTACTTAATTACATCTACAGAAGCTCTATTTCCAAATTAGGTTACATTTACAGGTGATGGGGAGCATTAGGATTTGGCTGTATCTCCTGGGGTACCTCTATTCAACCCACTACAGTTAACTTACCCTTGTTTTGACTTAAGTGTAAGCGAGAATTTCTCAGGAGTATTGGGCAAAATCTAAAGTTCTTTTTTGGTTTTGTTTTGTAAAAAAAAAAAAAGTAAAATGAATGGATAAACAGTAAGATATTAAAAATCTGGAGTAGGACTGAGGAAAAAACAGGCAATTGAGAACCTGAGAGTTAATACAAACCTATGATAAGAGTTCAGACGTGTTTTTCTGTTATTTTTTGGATTTTGTATGTGATCATAAAGGTGACATGCAGTAGGCACAGAACAAGGAAACAAATATGATCCAGATGTTTCCAGGAGTCCCTGTGCTGAGTGATTTTCTAGTTATATATTTGACTCAGATAAATGATTGTCGTATCTGTTCATTGACTTAACAAACTCTGAACCCTAATGACATGTGTCAGGTCCTGGGAGAGGAACCAATAAGAATGCGACTGACCAGTGCGAGTTCATGGTCTGATAGGAGAGAAGGACCTTCTCATGGGAAAGGAGCCCACATAAGACAGACGTGGGGATTCAGAGAAGATAGTGCAGCCGGGTAGAGGGCTCAGAGAAGGGCTTCCTGGAGGAGGTGGCATTGAAGAGGGTTGTTGAAGAAGGGAGGACTGAATGTGTGGTGATAAGAGGAAAGCCATTCTAAGCAAAGGCAAAAACAGATGCATGGATGAGAGGTTGCACAGTGTGTTTGGGTGGGGGGGAATGAGGGGCTCAGCTTGGTTGGATGTTAGGGTCTGTGGAAAAAAGTAGCAGAGATGAAGTGTGGAGAGGCTGGGTTGGCGGCGGGTCATGGAGGGCCTTGAAGGTCATGCACAGGAGTTTGTTGTGCAGATGCACTGGTCTCGGGTTGGTAGGGGACGCACAGCCCCAGGAGGGTGGTTTGAGAGTCTCCAGGAGAGGGTGTAGCTGGAAAGAACCCCTCCAAAGGGTGAAGGGTGTAATGCGTCTGCTGGGGCATCCTCCTCCCAGGGTCCTGTGCCCTAGATAAAGGGGGTCCTTAAAGCTCTGAGCAGGGGGTGGCTTGTCTGCACCTCCTTGGAAGACTTGCTGGGCTGGGGTGAGACCCGAGGTAACATCCTGCGTGGACACCACCGCCGTCACCCTTGTTATGAGGAGGTGAGTGCTGACCAAGGGAAGGAGTCTTGGAAAGAACAAAGAGGAAAGCAGTTGGCCCTAAGCTTGTCTCTGTGATCAGGGACTGAATTGTTCAGCTTCTGAGCTAGATCTGGTGGAAAACTCTCCTTGCCAATCAACGTCCACTCTTTATTCGGGTTAAGGAAGGTGTACAAGATTCTCTCAGCGTCTCATCCCATAGCATGTTAGCTGGTGAATTGCTGACTCTGAGGGTGTGTATATCAGTGACTGAGATACTTGTTTGTTCTCTGATAGTATTCTTAGACTCTTGAGTCGTTATCTGTTTCACCGACACTGGGGGAGGGCAAGATGAATGTCTAAATCCTCCTTGCTTCTTGCATTTGGATGATGGAAACACTTAAAGGCGTTACCAGTGCCTTGTTTTTCTCTTTCTTAATATTTATTTATTTGGTCATGTCGGGTCTTAGTTGTGGCATGTGGGATTTCTGTGGAGTCCTGCGGGACCTTTCATTGCTGTCTTAGACTCCTGCAAGCTTAGTTGATCCTTGGCATGTGGGATCTTAATTCCCCAACCACAGATAGAACCCTTGTCGCCTGCATTGCGAGGCAGATTCTTAACCACGTGATTACCTGGGAAATCCCACTGGTCCCTTGTTGCTATGGCACCTGTAGTGAGGTCCATGAGGTGCTAGAGCAGGGGTGAAGGGGATGTGAGAACATGCTGGAATGTAGTCATGGCTGTGAACCGATGTATTAGCTCTGCTTTCCATGGAGACTCCATCCATCCAGCTCAGGTAAAAAACCTAGCAATCATTCTCACCTCCTCTCATTCTCTGTCTTCTAATTCAGTCTGCCAATTTCGACCTTCAAAATATGTCAGCCAAAAAGGAGAACCATGAGGACCTTATGCTAAGTGAAAGTCACAAAAAGACAAATACTGTATGATTCCATGTAGATGAGGCATCTAGAATAGTCAAAGTCAGAGACAGAGTAAATAGTGGTTGCCAGAGGCTGGGAGGAGTGGGGAGCTAGTGTTTCATGGTACAACATTTCAGTTTGGAAGGTAAAAAATTCTAGAGGTAGATGGTGGTGATGGCTTACAACATTGTCAGTATATTTAATGTCACTGAACCGTACATTCAGAAGTGGCTCAGATGGTAAACTTTATGTTATGCATGTGTGTGTGCTCAGCTGCTTTGGCGTGTCCAACTCTTTGTGACCCCAAAGCCTGCCAGGCTCCTCTGTCCACGGGGATTCTCAAAGCAAGAATTCTGGAGTGGGTTGCCATGTCCTTCTCCAGCCTGAGTTTTTAGTCATTTGATCACTCCCTGCCCCCACCCTAAAGAGTGTGAACACTAGTTACAGGGCTCTCAGCTATGTGCGGTTTGGGTAAATTTGTCAGTAACATAAAAATAAAGACTATATAAATGTAATGCCTGAGAGTTTGAAACACGAGCTAGGAGCAGGTCTCAGGAAGCATGTCCTCAAGGAATCCTGGAACAGAAACATCGCTTGTTCACTGTAGCAAATAGAGAGTAAGTAGAGAAGGATGGTTTGAGATTTGGAATTCAAATTCCTCCTTTGCCATTTTAACTGCTTTTGTGATGTTGGGCATATCATTTAGCTTTCTTGTGTTTTGGGGCATCTCACCAGTATAAGTGAAATAACTCTGCCAGCTGTCTTCATAGAAGAATAACGGGTAAGGAAATGCTAATCACTTGGTGTAAATTATTCTGAAAAGCCAACTGCTAAAGAACAATATTCTGTGCTGGCATGGAACTGGATATTGGACTAGAGGATCAACCAGGTGTCCTTGAAAATTCAACACTGGTAGGCTTGCCTCCAGTAGCTAAGGGAGATGATGAAACAGTCCTCTAGAGTTTTCAGTCATTATTTTTATCATGAAAGCCTGCACTATCTTAGCTCTAATCTAAACTCGTCTCCTAAATTTTAATCTCCTAGAATGAGGTATGTTCCTGTCTGTTCTCACCCCTGGAAATGAACTGATTTATCATAGTTTTTTTCTTTTTCAGACTCTGTATTCTAGTCACTTAAGTCTCCTCTGTCAAGCAGTCTCTCCTAGGTTCTTTAATTGCTTGTGATTTTTGGTCATTTTGTTTGTCTTTTTGGCTGTAAGACTTTCAGAACAGAATGCAGTGTTCGAGGTAAGTTTCAAGTGACCTATTTCACATGAAAAGTGAAGCACTAGCGTATAATGGTACACATTTATTTCCCCCATAAACATATATTAAGAGCCACACCCAGCATTGCTGAGTGTTAGGGACATAAAAGATTAAGGATGTGGCCACTGGCTCATAGTCTAACAGATGTCATGCACACAGTTTTGAAATACTAAATGGATGCCTCATACCTTAAGTTGAAGCTCTGTAGTTAACAATCAGTTTGCACCTTTGCACCGTGGCTTTAGAACTCTTTAGGAATAATCCACTTAATAGAGAAAAGAGGGCAATGGAAAACAGATATATGGACAGCTCATGCATGGCTATGTTGTCATATAGGTATCTGCTTAATGCTTGATTATTAGGGATATTGGGAAGATACAGTCCCAGAGGGGCTGTAGGGTACGTAGTAGAACTAATTGGGAAAAACTTCCTGCAGGAGGTGGGTCTGCTTTAATACAGCCAAAGTTTATATTAATCTTGAACCTATTATCTGCTTGTCTTTTAGGAAAAACTTTCTAATTGTCTACTGTTCAGAATCTGGGATTCAAAAACCTATCTCTTTGATGCAGGAAGTGTGATGTTTGGAGCTTGCCTCTGTGTTTTTTATTTTCTCACACCAAAAGTGTGTATTTTCATGCACTAGTTCATGTTTTTCAGGTGTGGGTTGGCAACACCTCCCAATTTAGCTCAGCCCTGTATTTCATGAGCCACCATTTATTTCTCCTTAAAGATCACTCATTAAGATGACAACTAAGTCCTTAGGCTGCCCCGCCTTGGGACCGTGGGCCACATGTCACATTTTGTGGCTTGGGGCCCTGGGCTGTATTGATACTTTTAATCCATGTGCCTGTGTGCATCTACTAGGTGAGATTTGCTAAAATTTGTTGCTGTCAGAGCTTTACCGCAATGAACATCTGTCACCTCTTGTGGGGTCTCTTCATCTGTCAAACAAGTGGAACTTCCAAAGGCAATCTTGTGTGCTAGGCTTGGCTTCTGTTCTGTGAGACCTAGGAGTTTATTGCCCCTCATTCTTCTGAACCACTGGGGGAATATTTTTCTTCCTTTAGTTCAGAGTTCTGGGCAGGTAGTGACGTTGGTCATGTGAGAGACAGCTCACAGTGTTTCTTCGCATCCCCTCTACTCGGAAGGCCTCTGGGTTTTTCCTATTGCTACATTAGTTGCCTGTGGCTCCGTCTTCAATACTGGGGGCCTGAAAAAGCTCACTAGCAGGACCTAGCACACAGAGGCATTAACTAGTGACTGGCCTTCCTCGTGTACTCTGGGCAGCCCTGGGACTGTCCTACACTGCTGCTTGCTGTTCCGTGAGATTCACCAGTTAGTCAGACAGCCAGGGTTCCTCTGGGCACGTTATTATTACTCCCCTGGGACTTGGTTTCATCATTCTTAATGTGGGCGTGCGAAGGCTCCCTCTTGCACAGGTGGCTGTAAGAAATTATAAACCAATAAAGAGATTGCTTAGCATATGGCTGAATGTCAAGGGCAATAGAAATGCTTAATTTCATTTATTTAGTAGTAGTTGGATGGCCACGTGAATGTTGCTGTGGAAACCGTAACTCCTGAATTCTCTGACACTTATTTGTGTTTTGCTTTTAAGTGAGGCTTTAAATTTAAATCCTGGTGTTTTTTTTTTTCAGTATTAGAAAAGTAACAGGAAAGATCACAGTTTGATCTCAATCACAACCTTCCCATAAGAAGCAGTGTGAGCTGTCACTGCTTCTCCACCAAGGAATATCTGTTGTCCAGTTTCTCTCATCTGATCCCTCTTTTTTTCCCCCAAGGTCTTGTCTCCATTCACCCACCCATCCATCTATTCATCCATCCAACACAATGCATTTCCAGCTCATGAGCTGAATGGGGCAAATGCAGGTGGATCTCAGGCACCGTGATCTTGTTCTGGCAATTCTTTGTGTGCGTGCGTGCTCAGTCACTTCAGTCGTATCCAACTCTGTGCGACCCAATGGACTGTAGCCCACCAGGCTCCTCTGTCCATGGGATTCTCCAGGCAAGAATACTGGCGTGGGTTGCCATGCCCTCCTCCAGGGGATCTTCCCAACCCAGGGATTGAACCCTCCTCTCTTGCACTGCAGGCAGATTCTTGACTGCTGAGCCATCTGGAGCCCCTGGAAGTTCCTTACAGAGATGCTAGTATCTTGACTCTTTTTCTTAAGCATGTATTCTCAGTTTTTTCATGACTCTTCTGTTCCCACCAGCAATCAGCGAGTGTCTCCTAGTGTTCTTCCCAGTGTTGGGTTCATTCTGGTCAATGTAAAGAGAGATTCTGGGGTTCCAGCTGTAGCTGCCGAAATTCCTGAAGTGGGCATGCAGGTTAACTTTCTCTCTGGGAATTTTGCTTCAGAGGGAAAGGCAGTTGGATTATTGTGGCTATATCTTTTCTAAGTGAAACACATCATCTTCTCCTTTTTCCTTGTTGTCGAAAAGGCTATTTCAGCTCCCATCCTGAAAATCACCCCTCACACCTCGTTTCCTCCTCCTGTTTGTTTGGTCTCTGAGCCTAGCTGCTTAGGTACTGATGGTTCTGAAACCAATCTTCATTTCCACTTCTTGTTTTATCTCTCCCATTACTTTTTAGAAATGACTTTAGTGGGGTTTATTTTACATATAATCAAGTTCACTCTACACAAGTGCATTTCTATTTTTTTTTTGGGGGGGGTAAATTTAGCAAGTGGTGCAGCTATCATCATAAATCAGTTTCAGAACATTTTCGTCACCCCAGTAAGATCCCTCATGCCTACAGTTAATCCCTGTTTCTACCCCCACCCTCAGGCAACTGCTAATCTGCTTTCCGTCCCTAGAGATTTGTCTATTCTGAAAATTTCACAGAAATGAAATCCTACCATGTATGGTTTCTCATGTCTGGTTTCTTTCGCTTAGCCTAATATTTTTGCGGCCCATCCATGTTGTAGCATGTATCAACTCTTTCTTTTTATCGCTAAATAATGTTCCCTTGTATGGATATGCCACATTTTGTCTAAGCCCTTACCACCTCGTGAACGTTTAGGTTCTTTCTACATTTTGGCTATGATGAATAATGCCACTATGAACTTTTGTATGCCAGTCTTTGTATCATATTGTTTTTACTTCTCTCAGGTAGATACTTAGTTTATACTTAACTTTTTGAGAAAAGGCCAAACTGTTTTCCAAGGTGGCCACATCATTTTACATCCCCGCCAGCAATGTATGAGGATTCCTGTTTTGCCATAACTTCAACAAGAGTTGCTATTGTCTGCCTTTGTGATTATATTCATTCCAGCGAGTATGAAGTAGTATCTCATTGTGGTTTTTAATGTCCATTTCCTAATGACTAACGATGTTAAACATTGTTTCATGTGCTTTATTAGCCATTTATATATCTTCTTTGATGAAACACTGTCCACATTTTTTGTCTTTATATGAGGATTTTTGGTTCCTAATGATTGAATTCTATGACCTCCCCTTACCTTTTCCCTCCTAACTGGTATGGCTGCTTCCAGGTAGTACTTCTTCAACATATTTTTTACAAAGTGCTACCAGATTAATGTTTTGTGTGGCCTTGGCCATGTTCCTCACCCTCAGTGTTCTCCACAGCCTGAAGTTCAAAACCCTAATCCTTGACATTCAAACTATTACATGACATGGTTCCATCCCTCCATACTCCCACAGGCGCCTGAGTTCTGGGAAAAAAGTTCACTTGGGACGTCCCTGTCCTTTTCTCCTGGGTGCCTGTCTCTTGCCTGCTGTCTTTCCCACCCCTTCCTAACCTCTGATCCATCCAGCAAAGCCCAGCACTCTCCACTCCTCCTCACTGACTTCTCCAGTGAGAACATCCCGCCTTTCTCTGAATCCCTTGACTCTTTGTTTCCTTTGTTTTGCTGACCTACTTACTTGACCTACCTCTAAACCAAGTGCTGTTTTTGAAATTTTATATAAAAATGCTTCCTGGCACCCAACAATACAATGATATTCTGCTCCAGCTCTAAGTTTATCAGAGTCATCAACTAGACACGAAGTGGTTTTGTTTATGTCCTGGACTCTCACCTATCACCAACACATGCTGTACTTCTGATCCTGCGTGTGGCTCCTGGTTGGGGACCAAAGAAAGGTCTGTGCTTCTTCCCTTGCACCCCATCCCCACCCCCCACTGAATCTGTATCTTGGGCAAGTCACCTCACCTCTAGAGGGCTCTAGGGTCCCCTTCTTATATTCCTAACTATAAATTTAGTGAGTTGTAAAGGTAAATGATGTAAAATTAGTTTTTTCTTTTTTTTTGTAAAGTGCTTTGAAATCTTATTTTGTTGTAAAATATTTGTAATCACCAGTATTCTCTACCCATCTGTCTTGCCAGTGTATGGTATCTTTTTTCCTTTTTGGCTGTTGTTACTGTTTCTTTTGTTTTTGTATCCTGGCTTCGACTACACATAGGTCGGGAACCCACATCCTTTACCCTTCTAGCTCCTTGTGATTCATTTTCTAAAAATTGAAATTTGCTTTAATTTCCTTCTTTTTTTTAAATTTTAGTAACTTTTCTTAGCAAGCTTTGGGGGTTGGTGATGGACAGGGAAGCCTGGTGTGCTGCAGTCCATGGGTTCACAGAGACAGACACGACTGAGCAACTGAACTGAACTACACTTTTCTTATAATAATATAATAATTATAATGTCAGATTTTTCTCAGAAAACATAGAGGAAACTCCCAGAGAGCTGTTGTACTCTTAATACCTTGATGTTATTTCTTTTTTTCTGTTGCATAGTTTTCTTTTGTTTCCACTGAATTATCATTATATTGTACATACTTACATTTTAAAAATACTTAACACTGGCTTCCCTCATGGGAAAGACATTGGTCAAGACTTTGAACTTCCAATGCAGGGTACATGGGTTTGATCCTGGGTCGGGGGTCTAAGATCCCACATGCACCATGGTTTGGCCAAAAAATAAAAATAAAATCTTTATCAGCATCTTTCCACTTTTTCCATAAAATTATTCTTTTATGAGAGCATTTTTAATGGCTGCATGGTACTCCATAGTCTGACTACTGTACGTTTTTACACCCATCCCCTACTGATGCACACATAAGTTGTTTCTCTGACTTCACTATTATAAACAATGGTACATAGAGCGCTGTCATCTCTATTCAAAGCAGGAGACTTCTTGTGATAAGTGGCAGCATCTTGCACGATCATCACATCTGCTGCCCTGTGTCAGTGGGAGGGCACTCATCAGATCTCCCTCTGTTTTTAATGTATCTTTCTTTTTAAATTTTATTTATTTTTGGCTATGCTGGGTCTCTGTTGCAGTGCGGGCTCTTCTCTAGTAGCGGCAAACGGCAAGCGCTCTAGTTGCGTGTGCAGGCTTCTCATTGGGGGGCTTCTCTTGTTGCTGGGCACATGAGCTCAGTAGTTGTGGTGCTTGGGCTTAGTTGCTCTGCAGCATGTGGGATCTTGCTGGCCCAGGGACTGAACCCATGTCTCCTGCATTGGCAGGTGAATTCTTTACCACTAAGCCACCAGGGAAGCCCCTGCATCTCTATTTTTAATCATTGGCCTTTTCTCCACAACCTGAAAGTTTAAAAAAAAGAAAAGATCACTCTAACCACACAAATTTGGTTCACACCCTTTCCTCTTTATCTTCTGAACTATCTGAACTTTGGACTGAAATCTAACTTGGAATTTAGCATGAAAGGAATTTGTGAACATAAAATGATTAATGATTGAAATGATCATCCAAGAGTGGAAAACCTTCCTTGGGTTGCAGGATAACAACCTTCTCTTGCACTACAGTAGTGCTCCAAGTACACAAATTAAAGTTATCAGCTTGCAGATGATTCTTTGGCAGCCCATACATGATCATATGGTCCCCAGAACACCAGTAGATCATATGCAAATATTGTTTGCATATTCATCACGATGCCACATGGACAGTGTAAGCTGCTTTGATTCTCTTTCAAGGAGAAACGCAGGCGCCTCTGGCACATGCACTCCACTGACTCCGCTGGCATGCTGGTGCCTGAACCAATGTGGAAATTATTCAAAAGAAGAATACTAAAGAGGAGTGGAAGCTATTATAGTCTGCCCTCTGCTTAGCAATTAGAAGTTGCCAGCCTGATTTTGGTTATTCCTGATTTATACTTTGGGGCTTTCAAAAGCACAGTGACATAATATATTTTAGCTATAAAATTTATGAGCTACTCACCCCTGAGGTATAAATAATGAAAAAGCTAAGTTTCATTTTCTAAAAATATAAAAGTCCCACAAAACACTCCCAAAGAAGCTACATCTGTTTAATAAATAAACAACAAGGAATATGGAATAAAGAATTTCATTCTAAGTCAGGTAATGGACCTTAACATTTTTTTTGCACTCTGTACTTAAAAAAAAATTTAGCAAGGAGATACTGTTTTTCACCCAGGGATATCAATGGAATAAATAAATTGGTGTTAATAGGAGCTCTGGGTTTTGGGAAGTCAGGATGTAATTTATCCGAAATATGAGTGCTTTTTTTTCTTAACCTAAATCTTGAAGTAATTCCATTAACACCCTCAAATATGAAGATGTGGGAAGTATACAAGCACACCTAATTTTATTGCATCTCACCTATAATGCTGCTTCTTCTTCTTCTTTTTTTTTTTTTTTTTTAACAAATTGAAGGTTTGTAACTCTGCATTGTCAGATGATGCATTTTTAGCAGTAAAGTATTTTAAAGTTAAGGTGTATATATATATATATATATATATATATTTTTTTTTTTTTTTTTTTTTTGGCTTCCCTGATAGCTCAGTTGGTAAAGAATCTACCTGCAACACAGGAGACCTGGGTTCAATTCCTGGGTTGGGAAGATCCGCTGGAGAAGGGGATAGGCCAGTATTCTGGCATGGGTCCCAAAGAGTTGGATACAACTGAGCAACTTTCATTCACTATGTACATTTTTTAGACATATTGCTATTGCACACTTAATAGATTACAGTATAGTATAAAAGTAACTTTTATATGTACTGAGACACTGAAACATTCATGAGACTGACTTCATTGTGCTATTTGGTTTATTGCAGTAGTCTGGAACCGAACATGCCTGTATATATAGAGAGATTTCTATCTATCCGTGAGGAGTTGGGTTGCATCATGAAAAGAACTTCACTTAGATAGAAAATAAAATTATAGCTAGTTTTTTTTTTTTTTTTTTAAAAACTAACTCTTTAGGCTGCTAACTCAGAAAACAGAAACCCTTGAAACTACAAGAATTACAAAAACCTAAGGTCAACTTGAAAAAGTCACTATTAAGCTAAAATGAAGGTGTGCTTTACATACAACTGAATTTCCAAAAGAAAACAATTATAAGCTGGGTAACAACAACAAGAACCTATTTAAAGGTACTGGAGAGTGGCCAAAAGCAGGGCAGAGACTGGAGGGGATACAGGGATTCAATCCTTGAAAGAAGGGTTACAGGAGTTTTTCCAGTCTGCTGGGCACCGTGGCTATAACTCAACGTGAAAGCCAGTCTTATTGGTTAGATATGTTACACAGTGGAGTTCAGGGGTGTAGCTGGAAAGGGAGGAAAAAAATCTCAGGGAGGAGAGAGTCAAAGTGAGGCAGTCCTGAAATTCATATTATATTTCTCTCAAATCCTTGGCTGATATTTTAAAATTTTCCATACATGGAAGAATTTACAAGAAGTTCAAGGGAAAAGGCATGTCGAAGCTGAAAGAGCTGAAGAGATTTCAGCTGCTATCACTACAGGGAGCAGAGCTTGGAGTTTAATGCCCAAGTTGGAGGGACCTGATAAACACTTTAGATTTTCTTTTTTAAAAAATAATTTTATTTGTTTATTTATTTTTGGCTGTGCTGGGCCTTTGTTGCTGCGCCGGGCTTTTCTCTAGCTGCGGCGGGAGAGGGCTGCTCTCTAGCTGTGGTACATGAGCTTCTCATTGGGGTGACTTCTCTTGTTGCAGAGCCAGGTTCTAGGGTGTGTGGGCTTCAGTAGTTGCAACTCCTGGGCTCTAGAGCACAGGCTCAGTAGTTGTGGTGCTCGGACTTGGTTACTCTGGGGCATGAGGGATCCTCCTGGGCCAGGGATCAAACCTGTGTCTCCCATATTAGCAGGCGGATTCTTTACCACTGAGCCAGCAGGGAAGCCCCCACTTCAGTCCTTCCATCAAAACCCCAGAAGGGCCATACTTCATGGGCAAAGAACAAGTCCCAGGACTAAGGGATTTTTCTCAGATCTAAGAGCCAAACCTCAACAGAACTATCTGCTCTACCAAAGCACAAAGTCAAGCCTTTATAAGTTTAAGATGACCCACTGATAAAGAATCTGCCTGCCAATGCAGGAGACACAGGAGACTCGGGTTCAATCCCTGGGTTGGGGCAATCTTTTGGAGGAGGAAATGGCAACCCACTCCAATATTTTTGCCTGGATAATCCCATGGACAGAGGAGCCTGGCAAGCTATAGTCTGTGGGGTTGCAAAGAGTTGGAGACAACTGAGCAATTGAGCATGCATGCATGCAGGCACATACCACTAACTTAACTGCCTGCTAGAACAAAATCAGTACTTTTCAAAGGAAGGGAATAGAATCTAGCATCTCTGTGATGTAATATCCACAATACCCAGCTTGCACTTCAAATTTACTGGTTATGAAAATACATAGAAAGATGTGATTCAGAGTCAAGAGAAAAAACAATTAATAGAAAGTAACCCCCAAATGAGCCAGATGTTAGAATTAGCAGGCAAGAAAATTAAAGCTGTCATTATAATTATGTCCACAGATTTAAAGGGAAACTATATTTGTATATATTGAAAAATACAATATCTGAAATGAAGAGTTCACTGAATAGGTTTGACAGAGATTGGAGATAGCAGAGGTAAATGTCAGTGAACTTAATAAAGGATCAATAGAAATTATCCAATCTGAAGAATAAAAGGGTAAAAGGCTGAAATAATAACAGAGCCTCAGTAACTCATGGGACAATTTAAATAGTGTACTAATATACATGTAATTGAAGTCCCAGAAGGACAGAAAAGAGAGAATGGGTCTAGAAAAATTCAATAAATAATGACTGAAATTTCCCCAAACTTGCTGAAAAACTTACAGATCAAATTATAGGTCTTAGAAATTCAGCAAACCCTAAGCTGGATAAATACAATGAGAACCACATCCAGGAGCATTATAACCAAACTGCTGAAAACCCAATTGTAAAGAGAAAAATCTTCAAAACATCCAGAGAAAAAGGGCATATTACACACACACACACACACACACACACACACACACACACACACACACACACACACACACACACACACACACACACACACGAGAATTCCCATGAGAGTTAATGTTAGCTTCTAATCAGAAGCAAGCAAGGGCAGAAGGCAATGAATGGCATCTTTAAAGAATGGAAAGAAAAATAACTGTCAACCAAAAATTCAAAATACAGTTAAACTGTTCTTCAGACTCACAAGTGAAAAAAAGACAGATAAGCAAAAGCTGAGGGAATCTGTCACCACTAGACCGTTGGTACAAGAAATGTTAAAGGAAATTCTTCAGACTGAAGGGAAATGACCTAGTTGAAAAGCAGGCTCTCTAGGAAAAAAAATTTTATCAGTCTTCCAAATATAAAACTGGGTAAATATAAAAAGGAAACCCCCCCCACCCCCCGCCAGGGACTTCCCTGGTGGTCAAGTGGTTAAGAATCCACCTTGTAATGCAGGGGACTCTGGTTCAATCTCTGGTCTGGAAATTAAGATTCCACAAGCTGCAAGGGAGCTGGGGAACCACAATAAAAGATCCCTCATGAAGCAAGGATGATCCCACTTGTGCTTCAACTAAGAACCAACAGCAGCCAAATAAATAAATTGTGTGTGTGTGTGTTAGTCATTCAGTCGTGTCTGACTCTTTGTGACTGCATGGACTGTAGCCTGCCCTCCAGGCTCCTCTGTCCATCTGATTTTTCCAGGCAAGAATACTGGAGTGGGTTGCCATGCCTCTCTCCAGGGGATCTTCCCAACCGAGGGCTCGAACCTGGTTCTCCTGCATGGCAGGCAGATTCTTTACCCTCTAAGCCACCAGAATCACCCAATTAATAAAAAAAAAAAACCTCACATATTTAAAATGTTCTAGCTTCACCAAAAGACAAGTTGTTTAAAGTAAAATGGAGACTATGGTATTATGGATTTTACAATGTATATGGATATAAAATACAACAAATAGTAGCATAAAGGAGGGGGGTAAGATGGAATTATACTGTTGCAAATTTCTTACACAAGGGCACAAAATTAAGTAGCCCAAGTTGAAGATGCATATTATAATCCTTACAGAAGAGCCTCTTGATGAAAGTGAGAGAGGAGAGTGAAAAAACTGGCTTAAAACTCAGCATTCAGAAAACTAAGATTATGGCATCCAGTCCCATCACTTCATGGCAAATAGATGGGGAAACAGTGCAAACAGTGACACAAACTATTTTCTTGGGCTTCAAAATTACTGCAGATGGTGACTGTAGCCATGAAATTAAAAGATGCTTGCTCCTTGGAAGAAAAGCTATGAACAACCTAGAAAGCATATTAAAAAGCAGAGACATTACTTTGCCAACAATGGTCCATCTAGCCAAAGTTTTTCCAGTAGTCATGTATGGATGTGAGAGTTGGACTATAAAGAAGGCTGCTATCCAAAAGTCTACAAGCAATAAATGCTGGAGAGGGTGTGGAGAAAAGGGAACCCTCTTACACTGTTGGTGGGAATGCAAACTACTACAGCCGCTATGGAAAACAGTGTGGAGATTTCTTAAAAAACTGGAAATAGAACTGCCATATGACCCAGCAATACCACTTCTGGGCATACACACCGAGGAAACCAGATCTGAAAGAGACACGTGCACCCCAATGTTCATCGCAGCACTATTTATAATAGCCAGGACATGGAAGCAATCTAGATGCCCATCAGCAGACGAATGGATAAGGAAGCTGTGGTACATATACACCATGGAATATTACTCAGCCGTTAAAAAGAATTCATTTGAATGTTCTAATGAGATGAATGAAACTGGAGCCCATTATACAGAGTGAAGTAAGCCAGAAAGATAAAGGCCATTACAGTATACTAACACATATATATGGAATTTAGAAAGATGGTAATGATAACCCTATATGCAAAACAGAAAAAGAGACACAGATGTACAGAACAGACTTTTGGACTCTGTGGGAGAAGGCGAGGGTGGGATGTTTCAAGAGAACAGCATCGAAACATGTATGTTATCTATGGTGAAACAGATCACCAGCCCAGGTTGGATGCATGAGACAAGTGCTCGGGCCTGGTGCACTGGGAAGACCCAGAGGAATCAGGTGGAGAGGGAGGTTGGAGGGGGGATCGGGATGGGGAATACATGTAACTCCATGGCTGATTCATGTCAATGTATGACAAAACCCACTACAATATTGTAAAGCAATTAGCCTCCAAATAATAAAAATAAATGAATAAAAAAAAAAAAAAAAAAAAGAAGGCTGAGCGCTGAAGAATTGATGCTTTTGAACTGGGGTGTTGAGAAGACTCTTGAGAGTCCCTTGGACTACAAGGAGATCCAACCAGTCCATCTGAGTCCAACACTCAGATCAGTCCTGAGTGTTCATTGGAAGGACTGATGTTGAAGCTGAAACTCCAGTACTTTGGATGGAAAGAACTGACTCAGTGGAAAAGACCCTGATGCTGGGAAAGATTGAAGGCAGGTGGAGAAGGGAACACAGAGAATAAGATGGCTGGATGACATCACCAACTCGATGGACGTGAGTTTGAGCAAGCTCTGGGAGTTATTGATGGACAGGGAGGCCTGGGGTGCTGCAGTCCATGGGGTCGCTGAGTCCGACACGAGTGAGTGACTGAACTGAACAGTTAAAAGGCTAATAGAGGGGTGAAAGCGGAATACTAAACAATTCAATCAACAAAAAGAAGGCCGGAGAGACAGGAATGAAAAACAGAATACACACAGAAAACAGACCCGTACTATCAACAACATGTAGCTCAACAACTTCGCAGTCAGGTAAAACTAATCCATGGTGATACAACAGAAATCAGAACTGTGATTTTACATGACGGATTGGAATCACCTGGGAAGGCACAGGTATGAACTTTCTGGAGTGATGGAGATATATAACTTGATTGAGGTGATGCCTTACCTGGGAGTGTACATTTATCAAAATTAATAGACTATACACATAAAAATTGTGCATTTCACGGTATGTAAATTTTACATCCATTTTTTAAAAGCCTCATATCGAACTCTCTTGCGGGGCTTCTTGTTGCAAACTTTGATCAACAGAGGGCGCTCCCAGCTCACCAAACACTCTTCTGAGTCCCAGCTACTTTGGGATGCAAATCAGACCACCTCTGGTCTCCTCCGTCCCCAAGGTGAATCTCCCAGCTCCCCAGTACTCTCCCTCGACACCTCACCTTCCCCACCCGCGGCTCACGGGCTGGTCCGTTTCACCTGGCCACGTGCTGCTTTTCGGCAGATGAGCAGTGCGTAGCTAATGGCGATGTTATTTTCCGCAGCACCTGCGCGGAATACAGATATGGACGGAAGCAGGCAGTTGCCCGGAGGTGTGCCTGCCCCTCTTCTCTTGATATGACCTGCCCCTCTTCTCTTGATATGACCACTTTTAAATGGAAGTAAGAACGTAATGGAAACTTCCACACAGTTTTCGACATCTACATTTTTACCTTCTTACCTCGCTGTGGCGGCTGTGAAACATTCCCACGCAAGGGCTGCGGTGGGAAGGGCGGGGGGCGGGGAGGGTGGTGGATGGCAGCGCGAGGGATGCACGGAGGAATTTTCCCCCGAGGAAAGCAGGTGTGGGGGGCGTTGCCCCTTCCACAGGGTTCCAGCACCCTAGGATATTGTCTTCCTGCCCCCTCGGTATCTCAGAGGGAAACTAGAGGCTGGAAAGCCCCAGGCGTCCTTTGCACCCTCGCCTGCCCCCAGGCCGGGTACCTCCCGGGCGCGGAGATGCCATTACACCTCACGTGATACCCGCGCGGGGCCGGTCCTTCAAGAGGCGTCTCACGGGGTGTTAATTAAAGGTCACAACAAAACAGACCTGCGGGCTCACTAGAAGATTTGTCCTCTCGGGAGATGAAAAATGACACCCTGGAGCAGCTACGTGTGGAGCCCGGCAAATGCCGGCTTCCTGGGCTCTGGGCTCTGCGCCGGGGGCCGGAGGGGGACTGGAGAGGGCGATGACCGGGTGCTCCCGGGACCCGGTGGACCCTGCCTGCTGGAAGAGCCGGGATCGGGTGCCGAAGGGACCCCCGACCGAGGCGAGGCCAAGGCCAGCTCGCACACACCCCCCTTCCAGGCCCGCGCCGTCCCTCAGTTTCCCTGCCGGGCGGCTGCCCGCTGGCTCCCCGGGCTCGTGCGTCCCAGCCCTGGGCGGCGAGGCAGAGCGCACACTGGGTCGCGGGCGGGCTGGGGCGAAGGCCCTGTTCTCCTGCCGCGCTTGGGAGGGTGGCCCCCCGGCCGGCCAGGCTTAGGAGGGCAATTCCAGAAAAGGTTTGCAGGGCAGGTCTAGGAGAACAAAGGGCGGGGGGAGGACTCGGCGTATTTGTGGACTTGTTTGTGACTCAACCCCTCTTTCAAGGCGTTTCAAAGGCAGAACTGCAAGCCCTGCCAGGAAGAGAAAGAACTTGGGGGCGGGGAAGCTCGGGCGCGTTTCTGTCCGGCTGCGCTCGCTCGGCTCTGCCCCCAGCTCCAGTCTCGCGCAGTGCTGTTTCATTAGAGCCCTGGACCCGGGCCACTCACCAGCAACTTCCCCGCACCGCGCGAGATTTACGACCCCCTCCCCCGGCTCTCGGCCTCGGAATGTCAGGCAGGAGAGCCGCAACATAAAATGGATCCCGGCTGGCGCGGCGGCGGCGGCAGCCAGGCGGCGGGCTCCCCGGCGGGGCCGCGGTTCGCAAGGCTCCGCGCTGCGCCTGGGCGCACACGCGCGCCCTGACCGCGGACGCCGGCCGGGCCACACCGCCGCCCCTCTCTGCCCTCGCGCAACTGTCAGGCAAAGCGGGACGGCGGATATTGGCTCCCCCACACGCCGAGGCTCCTCCCCGATCTGGATCTTTATATTTTGGGAGAATTTCTTTGAACTCAGTTACCAAGCTCCGCGAAAGGAGGCAAGTTCCCACAGCCGGTTCGCTGGCGGTAGGCGAGGCGGGGGTCTCGCCCACCTCCTCGGCAGCTGCCGTGTGCCCCGATTGTACTCGTCTTTTCCCTCGTGGAGGAAACGGACTCACTAGGCTAAGGAAAATGCCAATTATCTGGATGTGACCGTGAAAAGAGAACGTGTGACTGGAGGAAGCAGAAGAGGAGGAAAAGCATTATTTGAAGAGAAGAATAAACCAGGCACTCCAACCCTTCTGCAAATTAGTGCTGTTACTTCTGGGGTCCATCTGCTTTTGTCCCCCCAACCCCTCCATTAAGAAACCTTGACTTGAGGGCCAAGAGACAGCCCCCTACCACTGGGCATCCATCTGGGTTGGAAGACCTTTTGGATGTAGCGTTGGTGGAACATTTAGACACTCTCCTCTGGAAAAGCCACCATGAATTCGATAGCTGGGAATAAAGAGAGGCTTGCGGTCTCCACCAGGGGAAAGAAATACGGGGTAAGTTGTGACGGGTCTAATGCAGAGATGTGTTACCAGACTCTTTCCCGACCCGGGTCTCCCTTTCTGGGTAACGTGCGGCCGGGGCAGGGCGGCTCCGAGCTCTCCTCCGGCTGCAGAGGCGCCTCGGCCCGGCCAGCCCAGGCGTGCGCGCGCGGAGGCGGGTCTGCCCGCGAGGACGCCCGCACACTCGCCTTGCCCTCGGAATTTTTGCAGCCCTCTCGTTCCTCCTCTTCCCCGCATCCCTAACTTTTGCAGCATTCCTGACTTCCAAGCAGAGTTAAGTCGAATGGGAGGGTTTCCCACGAAATCTCCGCAGCTCTTAGGGATCGTTTCCCTGGAATCAGGAAAACCTTTCATTTACCTTCAGGATCTAGAGGGCTGTACCCCGAATTAATACAAATCCAAAAATCACAGTCACTCCGCCCCCCCCCCCCCCATAGTCTTACAGAATCTTAAACGTGGGCTCCTTCTGGGATGGGTGCCGGGTTCAAAAGCGCGGGGAGCTGAATCGGTGGGTTCCTCTGCAGAAACCATTGAAATTCCCTGAGCGAGCGAGTCTCTATCCTCCAGATCGGAGGAGTCCGCCGGCGCTCGGGAACCGGTGCAGGGGACACCCGGGCGACGAGGATTCACTTAAAGACAATTAACCAGACAGATGGAGTCAGATTTGGCCGCAGGACCCGGAGCGGTCCCGAACGCGCCCCTATTGGCGCTGGGCCGGCGCCTTCGATGGAACACAGATCCCCGGGCAGGCCGGAGGGTGGCCCTGGGCCGGGGCGCGGGAGCCCGGCGGCCCCTGACACCCGCGTGTCTCCCCTGCAGGTGAATGAAGTCTGCTCGCCCACCAAGCCCGCGGCGCCCTTCTCCCCCGAGAGCTGGTACCGGAAAGCATACGAAGAGTCCCGCGCCGGGAGCCGGCCCACCCCCGAGGGCGCGGGCTCGGCGCTCGGCTCGTCTGGGACCCCGTCCCCGGGCTCAGGTACTTCGTCCCCGAGCTCCTTCACGGGCTCCCCGGGCCCCGCCTCCCCGGGCATTGGCACCAGCTCGCCAGGCTCCCTTGGCGGCTCGCCAGGCTTCGGCACGGGCTCCCCGGGCTCGGGCAGCGGCGGCGGCTCCTCCCCCGGATCAGACCGCGGCGTCTGGTGCGAGAATTGCAACGCCCGCCTGGTGGAGCTGAAGAGGCAGGCTCTGAAGCTGCTTCTCCCGGGGCCTTTCCCGAGCAAGGTGAGCGCCGCCGGGGACAGGACGCGGCTGGGCGGGCCCCCGCTGCGCGCGCCGCGGCCGGGGGCGGGGGTGGGGGGGCTGCAGCGCCAGGCGATACTCAATTGCAGACGGGTCGTTGGCTCCGCAGGGACAGCTCCGGGCCTCGGGGGGCGATCCCGCGGTCTACGCCGCCAGACCTTCCTCGGGCACATTGCGTGGATGGTGCGTGCGTGGTTCCAGGCCTCGCTGTCCAGCTGGGTTGCCCAGGTTATCCTTCCTGCCTCCCTCCACTTCCCAGAGCCCTTTCTGTGCCCCCAGCACCCGCCCAGCTATCCGGATGGACCCGCGCAGTGCCACCTTTCCCCGAGACCCTCGTCCCCGGAGTGTCCACAGACCTTAGCCGCGTGTTGGGCCCGGGACATACTGACACCAGCTGCTGGTATTCGGCGCCCAGCCCCCTGCCTCCTTACCACTCCCCCCCCACCAATGTCCCCCTCCCCCCGCTTCCCAGCCCTCTTTTTATTTTTCTCCCCACCCCCATTCATGATCCTTTACAAAAGTCTCGGTGGGAGTAGTAAAAGCAGGCTGATATTTAGGAATTGGCATTTCCCATTGCCTATTTGTGGCCCTTCCTTTCCAGGGCTACCAAACAGAAACACACACTGGAAAGCCAGCATTCCCCCCAACCTCTGTGTGTCTGTCAGAGGAACACTAAGGGGTGAGGAGCTTCTCTGAGCGCGGCTGCCTTCTGTCTGCTCCAGCACTGAGCAGGCTGGCTCCTCCACGGCAACCTTGCCAGCGTTGTGTGTGTCCAGAGCCCCCAGAGTGTAACACAATGCAATTGTATTTGCACTGTTGGGCCTAAGTACTATCAGATGAAAATATTTACTCTTTCACTTCAAAGAGTTTTTATCAGCGGTTAGAGAGAAATATCAAGAAAACAGCGTGAATTGCTGTAGAGAATTCTGACACTGTTCAGCGGTATTTTCTGATTTATAGTTCTGTGACTTTTGAAGTAAAGTGTTGTGATTCTGAGTCGTGGAGTTTAGGAGTAAATGCATCTGCTGGCCATTTCTGCTTATCCAAACACACACACTGATGTTTTCATATGCAAGGGTTAAATTAAACAAATACCCACAGAAGTTGTAAAATTTTAAACGTGGAAAATTGCCACCAAGAGAATTGGTTTTATGAATCCCGAATTTATCTCTAGAATAATTAACTTGTAGATTGTTGTCAGTATGCCATTTTTGTAGTTTGATAATAAATCTGTCAGGACACCCCCAAGAATAAATCTCAGGGACTCTAAAAGCTTATTTCACTTTTGTAAGCCCTATCCTCTGATTTAACACCGGCTCTTCAGTAACAGATTTATTTACTCTTGTGATCGTTTATCAGTATTCTTTGATTTTTTTACTGCATTCAAGGAACTGTGTTAGGCACAGCAATAAAATAACAGGTACCTGCAGTCCTTGTCCACATGGAGCTTGTATTCTCATGGAGGATAGAGATGTTGACCACAAAATGAACAACTCACAATTTATTTCCATTTGTGGTGAGTACAACAGAGGACGAGTGTGGGGTGCTAGAAGATTGTATAACCAGACTGGACCAGCTGGTAAATTATTAAGAGCTTTGGTTCTTAAAGATATATGGTATCTGATTTTTGGCAATCCTAGTAAGTTGCAGCCTACCAATTTATTCTAGAACATTCTTGCAGACCTGTTCTTACAGTAGCTTCTTTGTGTTGTTGCATGCTCCTTGTGTGCAAAGACAATATACTCTTTTTATAAAAGTGGTGGGAGGAAAGGAAATCTATAGGAAGAAGAAACAAATGTTGAAACTTAAATGCATCCATCATATTTTGTGGAGTCATGTGACAAAGTAGATTTTTGGTTTTGTTGAAGCAGCCTGGAAAAATCATTCTCAGTGCAATAAAAGGCATCTTGATATATGTGCCAGTTTTATTTACATGATGAAATAAAATTGATGCTAGGAAACTGATGACATTGTCAGTGAAGGTTACAGAAGAAACGTTGGATCTGGGGACCCTCAATGCTCTACACCAACTTACAATGATCCAATCTCTTCTCTCAGGAAGAGAGCTGTCAGTCTTGGGGGCAGTCACATGGGGTCACTTTAAGTGCACACATGAATTTGCTTGCAGTTTTAGATGCGATATGGCACAGTGATATATGACATTTAGTGCAAAGGAGAGCACACGACTCAGCCAGAAGCAAGTGTTTCTCAGATGACCTCACTGTTAGTAAAGAGGTATGGGGCCAGGATTTTAAATACAAATCCTCTGGCTGTCTCTGGGAATAGTCATTTTAGGGTTTTTTTTCTTTTTAAAATATTGGTGCCCTCAGACTAGGTAATATTTTCATTACACCTTTGAAATTTGCAGTATTTTAACCAAACAAATATTGTGTTCTCTCAAGCATCATGGATGGAGGCCCATGTAACTCTGACACAAGGCCTTTCTTCTTCCCAGAGCCAGATTTATGAGCGAAATGTGGACCTCTATCACCCTCTGGCCCAGAAAGAGTTAATTTTCATTAGAACAAGAGATGTCATTGTGACTCCAACAAGTAGTTTGCCCTGAAGAGTAAGGGTCTGAAAGATAAAGGCATGTTTTTGAGGGGTAATTAGCAAACATGTTCATAATTCACAAGATTTTTAGCTGTACATGGGGACTCATTTCTTACATAGAGTACTACATTCTATGAAGAGGTATGAAAAGTCTCCTAGGTAAGCATTTTAAAGTGAAAGGCAGAATAGCACATCCAGGAACCTTATTATTTTAGAGTAGAGTTGGCTTTGGTTCTCTCTCTATCACTGATTTATTTTGTGACCGTGAGTAAATCAGTTTTTCTCTGTATTTTTAACTTTCCCATTTTTTTCCTTGGTGTAAAGGAAAAAAATGATTCAGACTGTAGGTGACCTTTCAAATGATTACACTGTCAAGAAATTATTTTCGATAAGGTTTGAAAAGTGCTTACATTCTTCAGAGAAAGACGGGAATGTTTATGATTATTAACTAGACAAGATTGTGTGGGATTTATGTTTCACCGAATTTAGGGCTCTTCTTACAAAATATCCACTTTCAATATCTGCCTCCGTCAGTACTTTTCCCAAATACCATACTGCCATCTAAATTGTCACATTGAGCCCATCGGTAGAGAGCAAGCGCTGCTGGAGTCCCCCAGTTTTGTCTCTGAAACAGTTGGTTAAGAAGGGGAGGTGAAGTGCTGGTGAGCCCATGCAGGGCTGTCAGGCTGGTCCCAAGAGCTAGACACTCACTCTGGTGGCCTGAAGTCTGGACACCCTGTTCTGAGCGTGTTCAGTACTAGTCATGTGACATTGGATAATGAGGCTTCTTGGCAGAGGGTGACAGGACTTGGAGGTTTCTAGCTTAGGTAACTGGGGGTGGGGTGGGTAGTGTTAACTGAGGCAGGAAATGGGAGGTGAGACAGATTTGAAAGGAACTCAGAAGAAAAATCCTACAGATAGAGGAGCCTGGTGGGCTACAGCCCAAAGAGTCCGCAGAGCCCACAAAAGACTGAGCATGCATGTAATACAACACAATTCATTGAACACCTGCTGTGTGGCATACTCTTTACAAATAGTGTCTCACTGGAATAACTGTAGGCATCAAGTGTTATCATCTGGATGCTGTAAATGAGCCAACTGATTTCCAAAGAAGTTTAGTAACTTTCCCAGCCTTTCTCAGCTTAGTCATCGCTGCACTGAGATTTGACGGAATATGAAGCCTGTGGTCTTTCTTGTATGCCACTGAATCTTGCTCTTCCAGAGTAGCAGGAAGTCTGGAAGCAGCATTAGAACTTCCTTCTTTCTTTAGAAGCTCTAAACAGTATTAAAATATTAACAAGAATGACCTAAGAGAATATATCCTGGACTTGGAGGGCATTGAAGAAGCTGGAAATCAAATTCATGATCTCAAGGACTTGCAATGCAAATTAGAATACAAAATACAAATAATCAAGCAGCGTACCCTGAAGGCAGTTACGAAAGGGTCCTCCCTCAATAAACTCTTGACATTTTCTTCTTTTCAGAAGAAAGATGCTAGTGGGTTTGGTTTCCCATGCACTGAGTTTGTGGTTTCTGGGAAGAGAAAAGCGTAGAGGCAGGTTTAGGAATGAAACAGACCTGGGGATGCAGAAGGGGCAACTGTGAGCTCACGTCACTCTTAATGATGCCCTGCAGGTGCTGTGCTTAGTCGCTCAGCAATGTCCAACTCTTTGCAGCCCCACGAACAGAAGAGCCTGGTGGGCTACAGTCCATGGGATTCTCCAGGCGAGAATACTGGAGTGGGTTACCAAGCCCTCCTTGATGCGTTGCATCAGCCTTTCAAATAGCAACACCTGAGTGAGTCAAGTTTTTTACTTGGCGCAGACTGTAAATCATTTGGATTGACTTGTATCACTTCAGTCAGTGAAAAAAAAAAAAAAAAAGGAGTAACTTACTGGGTTTATTTCTTTTCTAGGGCTAGTAAGTGAAAGTGGTCAGATAAAATTGATGTGGTTTTTTAAAGTCTTGGGATTTTAAGTGAAATCAGTCCTTTTACCCATTGTAGCATGCCCGTGTATAAATGTAAAGCCATTTCATATCCATCGGCAAAAGCATCTTTCCTGCTCTATTCACAGTTGAGGTACCAAGCCAGAAACAGGTACCAAAGAACAAATCTCACAGTTGGGGGCTGTCCTAGATCCTTTTGAGGTCTGTGACAGAGTTTTTGAATGGACAGCGTAAACCCTATGAAACATTAGCCCCTAAGAACTCCCTGGAGTAAGCAAAAAATTCCAGGTTGGCAGAAGGTTATCAGACATCTGCTCATTTCTATATCAATACAAGAAAATCTTTTATGTAAAAAACAGTGCAGAACTACATTCCTAGCTGAATTTTCCCTGGTCATATATTCTGGGTTCATTTATGACTCAGAAATATCAGGAGGATTAGCCAGATATACTAAGAAGAGTGGCCAGGAATCACAGAGATTAAAGAAAGGAATGTGTCAGCGGTTTTAAGAACACCAAACAAGGCTCTAAATAGCCAGGCCGAAAGTAAGTCTAGACTTGGGAATACATATATATATACACACATAACATATATTTTTTCTGTATTTTTTCAGTTCCAAAACAGGGGTATGAAAAAAATAACTCCATTAAAAAAAAGACCCTTTAGAAGCCAATGTAAAACTGTTTATAAATAATTATTGAGTTTTAAATACTTACTAGCTATGAGAAAATTCTATCTGAAATCTTCTAAGAACACATGGTTATGCTTCATTTGAAACTTCCATTTTGGAAATATTTTAGATAAGGGATCAGCTAATAGATAATATGAGTAGTGAAAAAGTCCTGTAGCATTTGTCATTAAAGCATTTATGAAACATTTTAGGGATTATAAAAACATTCCCAGTAGAGACGTGTGAGCAGTAATATCTTCTTTAAGGCTTATTAGTAAGCTATGGAATAATGAATGGCATTTCATTCTACCAGACTTTTAATTGTGAACCAGCATGGTCAGTTTTTATAGTGATTTAATTCACTTTGTAAAAATCCCTGGCCTGTAGTAATTTCTTCCACACTCATTGCAGATAGGATTATTGCATTAGAAATGTGATTTTTTAAATGGCTGAGGCTGGTAATTTGTCAGAATTTGGCAGGATTAAGTCAATGAAATAGGCAACATTAGTTGCTCTTTGGCATTATATCACAGATCAAACTGAGCCATTCATCAGCTGATAATAATGGTGATGGTAATAATGATAACTAATGTTATCTAGTAATAATGATGACAAAAAATGGCTGGCAATTATCATCTAGTATATGCTAGGCATTGTACTAAGATACACAAACATATACATACATAAAATCTCATGGCAAAATGAAGATGAACCTGATTTTTTTCCTTTACCCTGGAATTCCAGGTGATTGATGTGGTCCAGGTCACAAAAGGAAGCATGAATAAAGATACAGGGACCAGCGAAATCCAAGAATGTTTCCCTTCCAAAGCCATTGAGGGGATATTAATATTATTAAACTACTAATTAATTAATGTTAATACACTATTGATACAACTGCCTGAGTGGGAGACCCTTGCTTGAGGGAGAAGGTTGGGATTATTTTTCCTGGTGACGTCACTTTCAGAGTTGGGGGAAAATATGTGAGGTTTTCAGGATCCTGAGCTGAGTAATTTTCTTGACTGGAATGTATTGGAGAGGGTCAAAGGAACTTCCTTATCCTTACATTCTCGTGACTGAGACTCTTGCCAGCCCTTCTCGAAAGCCCTGCCTGAGGGGCCCTTGGGGACCGCTGGAGAGATTGAATTCTTCAGCTGGACCTTCAATGCTGAGACAGCAGGGTTGCCAGACTTGACTCTGTTTTGTCCCGGTGGAGATTGCACTGGGCTGTCTGTGAGGGTTTCCAGTCTATTTTCAGGAATACAAAGCTAATTTCCTTTTTATCATTGTCTTGAGTCACAGGCTAATCATAAGAATCTTTCCTTTATTAAAAACTATCTTCTGTGTGGTCTTATCGTGGCAAAGGAGCACTGTTTAGAATGGGCTCCCATTGATCTTTCAGGCTCACATGCACCAATCAGAAATAAAACTGTATTTGTATAGGTGCAAAAGGACAGAGAATACATCTCTGTTCCTAAATTACTTTTGAAATATTTATCAAAATAGTAAATCATCCTCCTACTTTCCATTGCCTTTGGGATGTTCTAGGACCCATCTAAGAAAATTGGATTTTGATTTTGGTTAGAAAAGTTGTCTGTCTACCTTTTCCAGGTTATAAAGGAATCCACCTATATTTTCTTTGAATATTTGTAAGATTTCCCTTTTAATAGTTATATCTCTGATCCATTGAGAGATTATTTTGGTGTATATTGAGAGGTGTGGATAAATTTTGCCCTTTTCTAAACGTCTATCCAGTTGTCTCCAAACTCTCTGTTAACATATATGTCTTTCCCCCATTTGATTTGAAATATCCATGATTATAAGCCAGATTTTCAGTAGTTGGGTCTACTTCTGGGAACTTCTGTTATGTCCCATTTATCTGTCTTGTCATGTACTAATTCCACACTATTTTAATTATAGAAGCTTTATACCATGTTTTAGTATTTGGTAACACTGGCTTTCTCTCTTTCCCAAATAATGCCTTTCCTTCCTAGTAGCTTTCTAGTTATACTTCCTGACTATTTTCCCATATGAACTTTAGGATCAACTTGCCTAACTCCATAAAATTTTTAAAAATTGGGACCATATTAAGTTTATATATTAACCCTGGGGGATTTGTGGCATCTTTATGATGTTGACTCCTTCCTGAGAACATGGAATGTCTTTCCGTTTGAACACATCTACTTTTCAGTAATTTTAAATGCTTTTCTCATAGAGGCTTTGCCCATTTCTTGTTAAATTTATTTTTAGGTATTAAAAATACCTTTTGTTGCTTTTACAAATGAGTTTTTCGCTTCCCTTATCTCTTCTAATTGATAGTTGTTAATATGTAAGGATAGTATATTAATTGTATATCCTGTTATTAGATTCTATTACTGTGTTCATTAGCTTTTAAATTAGTATTCTTGGATTTTCGTTTGTGAATAGAGATATCATCACTCTTCTCCTTTGCTATTTTTATTCCTCTAGTGGTTCTCTCTTGTTTGTTATATTGATTTATGCTTCCAAGACAATGTTAAATGGTAATGTATGGTGGGCATATGTATAGCTTTTTCCACTAAATAAGATGTTGACCTTTGGACTGAGGTCTATATATATTTTTTAAAGTTAAGGAAGGTATCTATCAGTTCCTATTTTATCTAGTATTTTTAGTCAGAAATGGGTGTCATATTTTGTCAGATGTCTCTTCAGTATCTAGGGAGATGATCATATGATTTTTCTCCCTAAATCTATTAACATTGTGAAATGTTATCATTGCTTTCCTGATAATGAACCATCCTTGCATTCTCATAATAAACCCAACTTGGTCACAGCATATTTTTTTAATATGCTGCTGGATTCAGTTTGCTAATATTTTATTTATGTTTTTTCCTGTCATATTCATATTCCATAAGCACTTTGGATTCCCACTCATGTACCAGCCACAGTTCTATGCCACCTTATAACCAAGATATGAAAAAGACTAAAAATTCCTGCCCTAGAGTAACTCCCAGCCTAGTATTGGAGATAGACAAGAAACCAAAGAGTTAGGGTGCAGCATATTAAATGCTGGACCATGGGCTATGGAGGCTGCTGGAGGTGGTGAACAGAGAGGTGAGGCTTGAGCTGGCTTTGACAGAGTGAGTAGGAGCATTGCGGTGAAGCATCGGCCTCCCAGGAACGGGGAATGGTGAGCATAAGGCACACTCAGTATCCTGGGGGAATCACAGTGTGCATTTCTGACATTGCGCAGTGCGTGCATGGGTGATAGGCTGGGAAGGTGGCAGGGAGAGAATGAAGGCCTTGTAGGCCAAAGAATCTGAATGTTATTCTGTAGGCAGTCATTGAAGGGCTTTCAGGAAGGGAGTGAAATGATCAGATACTCATTTAAGAAAGATTGCTCTGATAGGGAGAGAGAAGCTGGATTGGAAGGGTGGTGCCCTGGAATTCAGTGGAGAGGCCCCTCCCTGTGGCCTGAGTGAAAGCTGGTGCACACTTAGCTGAGGTGGTAGCAGTGGGAATGAAGAGGAAGGCTGGACCAGAGTGGGCAAGATCTTGTCCATAGAAAACCCGTGGCAATGGCAGCTGAGAAATGGGGTGGGGAGGAGAGGGGAGGAGGGAGTTGAGGAGTTCTTTCAGATTTCTGGCAGGGCAAGTGTGGGGGTGGTGGTACTTTTAATTGAGATGGGGAATACAGGCAGAGAGTGGGTTTTGTTATTGTAGGTCTGATTTTCAAGGATGGGTGTGGAACCTAAGATTGGCTTGGGCTCTCTAGAGCTTAAGGTGGAATGTTCCAGTGGGGTCCAGCAGGCTCTAGAGTGGATTTTGGGCTAGAGCCATGGATCTGGGAAGTGTCAGGGTGAGGATGGTGGTGGAGTCCACAGATAGGGTGAACTCTTCAAGGATGTATATGGTGACAGATGGTGAAGCATAGAGTTGTGGGATCCATTGCTGTTGAAGGGACAGGCAGCTTGAGGAGGTAGGAAGACAAATCAAGGAGAGGCCAGAAAAGAGGGAGGAAAATAGGAGAAGGTGGTGTCATGGAAACTGAGGGAAGGGTGAGCTTCAGAAGGTAGGGGTGATGAAAGGTCAGACACCTTGGAGAGATTGAGGAGGTAAGGGCTGAGGTTTCCACTGAATCAGGAATCAGGAGGAGGTTGGGGATTTTTGTTAGAAGTTTCTGGCACTCTGGAGAAAGGCAGGCAATTGTCATTGTGTATCCAGGAGTGATGAGGACGTCTGAGGCAGCTCAGAATTGTTGAGGACATGGAGAGGTTAAGAGAGATGCATTTTCTGAGGCTCTTACGACCTTAAAAAAATGAAGCTCTGGGGTCAACAAACTTGGGTGCAAAACTAGGCTGCATCACTGAGTGTGTGACCTTGGGCAAGTCACTTAGCCTTTCCAAACCTGTTTATTCTCATCTTTACATGAGGGCAATGTTGGGGCCGCATCAGGGTTGTTGTGAGGAGATGGTGACATTGTGAGATGATATTCAATCATCCCTTTGTTTTATTCCAATGACTCCCCACAGGAAGTTGAATTTTATGAAAATTACTTCCTTTCCTTCTTTCTCTTCTCTTCCTTTCTTCTTCTCTCTTTCTTTTTCCTTTTGCCAGTGATCTGACACCAAACTGGGAAAGCAGTTGTCAGAGATGAAACTTTTCAGCTCATCTCCTTTATATTTCTTCACCTGCAAGTGAATCAAGCATCTCATACTTATTTATTCATTTATGGGGTGGCTCCACAGAACCAGAGCTTGGTTGAAGAAAATCGCTTCTCCTTTTCCTTTGAGATGCCATGAATATGGATTGAGATTCTTTGTCACAGATGGAAATCCTCCCCTTTAAGCCCTGCCCCTCTCGGAGGCCCCCCTAGGGAGCACCGCAGACACCGAACTTGGCATTTCCGCTCGGCTGAGTGAGGGAGACCAGACGTCCCCCAGCGACTGCGCATGCGATGTGCAGATCTGCGCGGCACCAGGAATTTGGGCTTATCTGCCTCCCAATCCAGTTTTATCTTTCTCAGACAGTTTTCTTTGCAGTTATACTTTGCTGATCCTATCGCATGGATTCCGCCCAGACCCTGTGGAGAAGTCTGGAAATAAAGACACCCTCCCCCGCCAAGCAGTATTTCCTGCACATAATCTCAGCTCTCAGCGCTGTAGCTGCCCTGGGTAGAGAGCGTTCTTGTAAACTCTTATGTAGAGAGAATTGATATTCTTATGCTGCTCTATAGGTGAACATTTCAGAAGGCTCTGGGGTAGAGTAAGTTCTTTTGATAAGCAGAACTATATCCAAACGTATTTTAAGTATTATAGAGTAATTTACAGACGAAGGACTACTTTTTATTCATCTTTTCTACTTAATGGAGTTTAAGCTCAGTGTTGTTGCTGACTGCAAAAAGTTCTTGTTAAAAGTTTCAGTTCTCCACACAGCATGTTTTTAAAAGCTTTCCTAGTTCTTACACACAAAATATCTTTATTTTTAAAGCACATATTGTGAATAACAAGTTTAAATCTACTTTGCCACCACAAGGGTGAAAAATGTAAACGTTGAATAATTCTTTATCTAATCTGAGTGCTGTCTGGGATTTGTAGTTGCTAACTCAGGATTTCTTCGAAGATAACATAGGAATTTATAGGGCTTGAGATTTTCCTGTGAAGTCATTCCATCTTTTAATTAGCGGTGATGAGCAGCTACACTTTCCCATGAAACGCGATCATCTTATTTATAGCGGTTGCCTTCTTTAAAGTTGTAATCACTATTTCTCTACTCCCTGCTCTATCTACCTGGTGGTTTCATGAGGCAGGAGGAGACTTACTAATTAACTGATAAGAAACCACCACCACCACCAATAACAACCAAAAGCTACTGAGCTGTCTAACCAAAGAGTTATACATTGCTCAGTCGTGTCCAACTCTTTGTGACCCCATGGACTATAGCCCCCCAGGCTCCTCTGTCCATGGAATTCTCCAGGCAAGAATACTGGAGTGGGTAGCCATTCCCTTCTCCAGGAGATCCCAACCCAGGAATCGAACCCAGGTCTCCTGCATTGCAGGCAGATTCTTTACCATCTGAGCCACCATGGGAGCCTCTATAGAAAATATGTAGTTGAATTCAGGCAAGTGACTAGTAACTGCCATTATTTAATGAAAAATAATCACCTGCTTGGTTCAGGTGTGTGTCTTTTCATAGAAGGATGTCTCAGTCCTGAGCACAGCAGCTGAAGAGGTGGCCTTGAGTGTCTTCCCTGTGGACCCACAGCTGTGAACTTGAACATCCCTTGTTTCTGCCCAGCTAGGAAGTGCGGTGATGGGAACTGAGGGGAGGGTAGAAGGGAGAGGAATTAGATAGAAGGAGGAGGAGGTAGGAGGACAAGAGAGTGGGTGAGAGAAACAGAAATAAAAGGGTGAGGGGCTGTAGGCATTGGAGGCTGTCTACAGTCGCAGATGTTGAGGTGCAGTTGGGCCTCTGGCAGTAATGAGCACTGTGGCCTTGGGCGAGTCACCCAGTCAGCTTGTGTTTTATTTCTCTTTTGTAAACAAAGAGGGTGGAATTAGTGGTCTCTAACTGCTTCCAAGTCTGTGAGTCTCTGAAGCTGGAGGGAAGCCCCAAGACTTCATGGAGCCCAATCTTTGTCCCCAGATTCTAGAGGAATGTGCTTGACAAAGTCCTAGATGGATTACTGGCTGCATCTGGACCCTGAAGCTGTTCCATGGGTTGGCACACCTCGGTCAGCCAAAGTGTGTCCCCCTTTTTCCCATTCAGTGGAAGTTACTTGTTGGCATTGCTGTGGCTGATATTTCTGCCTTTGGAATTTTTATCATATTAATAAATTGACTGACAGGATTTTTCCTATTTCTTCCCCCCCCCCCCAAGTTTATTTGCATTTAAGTTTTTAACTTCTTTTTTTAAATTTCATTTTTAATTGGGGGATAATTACTTCACGATATTGTGTTGGTTTGTACCATACATGAACATGTATCAGACATGGGTATACATATGTCTTCTCCTTCTTGAACCTCCCTTCCATCTCCTACCCCATCCCACCCCTCTTAGTTGTTACAGAGCACCAGATTTGTATTCCCTGTGTCATATAGCTGTTTATTTTTAAAATATATATATTTTATTGAAGTATAGTTGACTTGCAATGTTTCAGGTACACAGCAAGGTGATTCAGTTATACAAATACATATATATTATTTTTGAAATTATTGTCATCATGGGTTATTATAAGATATTGACTATAGTTCCCAGTGCCATATAGTAAACCTTTGTTGCTTGTTGCCTATCTATTTCTTAATTAGAAATCTAGCATTCTATTCATACTAAGTCAAACAAGTGGAATCAAAATGTCATAATTTTTTTAATTAGGCAAAAATTCATGCTTTCTAAAAAAATATATTATACATATATACATATGTATACAAAAGTTTTTCTACTACACTTGATAAAATCTTCAGAAAAGACCTTAAAAAAAAGGAAGAGATGGAGAAATTGGAGAACATAAATGGGAACACTGAATGTGAAATAGAAAAAGTGAAGCAAACTAAAAAATAGTAAAGATCATTGTATAGTCCAGTTCTTTTTAAACATGACTGCTCATTAGAAACATATCTGGGGCTCTGGAGAAAAAAAGCAATACCTGAGCATTTGTATTTTTCAGAAAAATTTCAAGATAATTCTGATATGCATCTGGATTTTAAAAAGTGGTTACAGATTTTTCTGTTAGATTCTAGTTTTGGTGATATAGAATTCTATTATTTTTCTGTTGATCAATCATGATACAGTAGTATTAAGTGAGTAATAGTTACATAATCACAACAGTAAATGATGTTTATCAATTTTCACGATCAATAGTCAAACAAAAAAATAAAAGGTAATTATACCTGCAAGCTATAATGGGAACAAGATTAACTTAACAATATAAAATACATGCAATTTGCAGGGGGGTGGGCCGGGGCGGGGAGGGGGGTCAAGCAGAATCATGTGGCAAGTGGAAGTGCATACATGCACAGGTTTTCATCCACCCAGTCAGCCCATGTCTTTTGGTTGGTGCATTTAATCCATTTACATTTAAGGTAATTATTGATATGTATGGTCCTATTACCATTTTCTGAATTGTTTTGGGTTTATTTTCTGTAGGTCTTTTCCTTCTCTTGTGTTTCCTGCCTAGAGAAGTTCCTTTAGCATTTGTTGTAAAGCTGGTTTGGTGGTGCTGAATTCTCTTAACTTTTGCTTGTCTGGAAAGCTTTTGATTTCTCCATCAAATCTGAAGGAGAGTCATGCTGGGTAGAGTATTCTTGGTTGTAGGTTCTTCCCTTTCATCACTTTGAATATATCATGCCATTCCCTCTGGCTTGTAGAGTTTCTGTTGAGAAATCAGCTGATAGTTGGATGGACATTTGCTTGTATGTTATTTGTCATTTTTCCCTTGTTGCTTTTACTATTTTACCCGTCTTTAATTTTTGTCAGTTTGATTACTGTGTGTCTCGGTGTGTTCCTCCTTGGGCTTATCCTTCTTGGGACTCTGTGCTTCCTGGACTTGGTTGACTATTTCCTTTCTCACATTAGGGAACTTTTCAGCTATTATCTCTTCAAATATTTTCTCAGGTTCATTCTCTCTCTTCTTCATCTTCTGGGACCCCCTATAATGAGAATGTTGGTGTGTTTAATCTTATCCCAGAGGTCTCTTAGTCTTCATTTGTTTTCATTCTTTTTTTTATATTCTGTTCTGTGGCAGTGATTTCCACCATTCTGTCCTCTAGGTCATTTATTTGTGCTTCTGCCTGAGTTATTCTGCTATGGATTCCTTCTAGTGTATTATTTGTCTCTGTTTGTTTGTTTTTTAGTTCTTGTAGGTCTTTGGTAAACATTTCTTGCATCTTCTCAATCTTTGCCTCCATTCTTTTCCCGAGATCCTGGATCATCTTCACTATCATTGTTCTGAATTCTTTTTCTGGAAGGCTGCCTATCTCCATTTAATTGTTTTCCTGGGATTTTATCTTGTCCCTTCATCTGGGAGATAACTTTCTGCTTTTTCATCATGATTAACTTTCTGTAATATGGTTTTTGTTTTAGCCACTGTGAGGCTCTGCTGCTTCTCGCCTCTTCTTCCTGTCCGCTGATGGAGGAGGCTAAGAGGCTGTGTAAGCTTCTTGATGGGAGGGGCTGGCGATGGCAAAAACTGGTTCTTGCTTTGATGGGCAGGGCCTTGCTCAGTAAAGCTTTAATGCAATTTGCTGCTGATGGGTGGGGTTGTACTCCTTCCCTGGTAGTTGTTTGGCCTGAGGTGGCCCAGCCCTGGGGTCTATGGTAGGGTTAATGGTGAGTTCTAATGGCTAACTCAGGGGGGTTTGTGCCAAGGGGGACCTTCCAGCGCCCCTGTCCCTGGTGGGCCCTGCTAACCCACGCCTCCACAGGAGGCCCTCCAACACAGGCAGGTGGTTTTGGTTCAGTTTTCTGTGGGGTCAGTGCTCCTCTCCTCCGGGTCTTGGTGTGTGCAAAGTTTTGTTTGTGCCCTCCCAGACTGGAGTCTCTGTTTCCCTCAGCCCTCTAGAAAGCCTATAATCAAATCCCGCTGGCCCTCAAGGCCAGATTCCCTGGGAATTCCCACTCCCTTTGTCAGACCCCCAGGCTGGGAAGCCTGATATGGGGTTCAGAACCTTTACAACAGCACGAGAACTTCTTTGGTCTTATTGCTTTCCAGTCTGTGGGTCACCCGCCTGGTGGGTCTGGGATTTGATTTTATCATGATTTCACCTGCCTGCTGTCTAGCTGAGGCTTCTTCTTTGTCTTTGGACACAGGGTATCTTTTCTTGGTGGGTTCCAGTGTTCTCCTGTCAATGGTTTTCAACAGCTAGTTGCAATTTGGTGCTCTCTTAGGAGATGAGCGCACTCCTATTCCGCCATCTTGAACAGGAAGCCATATAGCTGTTTCTTAATGAAGCTATTTACTGTCTTCTATATTTGTGAGTGGAAATCAACTTGGCAAACAAAAGGACGTTTGATTTTATGAGAGGAATTTGATAAGGAATTTTGAGAAAAAGGATTGCCTTAGATATAAGGATTGCTTATAGTTAGTCTTCCATTAGGAAATCTGCCATACTTAACTAGGTTTTAGAAATGATTTGTGAGGAGTTCTCACTGGATAGCAATGTAGAAACACCAGAATTCCAATCATTTTATTTATTATTCTTAAAAAAATCTACATCTTAATGTTTTTGAAAATCTATTCCCCCCTTTGCTTTATTCTTCTCTTTTCTGCTCCTTCAAATCTCTAGACAAGGTCACAATTACTTAGACCAGTATTTACACAGCCCACGGCCATGACTTGGGTCTTATAATCCTGTTGTTTGGATGCTGTGGTCTGCAAAGGAGATGGCAGGTAGCAGATGCTGAATGAACAAGGCCCACTTAGTGATTAACAATTTCATTTTTCATCTTTAGCACTAGCCTAAGTTGCCTGTTTAAACTGTCCACTTCCTGGGAAATGTTTTCCTAATTCTTCTTTCAACTACAATAATTTATGTTTTTGTTATAGTCTAAACACAGCTCAGGGAGGACAGATAATAAAAGCAGGCCGTCATCTGGCCTTTCCCAGGCCGAAGCACGTTAGGACTTGGGTGCAGACACGGCAGCAGCAGGCGCAGGACAGGGGAGCGGCAGGCGTACCCCCTGTGGCCCTAGATCCCCTGCTCGGTTCCCGGGTGCCCTGCTGTTGTTTCTGTTTAGTTGCTCAGTTGTGTTCGACTCTTTGTGACTCTGTGGACTGTAGCCCACGGGGCTCCTCTGTCCATGGGATTCTCCAGGCAAGAATACTGGAGTGGGTTGCCATGCCTTCCTCCAGGGGATTTTCCCAACCCAGGGATCGAACCTGGGTCTCGCATTTCGGCAGGCGGATTCTTTACCAGTGAGCCACCAGGGAAGCCCCATGGGGGGCACTCAGTGTATCCTGCAGCCCAGCAAACCCTGCATGCGTCTCCCTTGATTCTGTTCTCAGACACCTTGTCCTTTATTTCTCCTCTTGCTCTTTCTTCCTAAGTGCGCACATGTAATTACTTGTGAAGGCTCTAGGAAGAAGTCTTTCTAACCGGCGGTGCGTGTGCCTGTGTGTGTGCGTGGACACACTTGGCAGGAACTCTGCAGGAAGCCTACAAGTTGATGACACGGTAGACATCCTGTCTCAGGTTTCAGACATTGTTAGGCCGAAGCTTTTATTGGAGGTCAAGGCAGCTAATAAAGTGGGGTGTGCAATTAAAAGGGCATTCAGCACAGAAGGATGGCTAACTGTCTCGAGGGCTGGGAGTGCGGGAGGGTTGACAGCTGCAAGTCTGCTAATGATGGCTTCACCGGCATTTTTTCTTTTTTTTTTTTTCAGCCAGGGTGGTAAATGTAATACAAAGGCACTGTTTTAATGTGCCTAATCAGCTCTCGGCTTCCTGTGAGAGGCATCCACTTGGGGGAGGAAGTTGCTGGCTGTGGGCATTTTTGTAGTGGTAGTTTGTGCTAATTTACTTTTTTAAATAGAGTACTCATGGTTATTAGCGAATCTCCGTATTGGTCAGGAATAGGGTGACAAGATGATGGCAAGATTCAGGAGGTTTGCCCAGGGTCACCCAGAAAACCTCACGCTCCAGACTCTCCATCGGTTTCTAATAGGATTTATTTACGCCGTTGTTTTGCCCATGTGGCTCTCCTTGACTCTGAACCCTGGGAGCACAGTAATCAAATCTTATTAATTTTACCCAGTAGACAGTGATTGTTTTCTCCACTACATGAATTCTCCAAAAATGTCTGACCTTTAGAATAAAAAGAAAAAATCTCCTTTCCACTGCTGTGTGATGAAAACCTCGCTGAGGATAAGGCAAGGTGAGAGATGCTGGCCGTGCGTAGAGGGCGGGAGGTGTTGCCTGGGTTACTTCTGGGAAGAGTCAGGATACTGTCCCACTGTCATGGCCTCCTGTTCTTAGAAGAGTGAGATCCACAGGGATCAGTGTGTGAGCAGCTCCTTCACCCAAATGGATCTTGGTCTAGGGTTTATATGGGCTGGCTAGCTTGGGGATCTTGAATTTCTTGTTAGTGGATACGTCCTTGTTTTTGCTTAGTTTAATGTTGTCCCGTTCACCTCTCGTCTGGCAGAATAAGAGAGGATGAGAACGCTCACTGGATGCTTAGAATGATGTCCCAGGTAATCAGGGAGGAAACTTGTTAGCACCGTCAGGAACTAAACTGAGAGGGCAGCTTGAGGCTACTTCCCCAGACACGGGCCCCTCTGGTTTAATCTCTCCCTTCATCTGATAGTTGATACTATTGGTGCTGCTCTGCCTCCGCTACTTGGTGAGATGGTGACATACGATCACACCCAGGATGGAGTGGGGTCCGAAAGTATAAAGGACTCTCTCCTTTTAAAGGCTTGGAATCGCTTCAGTTTGAGGTGAGAGGAGAAATGCAGTAGGTGAGAGGCTGGTTTCCAGTCTTTCACTGCAGAGTAACAAGGAAGCAGGGTGGTTTTGCCCCCCATAGACAGTAATGAGGTCCTGATAATTCTGGAAAGAAATGGAGTTTGTGTTCATCACTCCATTTAAGAGCACCCATTAGTATCTTTTTAATAAGATCCTGGGCTTTCCAAACCCTCTTTATAATTCTCACATTGGGCAAAAGTCAATATAATATGTCAGTTTAAATGGATGCCATTATTTTTAGCACTGTACATCACCTTTCCTCCTGGAGACTTCAGAATATCCTTTTTAATCATTAGCATTTTATGATCATAGAATGAGAGCATAGAAGGAGCCGTAGAAGTTATGCAGTATTACTTTACTTTTGTAATTAAAAGCCTGGAGCCAGATAATCTGGCTTAAGTCTTTGCTCTGTCATTTATCAGCTCTTGAACTTGAAGGACTTTGCTTTCTGCCTCAGTTTCCTCACTTATATAATGGTGTTAGTAATAATTGCTTCATAGAGAACTGAGATGTTTTCCCGAATAGGATACTCAACTGGCCAACAGACAAATGGAAAAGATGCTAGTCATCACTAATCATCAGGGAAATGCAAGTCAAAACCACAGTGAGATATCACCTCATATGTCAAAATGCCTATTATCAAAAAGAACATAAATGACAAATGTTGGGGAGGATGTGGAGAAAAAGGAACCCTCCTACACTGTTGGTGGGAATATAAATTAGTGCAGTCACTGTGGAAAAAAGTATGGAGGTTTCTCAAAAAAACTAAAAATAGAACTGTGTGACTCAGCAGTTCCACTCCTAGTATATCCGAAAAAAAACAAAGTCACTAATTTGAAAAGATACACGTATACCAGTGTTCATAGTAGCATTATTTACAATAGCCAAGATAAGGAAGCAAGCTCAGTGTCCATCAGCAAATGAATGGATATAGATGTTTAAGATCTTCAATTTCATTCCACACAATGGAATACAATTCAGCCATAAAATAGAATAAAGTTTTGCCATTTGCAGCAACATGGATGGATTTGGAGAGCATTATGCTAAGTGTAATAAGTCAGCCAAAGAAAGACAAATACTGTATAATATCACTTATATGTGAAATCTAAGAAATAAAACCAATTAGTGAATATATCAAAAAAGAACAGACTCACAGATTAAGAGAACAAACTAGAGATTACCAGAGGGGAAAAGAATAGGAATAGTAGATTAAGAGGTACAAATTATTAGCTATAAAACAAACTATCAATACAAGGATATATATAACCATATATAGCCAATATTTTATAATAACTATAAATGGAATATAATCTTTAAAACTTGTGAATCGCTATATTTTACGCCTGTAAAATATTATATGGCAACTCTACTTCAATAAAAATGCACCTTAAAAAATTAAAAAATAAGATTACCATCTAAAAAATTGCTTTGTAGGCATGTTTTATCTGGCACGTAGTAGGTAAGCATGCATTAAATGTTAGTATCCAAACTACCATCTTAGAGAAAAGTAAAACTTACATATCTAAAGGATGACCTCCTTTTCCCAGATTGATTCTACAAAATGAACATTTGGTTTTCGTTCTCTCATCATCTGTCTCTGGATCCGTCTATCTGTTCATCTGTCTGTCCAACATTTCTTTGGCCTTTACCTTGTAGGTATATAGTGGCACTATTGGTAAAGAATCTGCCTGCCAGTGGAGGAGATGGAAGAGACATGGGTTCAGTCCCTGGGTTGGGAAGATTCCCTGGAGTAGGAAATGGTAACCTGCTCTGGCATTCCTGCCTGCAACATCCCATGGACAGAGGAGCGGGGCAGGCTATAGTCCATGGGGCCACAGAGAATCAGACACAACTGAGTGACTGAGCATACATACACACATACAGGTGTGTGGTCCTGGACTCTGTGCTGAGGATAGAAAGATGGTTAAGACAAGTCTTGCCCTTGGGTCCCTCATAGGGACCACCAGGTGGGTGGAGTTGGTAGAGAAACAGTGTGCTGAGGGTGGAGTTAGGGGGACACAGGGAGCAGCTCCCACTGCTCCAGGCCACTGTGCTGGATGTTGTCACCTGCTTTTCACAGCACCCTTCAAGATGTGTCATGGCACGATATAGAGTGGGATGAGATGGTTTCCTAGAAGAGGTGACAGCTGAATTGAGGTTAATAAGATGAGTAGGAACTGGTAAGTGAAGGCTAAAGAAGATGAGACATTCCAGGGAATCTTAGGAAGAAAGAATAAGCCTTGAGGGTCTTCCTAACCCCTGAGAAATGCAGGGTAACCAGCCAACCACATTGCTCTCATAAGAGGTTAGATGACAACATTAGATTTATAAATCATTGTTAACAAGTGATGGGACTTCCCTGGTGGTTCAGTGGATAAGAATCCACCTGTGAATGCAGGGGACGCAAGTTCTATCTCTGGTCTGGGAAGATTTCACGTGCTGCCGTAACTAAATCCATGTGCCACAACTACTGAGCCTGCATGCTGCAACTACTGAAGCCTGCACGCCTAGAGCCTGTGCTCTGCAACAAGAGAAGCCACCCAATAAGAAGCCTGAGCCCCACAACAAAGAGCCACCAAAACTAGAGAATGCCCAAATGTGTAGCAATGAAGACCCAGCTCAGCCAAAAATGAAGAAAAACACAAGTGATGATACAATGTAATTCACCAGGATAGCAGTGTAATACCCATGTTCATGACAGCATTATTCACAGTGGCAACCCAGGTATCCATCAGTGGATGAGTGGATACACAAAATATGGTATATACACAGTGGAATATTATTCAGCCTTAAAAGGAAGGAAATTCTGACATGTGCTACAGTGGGGATGAACCTTGAGGACATCATGCTAAGTGAAATAAGCGGGTCACAAAAGGACAAATTCCATTTATATCAGTTACCTAGAGTCATCACATTCATAGAGACAGAGGAGTGGTTGCCAGAGCCTGGGGGGAAGGGAGAACAGAGAACTGTTGCTCAGTGAGTGAGGGGTTTCAGTTTGGGAAGAAGAAAAAGTTGTGGAGATGGATGGTGGTAGTAATTGCATAACCATAAGAATGTGCTTAATGCTACTGAACCGTATACTTGAAAAGATAAGTTTTCTGCATTGTATATTTCAACACACAAGCACACATAGATAGCAGTACAAACTGTGTCACAAAACAGTGTTCTGAGGGACTAGATATCCCTGTGGACTGTCTGATCAGGGAAGATTGCATCCAGTAAGGGCTCCTGAACACTATGCATGATGACACTGGTCGATCTAACTGCTGAATGTTCCTAAGCATGTAATGTGCAATATCACAGTGAATCCTCACAGTCACCCTATGAATGAGGTATGGCTACTGTCCCCATTTCACAGATGAGAAAACTCAGTGAGGTTAGGTGTCTGGATCAGCATCCTCACCCCTCCTCACCCCTTCATTGTGCTGCCTACCTGTGAGCCCTGTTATAGCCCCTTAAGAGGAAGGTGGACGATACTGCAGGTGTGGGCCAGGTGAGTGGCCTGTGAAGGGATGCTGGAATACTCCTTGCCCTTGCTGTCTCTTCTCTTGCTTCCACTTGCCTTCTGAGAAGGGGACTGGCATGGCCAGCCAGAAGCCCGGCAGCTCCTCCCTCTGCATGTGCCATGGGAGAGTGTGTGTCACGGGCAGGACCCACATTACTCTTTTCTGCAGGAACCAGTGCAAAGCAATTGTTTTACTTGTGCCTGGAATCGTCTGAAAGTTTTACACTGGCAGTTATCATCACTGGGTAAACACATTAAACTAGCAAATAAATCTTTGTGAGGGCAGCACATGAAATGGTTCCCTGCATAATAGTTATTAATACATTACTATAATTGCATTGCACATTTTGCAGTGAATTAAAAAAAAGTGACTTATTAGTGCTTGGGAACTTGACAGCAGTATGTTCAATGGCAACATCACTTTTCTGAATTTGCCAACACATTTTGTGTGTATTGCTATTTTGGAGTTAGACCAAATGGACCTTTTTAAAGATTAGGTAGGTTCATAAAATCTATTTATATAGTTGCTTCCTTCAGGTTACTGCACTGGGCGTTGGCCACTTCCCCCTTCTTTCTCACAGCCTCCCTTTAAGGAATGTCATGGCTGGATGTAGGGTGTTAAGTGTTTTTTGCTTAGTTGTGTCTGACTCTCTGTGATGCCATGGACTGCATCCCGCCAGGCTTCTCTGTGTATGGGATTCTCCAGGCAAGAAAATTGGAGTGGGTTGCCATTTCCTTCTCCAAGGGATCTTCCTGACCCAGGCAGGGATTGAACACGAGTCTCCCGCACTGCAGGCAAATTCTTTACCATCTGAGCCTCCAGGGAAGGATACAGGATAGTCTGTCTTGAATTCATTTAATAGGTGAAAGAAAGAGAGACCAAGATGCTCCCCCCCATCCTGCTTCCCATTCATTCCGCAACTGTTAATACTGCATCTGCTTTTTGCTGGTCACTATTATAGCCCTGGACTCTTGATCAATGTCACCCATGAGTTCAAATCAGGCCTAAGACTCCTTTTCTGAAGCACTGCTGCTCTTAGCTTATGAAATTTCAGAGCTTATTGAAAGTCCTGCCTTTTTACAGGTGTCTGACACTTTGCAGGTTGAGGAACGGGAATTTTACCAAAGCATAACATTCCCGGTGACTATACCCACAGATGATGTGCCACAGCCATCAGGCCATAAAGCACCAAAGCTTTTCTTGCAGAGGGCTCCTTCAAACCATTCTCATGGACTCTGGCTAATTGGGAGTTTCTTTTGGGGGCCCATTGCTCATTCCTTTCTGCCTTTGATAGTTGAGGCTTTCCACAAGAATGAAAAGCTGTTAACAGTCGCTTTTGTCTTAAGCAAGGCCATGGACAGTACAGTAACTGCTTTCAGATGCTGCTGATGTGACCCAGATTCAGTCCTGTGACCCAGAGGTGAAAGGCTACATATTCCATTACATCTTGGAGCAAATCAGACTCCAGTGTATTTCAGCAGAAAAAGGAAGCAGGATAGGGTGATGTATACACCAGATAGTGGCTCGAAATAGGTATGGGAAAATCCAGGAATGGAGCTTCCATTTCTGCACATGTTTTTGTAAAAGGCACCACCTATGTTAATACAAAAATACCAATGATGTAATCCTATATTCCTGGAATATAGGCTGCATATGGCTACAATCTCTGTGCATATTACATGTGAACAAATAGAGTGGGGATATATATGAATTATAGAGTAGTTAGGTTCAGATTCATTTTTTTCTCCCTTTCCTTGATGCAGTTTTGAGAAAGGATGAAATCTTAGTTAATACTGTTTAGCTCCACCAAAGATTGAGTACAGGTCTGGAATAAGAATCTCAGAAGGTTGAAACCCTTTTCCTTTCCAGGTCTTAGGGCCTTTGTTCAGGCTCATTCACTGTGGGTGGCTGGTAGGTCACCTGTGCTGTGAATTATGTTGCATGACTCAGCTGAGGTGGTGACATGATCACAGGGCAGAGAACTTGGAAGAGGGAAAGTGGACAGGAGGCAGGGCCACCTTTTTATTTTGAGGTACTAGGTGGTTCTTTGTACAAATGCCAGCCAAGGGCAAGTTTCCTTCGGCTGAGATCATTTGAGACTCTGTTGAGGCTTGAAAAAAAAATATAAAGGTACAGGAATTAGAAGATGTAATTTTGTGGCAAAGTGTAGAACGTCACTGAATCCAGCCATGATTTGAAAATAACAAAGAAGCCATGATCCAAGTTCGAAGACCTATTTTATTGTATTAATGTTTCATATTAAAAAGCAGAGAGATTACTTTGCCAAGAAAGGTCCGTCTGGTCAAGGCTATGGTTTTTCCAGTGGTCATGTATGGATGTGAGAGTTGTACTGTGAAGAAAGCTGAGCACTGAAAAATTGATGCTTTTGAACTGTGGTGTTGGAGAAGGCTCTTGAGAGTCCCTTGGACTGCAAGGAGATCCAATCAGTCCATCCTGAAGGAGATAAGTCCTGGGTGTTCATTGGAAGGACTGATGCTGAAGCTGAAACTCTAATACTTTGGCGACCTCATGCAAAGAGTTGACTCATTGGACAAGACCCTGATGCTGGGAGGGATTGGGGGCAGGAGGAGAAGGGGATGACAGAGGATGAGATGGCTGGATGGCATCACTGACTCTATGGGCATGAGTTTGAGTAAACTCCGGGGGTTGGTGATGGACAGGGAGGCCTGGCATGCTGCGATTCATGGGGTCGCAAAGAGTCGGATATGGCTGAGTGACTGAACTGAACTGAGTGTTTCATCAGAAGTCTCTTTTTGCTTGCTCCATTTCTGAATGTTTTCTCTTCCAGCCTAGAGTTAAAGGGGAGAGCTGGAAGCATGGAAGCATGACTTTATTTAAAAGTGGTGAAATTTTATCCTGATAAATTGTATCTGAATATTTATTCTCTGTGAGATACTGGCATTCTTTTTTTTTTTTTTTTAATATTTGTTTGGAAAGAAATAGTTTCAGATACATGAAGGTCATATGAGGATTAATTAGTAAGTGGAGTGTCATATACTATGGAAGCAGACCAGAGGGTAAAGGAAGGGTGCATCCTTCTTGTGTATATGTATGTATGTATATATATATATATTCTTTTTCATATTCTTTTCCATTATGATATATTACAAGATATTTAATGTAGTTTCCTGTGCTATACAGTAGAACCTTGTTGTTTATCTATTTTATATATAGTAGTTTGTATCTTTTTTTCTTTTTTTTTAAGTAGTTTGTATCTTAAGCTGCACACTCCTTTTTAAAATTTTTGGCCGCACCAGGAGACATGTGGGATTTTAGCTCCCCAACCAGGGATCGAACCCATACCTCCTGCATTGCCAGTGCAGACTCTTAAGCACTGGACCACCATGGAAGTCCCTTAAACTGTACACGCTTGATGCGAGGCTGGCAGTTGAAGGCCTAGAAGGTGGGAAAGGTCCTGAAAGGTGTTGTAGAATGAGTCGTATGTTAGCTACCCCCACAGAGACATCAGATAGGCAGGGGGAGTCTAGCTCAGCTCTTTCATGCTCAGTATAAGGGCTTTGGGCTTCCCAGATGGTGCTAGTGGTAAAGAACCTGCCTGTCAATGCAGGAGATATAGGAGATGTGGGTTTGATCCCTGGGTAGGGAAGATGCCCTGGAGAAGGGAATGGCAACCCTCTCCAGTATTCTTGCCTGGAGAATCCCAAAGACAGAGGAGCCTGGCGGGCTACAGGCCATGGGGTCACAAAGAGTTGCACACGACTGAAGTGGCTTAGCGTGGATGCACGCATAACGGCTTCACGCACACCTGGTGTGTCCACTCTTCCTTAATGGTGCCTTCAGCTGCATTGGAAGAAGTATGGCTGACTGGATGGGTCAACAGGTCCTTGGGGCCCCCTGAATTTCAGATGATTCTTCCTGTGACTTTTGTAGGTGATGTCTACTTCTGAACAGAGCCAGGTCTGAAGCATTTACCGCTCTCCGGTACTCTTGTGACTAGGTGGCTTGCAGAGAGCTCTGCGGTCCCTTCTGCAGGTCATCTGCTGTAACTTTTGCAGGAACACACAGGGGTGTGGGCCCTCCCTCTGTTTTTTAAAGATAACCCTGTGTTTATTGATCCCTAAGTCCCTCTGAGATAACACTATCTCTTAATAAAGGTGTAGTGCTAAGTAACCCTATTTAGGGCTTCTTTTGGGGGAGAAGACTGTGGGGTGAAATGCTTGTGCATATCCTGGGCTGTTGTGGGTATGTTTTAACATGACAATGCAGATGGCTGACACTGATGAATGTCCTGTGAGCAGCTGGGGGAGCCAGGCCAGCCTCCTCCTCGGCCCTCTGTGTGAATGCCATCTCATTCCCTGTGACATGAAGGGGTAGGACTCACGGCCTTTTGGTTTTGATTTGCTTGCCTTGGTGTGTGTGTGTGCACACGTGCGTGCTTCTTGCTGTCTGGTGAGGGATATGGCGGTGGCTGGGCCTGTTTCTCATTAGCATAGCCACCCTTCAGTGAGACAGGGAGAAAATCGCTCTCCAGAATCTGAGGAACCCACAAGCTTGATGGCCTCGGGTCCCATAGGAGTCCTTAAAGGTGAGACTCAGGCAGCAAGGAGAGCTGTCTCTCACGGGGGATCAAGGAGCCAGGCCCTCGCTGGAGTGTCTGGGCAGAGAGTGTTTCTTCTCTGAAGGGAGTCCCACCTGGAAGTCAAATCTCCACACCCCCGTGGTGCCCCAGGAGCGAGGCCTCTGCCCCAGAACCATTTCTTGAGCCGCTTATTCAAATGATTCTAAGAACATTCAGGAAATATTTAGAGCACCTACTATGTGCTGGGCGTTTCAGTAGGAGCTTGGAACTTTCAGGTACTGACTTTGACCCAGGACATGTTATCATGGATATGGGGCTGAGTTGTAAAATAAGGAGAGCTGCCCTTACAGCTTTGGTTTCTGTCCAAGGGCTTTCTTGGTCCTTACAGTGAGTGGACCTCGGGCTGTCCCTTTAGTCAAGAGTCTCCTGGTGCAATTCATTCTTGTCCTTTCTTTTTTTTTCTTTTCCCTTTTTTGGCCATGCCTGTGTCATGCGGAATCTAGTTACCTGACCAGGGATTGAACCAGGGCTCCCTGTGTTGGGGGTGCGGAGTCTTAACCTCTGGGAAGGCCCTATCTTTTTTTTTTTTTTTAATTGTGTTAAAATGCACATGACATAGAATTTGCCATCTCAACTGCTTTTAAGTGTACAAATTCAGTAGCATTAAGTGTATTCACTTATGCAACCATCACCAACATCCATGTCCAGATCTTTCTCATCTTCCCAGACTGAAACTCCAAACCCATTAAACAACTACTTCCCATCCCCCACTCCCTGCTCTAAGTTATTCTGGAACAAAATAGTGTTTGGTACACTCCAGAGAATGTTCTAAAGCAGGGGTCCCCAACCTCCAGGATCTGAGGTTGATCTGAGGTAGAGTTGATATAGGGCTTCCCTTGTGGCTCAGCTGGTAAAGAATCCGCCTGCAATGCGGGAGACCTGGGTTCGATCCCTAGGTTGGGAAGATCCCCTGGTGAAGGGAAAGGCTACCCATTCCAGGGTTGATGTAATAATAATAGAAATAAAGTGCACAGTAAATGTAATACCCGTAAGTCATCCCCAAACCATCCCCCCACCCCAGTCCGTGGAGAAACTTGTCTTCCATTAAATCAATCCCTGGTGCGAAAAAGCCTGGGGACCGCTGCTCCAAGGAGAGAGATCCAAATGACATCATTAAAAGTTGTATTCACACAATCACTCCTCAGACATCTATTAAACTCCTCATGTGTGCCCTGCGCCATGTGTTACATGCTACAGATGCAGAAACAAATGAGAGTCAGGCTTTGGTCCCAAGAGGTTTACCAACCGGTAGGGGAGACAAGCGTGTAAATAAACAAGCCCCCAGCCTCTTATGATGGCTGCAGGGCAGGTGTGGAAGGGAGAGGGGAACAGCTGATCAGTGTCAGGAGGATCAGGGTGGACCCGCATCTGAGCCTTGACGGACAAGCAGGTGTTGGCCTTGACAGCCGAGGGGGAGGAGGCATTCCGGAGAGCAGCAGCTGTGAGAGCCACAGCCTCGAAGCACCTGGAGTTTTGTGTGTGCGGGGGTGGTGGTGTGGGAGGTGAGCGCTAGGTGCAGGGTCCTGTGGGCCTGGCCGAGCACCAGACTGCATTGTAAACAGGGGATCAGATCTGTGCTCTGGGATAATTGCTGGTAGCCGCAAAGAGAATTAGAGGGATGCAAGACACACCTGGCAAGAGATGATTGTGAGAGCTTCCCTGGTGGCTCAGAGGTAAAGAATCTGCCTGCCAGTGCAGGAGACACGGATTGGATCCCTGGTCCGGAGGATCTTGCCACAGAGCAGCTAAGCCCGTGTGCCACAGCTACTGAGCCTGTGTGCTAGAGCCCAGGGATCACAACTGCTGAAGCCCTAGAGCCCCTGCTCTGCAACAGGAGAAGCCACGGTAGCAAGAAGCCTGTGAACTGCAACTAGAGAGTACCCCTGCTCACCCCAGCTAGAGAAAAACTTGCTCAGCAATGAAGACCCAGAACAGCCAAAACAAATAAAATTCATATGAAAAAATTAGATTTATGTATTAAAAAAGAGAGACTATTGTGAGATTTTAAAGGAATTTGGTTTCATTGGAACGTTTGTTTCCCTGTGAAATATTTTGAGGATGTCAGAGCCTCCCCATGTCTAAGTGTGGGAGGGACTTGTGTCTCTCCTGGGTTTGAACATTCAGCTTCAGAAGCTGGAGGTTGTCGAGGAGTGGCTAAGAGGGTGCAGTCACTTTTAAAACGTACCGATCTGCTCATGCAGTCCTGAGGACTGTGTTCATTTTTCTGCCCGAGGTAGGTGTACAGTTTCTGGGCCAGTGTTCACCGTGGACATGGTGAGAGAAGGGAAGCAGAGAGAACCACACCACAGAAATAGTCACACACCATGCTGCCTAGAGCAACATTTGGGGTCCTCTGGAGTCAATGAGCAGATTCTTTCCTCTATTGTGGGAAGGACCATGGTGGAGGGGGGCGCTGAGGGAGGGGCGCTCTCCCCTCCTCCACCCCCGTCCATCTGACAGAGGCCTGGGAGCTGCAACAATGATTGTGCCAGAGAGGAATTTGCCAGAGCTCTCAGCCATCTTTCCACATGAAAGTTTCTTTATCTCTTTCACACTCAAATTCAAACCCTTTCTTTCCTTTAAATCACTTTTGTGCTGTTTAACCTCTTTACCCTGATTTTCTCCCGCTCCTGTCTTGCTCCTTTTATAGTAGTTTCCTGCTAATGGATCACCTGGATAAGATTGCCCCTGGCTTTGTGAGAGTGGCAATTAGCGCTCACCCGGAGAAGGCTGCTGGTTGCTCGGCGGCCTTGGTGTGGAGGATGGGTTGGGCCTGGCTCCTTTCATCTGAAAGCGGGTTATCGATTAGCACGGATGCCAATTTACTGCACAGGCTCTTGCCAACCCCTCTTGATCTCATTATGGTGTAAATTTTCAAGATTGTATCACATTAGCTCAGGAGAATTAAGGAGAGAATAGTAGTAAAGTAAAAAATAAAAAAGACCACAAGAAGACGAATATTTCTTTCGTGATAATCCAGATAAAAATAAACATGGCTTCACCCAGTGATGTTCTGAGACTGGTGTGTGCGTGTGTGTGTGTTTATGGAGGTGGGTTGTTTGTAAGGCATGGTTACACCCAGCAACAGGTTTTAAAGTACTTTACGTCTTTAGCTGCTGGGAACATACTGTATAGTACAGGGAATTCTACTTAATGCTCTGTGGTGTCCTAAATGGGAAGGAAATCTAAAAAAGACATATGTATACGTATGGCTGATTCGTTTTGCTGTGCAGTAGAAGCAAACACAACATTGTAAAGTAATTATACTGCACTGAAAATTAATTAAGAAGAAAGTACTTCACATCTTTAATCTTGTCTTCTGATTCCCTTTAGGATTGATTTTCTTGGGAAATTATGATTTTAGGGAAGAGATGAGACCATTAGGTGTATTTGCCATGGCAAGGCTCCCCCCGTATCAGCTTAAGACCCTGAGATGGCAGAGGAGGGAGTGCTGGCCACTGTGGGCTGGCTGATGCTTTTGTAGGTTGTGATGATTTTGTAGGTCAGACAGTTTGTGTGTAGGCCAGACTGTTGGACAAGTAGGAATGTGAGGTGATTCTTTCCTGTTTCTAAATAGTTTTATTAAGATACCATTTACTCGCCATACAACTCACCCGTTCAAAATATACAGATCAGTGGATTTTAATGTGACTCCAAAATCTTGCTGCTGTCAAATTTTAGAATATTTCTGTCATTCCAAAAAGAAATGTGTCCGCTGTCAGTCACTCTGTTCTCTTCACCCCTACCTTCTGTCCTATACATGGAATCATATAATACATGGTCTTTCGTGACTGACTTCTTTCACCTAGCACGATGTCTTCAAGGTTCACCAGGTTGTAACATGGGTCAGAACTTCATACCTTTATTATCAGATAGTTTTCCATTGTGTGGATATGTTATATGGATATGTGTGCACATGTTATGTGTCCTTTCATCTGTTGATGAATATGTGGGTCATTTTCAGTTTTTTTGCTATTATGAGAAATGCCATTATAAACATTTGTGTATCAACCTTTGTGTGGACATAGGGTTTCTTTTCTTGTGGTAGATACCTAGGAGTGGAATTGCTGGTCCTTGTGGCAACTCTGTGTTAAACATTTTGAGAAACTGCCAAACTGTTTTCCAAAGTGGCTGCACAATTTACATTCCCACCAATGATAGATAAGGATTCCTTTCTCTGCATCCTCACCAAGAATTGTTATTGTCTGTCTTTTTTACCCTAGTATGTGTGAAGAGGTATTGCATTGTGGCTTTAGTTTGCATCTCACTGATGGCTAATGCGGTTGAGCATCTTAACATGTGACTATTGACCATTCATATGTTTTCTTTGGAGAAATGTCTAATCATATCTTTCGTCCATTTAAAAAATTTTCTACTTTTTTGAAAATTTTATTTTTTATTTTATTTTTGACGGTGCTGGGTCTTTGTTGTCCTCAGGTTCTTCGCTGCAGACCGTAGGGGCTACTCTCTAGTTTCGGTGCATGGTCTCATTACAGTGGCTTCTCCTGTTGCTGAGCACGAGCTCTAGGGTACATGTGCTTCAGTAGTTGCGGCATATGGGCTCAGTTGCCTTGAGGCACGTGGGATCTTCCCAGATTAGGTATTGAACCTGTGTCTCCTGCTCTGGCAGGTGGATTCTTAACCACTGGACTACCAGGGAAGTCCTCTTTTGTCCACTTTCTAATTGGGCTTTTTGTTGTTGTTACTGAATTGTAAGAGACCTTTTTATACTCTGGCTAAGTCCCTTATCAGATATATAATTAGTCAATATTTTCTCCTTATCTTTTCACTGTCTTGATGATGCATTTGAAGCACAGAAGTTTTATTTTTGATGAAGTTCAGCTTACCAGGTTTTGTGCTTTTAGTGTCATATCTAAAGAAATCATTGCCTAACCCAAGATCATGAAGATTTATTTTTATATGTTCTTTGAAGAGTTTTATAGTTTTAGCTCCAACTTAGGTCTCTGATGCATTTAGAATTAAGATCATTCACTTCTCCTGCAATAAAAATTTCTCACAAACTCATTGAAATTTCGACAAGATAGATTTAGAATACCATTGTACATTTTCTTTTCTGTACCTTATTTTTTAGCACAACTTACCTGGTGGCCATTACGTGCTGGGTAGAGTTAAGGTTGCAGAGATGGTGGTGAGAGTTGGCACATGAACAGGCAGGGAGTGGAGATCGTGCCAGAATTTCTAACACATCTTCGGAGGGGTGGGAGACCTGCCACACGAGCGATTTGGAGGTGGGAGGCGGACTGCAGGACCTTGGCACTCAGCAGAAGAAAGCTTGACCTCTTGACCAGCATCAGAGGTGAGAAAGCAAATGAACCATCAGAGAGAGGCCGGTGGTGGGACACAATTAAATTATTGTGGCACCGGGGCAGCCTGCCAAGTGAGCTGTCAGAGGGGCAGACAGTGATCGGATTTTTTGCTGAGGTGCTGTCATGTAGTTATTTGATAAAGCTGTCTCTCTATTCTGGCTTTCAGTGTTTTTTCCCACCCTACCCCTCACCCTCCTGCAAAAGGCACAGGAGCTATATCTTAAGTACAGGTCTGGTTTTCTTCCCAAGTCCCTCCAAGGATCAGATATGACTTTGGGGGGAGGGCAGGAGGGAGGGTGAGATGCTGACCGTATTTTTAACCAAAAACCAAGACCAGTGACGCAAGATGGAAATCACTAGATATAGTGATCTCATAGTATATTCCCTCTTGAAGCATAAATCGAAAAGGCAAATTGAGTGGTAGGCTGACAAGAGGAAGTTTAATGCTCTGTAATTTGAGCTCCAGGGCAGGTCTCAGAACACTTTGGGCATGTTGCCAGGAATAGCTTAGTCCTCCAGTGAGCCAAGTGATCATGGAGAATGGTTGTGGGTTGGCCTTAGGGTCTGATCCTGTACATACACACACAAGTACACCCTGTGTGCACTCTCCCAGGAGGGTGATTCATGTTTAATGTTCTTCCAGTCATCATTTGATTTTAAAATCTTGGGGGAAAGCATTGAAAATCAAATATATTCATCTTTCCTGCATTAAAAATAAGAAAAAGGCCAGTATTTAAATTTCTGAGTTTAAATATAGAGCATCAGTTCTCATCACAAAATGATTTATCTGTGGTTTACCTTTAGAGAGCAGTTGCTCTTTGGTACAGTTGAGATGGACTTCTCAGGAACTCTTTTATTAGGGTTGGAAGTCGGCCTGCACCTGATGTCTTAGGGTGCAGAGGTAAGTACATGATGGACCATTTTTAGCAAACGTGGTTGTTTGGTTTCTTCGTCCTAAACCTGAGAGGATAAATGGAAGTTTATTACTGCTGCAGCAGATAGAGATGTATTATTGAGCATGTCTCTTGTCTTCACTGAAAAAAAATCTGTCTGGAGCAGTAAAACACATCTCTGGGTATTTAGATCCCAGTACAATGGGAAACCATATGATTCTAGATTGGAATCCAGGGCACTCAAATCCACAATTAAATTTCAGAGCCAGATTTTTGTTGTTATTGTTCTCTGGGATTATGCAAATCATCCAATTCAAATTCAAGTCAACTCACATTTTTGAGACCCTGCTGTGTGCTAAGGTGGTGGAGATACTAAGAATTGTGGTTCCAGCCTTCTAGAATGGTATAAAGAGGGGAGAGCCTGGACAGCATCCAGAGACACAAGTTGTGTTGGGACTTAGCGACTCCGAACATCCTTTCTTAGGTCATCTCATTCCTCTGAACGTGAGTTTTATTCTCAGTCAGCAGCACTCTGATCTCTTTTTTCTCTCTGCAAAGCCTGAGGGTGGCACATTCCTTCTGTCACAGTGATCTGGTAGTTCCATGACCAGTGTCAAGAATTCCTGCCACCAGTTTACTTGCATTTCTAGCATTTATATTTTCTCAAATTGGGTCTTCTTCTCCCAGATGTGCTAGTTTTCTAAATGACAGCAACAGGGACAAGATTCCCCCCTCCAAGAGTCATGGACTGAGTTGGGTTCTGGAGATGTTGTAGGGACTCCTGAGCTCTGGGTGGAAGCTCCTTGATTGAAGAATGGGTCCTGCTTCCCTAACTTGGGCTTCCCTGGTATCTCAGCTGGTAACGAATCCTCCTGTAATGCAGGGGACCCTGATTTGATTCCTGGGTTGGCAAGATTTCCTGAAGAAGGGATAGATTACCCAGTCTGATATTCTTGGGTTCCCTGGTGGCTCAGATGGTAAAGAATCCTCCTGCAATCCAGGAGATTTGGTTTGATCCCCTGGTTGGGAAGATCCCCTGGAGAAGGGAATAGCTACCCACTCCAGTATTCTGGCCTGAAGAATTCCATGGACAGAGGAACCTGACAGGCTATAGTCCATGGGGTCACAAAGAGCTGAACAAGACTGAGCGACTTTCACTTCACTTCCCTAACCTTGGGCTAAGTGTCACCTCTCTAGCTCTTTATTGAGTTTCTTCATTTTCTGCTTTATTTGGGTGCAAATGAAATCAGCTAAACAGCCCTTGTAAGTTATCCTCTGGGACAAAGTGACTTCCCTGTGTCTCTGAGGTAGAAGGAATTTCATTAACTCTATGGTTGACAAGAGTTTTTCTTTTAATTACTTATGTATTTCTTTTATATTGGCTGCTCTCGGTCTTCATTGTGGTGAGGATTCTTCGTTGAGGCACAGGGGCTTCTCTAGCTGTGGTGTGCGGCCTTAATTACCTCTATCATGTGAGATCTAAGTTCCCTGACCAGGAAACAAACCTGTGTGCCCTGCATTGGAAGGTGGATTCTTAACCGCTGGACCACCAGGGAAAATCCCCAGGAGTTGTTTTTAGAGAATGGCCCTGAAAGCCATTGGGAGTTGAGAGTGGAAGGTCACATGGTCAGCAATCAGAACACTTAGCCGTGAGGTTCTAGTCCCACCCTCTCCTCTGAGAGCTGTATGGAAACTGACTTACCTCCAATCTGGTCTTCTGTAAAGTGGCAGTCTTAAATGTCCTGGTTACCTTTTAGACAAAAGCCAAATGGGACAGTGGACGTGTCAACTCAATAAAGTGACTTCATTGTTGCCATCATCACTGAAAGAACTATGATATCATTGGACAAGAGGTCCAGCACTTTTCTAACAATTTATTTCTCCAAAATAAAAGATGATAAGACCTTTGGATAACTGGTTCTTTGGCTAATGAAGTAGAGTATTTCAGTGGTCACTTGCTTTTGACCAGCCTGACAAATAGAAAAATTGATGATTCAACTTCCTGTCTTGACCAGACACTGAACACACTTGTTTGTATTAATACGTAGGAGAATGTGGATTGGAAGGTTCTTGGTGTTTGAGTTTTGTGAGTGGGAATGGGTAGTTATGTTGGGAGGTGATGAAATGTTGATTCAGCTTTCATGGTTTACTGTGCTGTGCCGTGCCTACTCGTTCAGTCATGCCCTTCTCCAGGGGATCTTCCCAACTCAGGGATCAAACCCAGGTCTCCCACATTGCAGGCAGATTCTTTACCAGCTGAGCCACCTGGGAAGCCATGGCTTACTAGATAACATTCAACAATTATTAGAGCATTTATTAGTCACCTGTTAGGATAAATTGGTTAAGGGCCATCTTTCCTTATAAGCAAAGGGCATGGAATTAACTTATATTCTTGAGCTTAAGACTGAGATAATGAAAACTGTGGTTGAGGATTGCTTTTCTGATCTTGGAGAAATTCAAGTTTGAATGATGAGCCTCTGAATAAGGATGGCAGACATTGCAGTAGGAACCAAGGGGCAGGCTGAAGACACTGGGGCGTAGATGTGGCTAGTGAGCTGGACGAGTGGGCCGGAGGTGAGGCCACTGCAGGAACAAGCAAAACCCACTTCCCTCTCTGAGGGCCTCTGTTTGTTCCAGGACCGTATTTTCATACTGTTATGTTTGGGTTCGATTTAATAGCTCAACCTAGGAGAAGTATTTTAACTTTGCCATTACACCTTGTAAACTAGCGACATGATGGGTTTTAAGAAACTAGCTGCCAAGTGAATTCTACTTATAAAGATGTGTAAACTTTAAAATTGTGAACTATTGTGCATTGTTGGTGGGAACATCATATGGGACGGCCGCTATGGAAAATGATATGGTGGATCCTCAAGAATGAAACATAGAATTACCATGTGATCCAGCAGTTCCACTTCTGGGTATGTGCTCCAAAGAATGGAAAGCAGGGACTCAAGCATGTATTTGCACATCCACAGTCATAGCAGCTTTATTCACAGTAGTCAGAGAATGAAAGCAGCTTAAGCATCCTCTAATGGGTGAATTGATTATCTATCACAATAACATCCCTTGTAGCAGTGATAGCACAATGGCTGTGAATATAGTTACCGCCACTGAACTCTAAAATGGTTAATATGGTCAATCTTATGTATATTTTACTATAGTAAAAAGAATAGTCAATTGTTATCTTGCGTTGGTGTTTTTTTCTTGAGAAAAAAATCTGGAAAATATAGACTATAAAAGGCTCTGCCTATGTTATTCCAGTTTTGGAAAGTTAACTCTGGTTGTTCTTTTCTTTTCAGTGTCATTTACTCTAAGAAAGGGAGGTTCCCCTGCTGACTCAGTGGTAAAGAATCTGCTTGTTAATGCAGGAGACTTGGGTTCGATCCCTGGGTCAGGAAGATCCCCTGGAGGAGGAAATGGCAACCCACTCTAGTATTCTTGCCTGGGAAATCCCATGGACAGAGGAGCCTGGTGGGCTACGGTCCATCGGATCACAAAGAGTTGGACGGACTAAGTGACTAAACAACAACAATTCTAACAAAAGATAATGATGTTCCCTGGACCAAGCACACCTTAACACTTTGATTAAAAAAAAAAACAGCCAAGAGTGATTTATCTCACTCTGTTATATTTTTAAGCTGCAAGGAAGCCACATTTAACATCAGGTTTGACACTAACAATTGGGCTGTCTTTTAAAAGTGTGCTTGCTGTGCACTCAGGGCTTTGTGGGCCTAAGACAGTAGCAGTGTTTGGGGTCTAGATATCTGCTGAGGATTTTCTTTCTGAAGGAGCCCCTAAGTGAAAGGTTATAAACCTCATCCCTCCTGTGTGATGCTTGAGAAGTTTCAGCTCTGGAGCCAGGAAGAGCGTCATCCTCCCGAGACTTGCAAGTGTGTTGAGGACCAGTGAAAAGCAGGGTGAGGAAGAACCCGTGGAAGGGGCTGGTGGGCAGCTGCTCTGGTCACGAGGGCTCACTTGCCACCAATCCTTCCTCCTCCTTTTGTGCATCCTCATAATCAGGCCATTTGGTTGGTAACTTTCCATTTAAGACCAACTTCTGGATCTTTTGCCCAGAATTACTTGGCATGTGGTCTGGACTGTATAAGGGAGGATGTAGGGTGGTAGCTTTACAGCTGCCATTAGCATAGTCTGGAATCAGTCGTGGGCTCTGTGGCTACACTGAGAACAGTCTCTCATTTCCCTGGGAGCAACTGCTGCTGATTCTGAAATCACCGAGTCCTAATTCCTGTGTTTGGCATCCATTTTCCTCTTGTACATAAGATGTCTTTTCCTGTAAGTTTCCCAAAATGATTTTCTTAAATTTCTTCCAGACATCACTAAAACTTCCACACCTTTGGGACTTCTTTGGTGGTCCAGAGGTTAAGACTCCACGCTTCCAATGCAGAAGGTGTGGGCTCCATGCCTGGTTGGGGAACTAAAAGTTCACATGCTGTGTGGTCCTGCAAAAAAAAAAAAAAATGTTAACATTGTGTTTGATGGAAAAACCTTTAGAAAACCCCAAAACTTCAGCACCTTTGTAAGGTGTTCCTTGATTTGAAGTAAGTGGCCATTTTCCCTTAGTTTCATGATGCCTTAGTCTCCCTTTAAAAAATAAGTACCAAAAGTGACAGTAGAAGTCGCTCAGTTGTGTCTGACTCTTTGCGACCCCATGGACTGTAGAGTCCATGGAATTCTCCAGGCCAGAATACTGGAGTGGGCAGCTTTTCCCTTCTCCAGGGGATCTTCCCAACCCAGGAATTAAACCCAGGTCTCCCACATTGCAAGTGGATTCTTTACCAGCTGAGCCACAAGGGAAGCCCAAGTACCAAATATATATAAAGATAAACCTTTGCTTGTTTGTGACCCTAGTTTTTCCTGTAAGATGACACCAAAACTTGGGAAGAAGTTTCCTCCCAACATGGAAAGTTGTAAAATCAACACCTGATAGATAACGTTACCCACATGCAGAAAACCTTCAAACAAACCCAACTGAAGAAATGACTGATCTTGGATGCACTTGTATGGCCAGGTCATGCTCTCTGGAAGATATAACTGTGTCATTATTATGAAGAGGAATTTATAATCATCTCAGTTGTATTGTAATGTGTGACCATTAATTAGCGGTTCCATGACTGGCCAAAGAAAAGGAGAATTGGATGGCATTTGTCAGTGTACCTTATAAACTTCCAGGGCTGAATATACTTGACAATTGGTTATATGAATAAAATTAGCCCTGGAAGTAGGGCAGATATTCACCTATTGATTATCAGTAAGGCTTACCTGGTTGTTTATGGCCATAGTCTTTCTTGCTGTACTGGGCATCTTTTTTGATGGTTTGAGCATCTCGTCTAATTATGATCAGTTGGGGACTAGGTCGTGCCAGGTGTTAAGTATTTTAACTATCTTAATGCTTAGTGTACAATTCACTAACTGGAACTTCTAACTCTGTAAACCATGATTAAATAAAACACTGTTGATTAATTTTATTGTGGTAAACTGTACCTGTTATAAAACTTGCTGTTTTAATTTTTAAGTGTACAATTCAGTAGCATTAAGTACATTCATGGTGTTGTGTAGCCATCACCACTATCCACCTCCAGAACTTTCTCATCTTCCCAAACTGAAACTCTGTGCCCATTAGATAGTGACTCATAGGCTTCCCTGGTGGTTCAGTGGATAAGAATCCGCCTGTCAATGCAGGAGACATGGATTAGATTCCTGGTCTGGGAAGATCCTACATGCTGTGGAGCAACTCAGCCTGTGCTTTAGAGCCTGGGAGCCGCAGCTCCGGAAGCCCACGCTCCCTGGAGCCTGTGCTCCGCAACAGGAAGCCACCGCGATGAGAAGCCCACACTCTGAAACCAGAGAGGAGCCCCTGCTTGCCACAACTAGAGAACAGCTGGAGGAGCAATGAACACCCAGCACAGCCTCGAAAAATAAATAAGTAAAATTTAGGGGAAAAAAAAACTCTTAAAGAAAAGCATCTCCCCACGGCCTCTTCCCCCTCAGCCACTGATAACTTTCTGTTTCTGGAATTTGCTGTTCGAGGTGAATACAATATTTGCGTTTTTGAAAGCACTGTTAATTAATTTTACAAAAAGCTATTAAATTAATCACCTTAGTAATTACCTTAACATTAAATTACTATTACTGTTGTCCTCAAAATATAATTAAAATACTATATACTAAAATAAATTCTAAGTAAGAGAATTAAATTTAAGAAAAAATAAAAAATACAGAAAAAAGTATAGGTGACTAATCAGTGGATGGAGAAGTTTCTAACTTAAAAGATTGAAAAGCTTTGAACATATACAATGTTATATGTCAAATATATTTTGATTAAAAAAAGAAAGACCAAAGAAAGAAAAGGTATCACAAGAGAAAATTAGGGACAAGTTTGACTACATAAAAATTAAATACTGTACATCAGGAAAGAACTGGATACTTGATCAGTAAAGTCAATCTGTAGAGGATGTAAAAAATTACAAAAGGGTTAATATACTTGATGTATAATTTTTTGTATGAGTTTTTAGAGTCGTTTGTGATATAATAGTCTCTCAGTCGTGTCCTACTCTTTGTGACCCCATGAACTGTAGCCTGCCAGGCTCCTCTGTTCATGGAATTCTCCAGCCAAGAATACTGGAGTGAGAAGCATTTCCTTTTCCTGGGGATCTTCCTGACCCAGGGATCAAACCCAGGTCTCCTGTGTCTCCTGCATCGCAGGCAGAGATTCTTTACCACTGAGCCACCAGGGAAGTGCCTGTAAAAATCCCAGTTAACAAAGGAACAAAGTTAACAAACAGACTTTGCAAGAGGGGAAACTCAGTGGCTGAGAAATATAACAAAATTGTTCAGCCTTATTAGTAATAAAATAAACACCAATTAAAACAACTTTGAAAGTAGTCATGTATGGATTTGAGAGTTGGAGTATAAAGAAAGCTGAGCGCCAAAGAATTGATGCTTTTGAACTGTGGTGTTGGAGAAGACTCTTGAGACTCCCTAGGACTGCAGGGAGATCCAACCAGTCAATCCTAAAGGAAATCATACTGAATATTCATTGGAAGGACTGATGCTGAAGCTGAAGCTGAAGCATCAATACTTTGGCCACTTGCTACGAAGAACTGAATCATTGGAAAAGACCCTGATGCTGGCAAAGATTGAGGGCAGGAGGACAGAGGATGAGATGGTTGGATGGCATCACCAACTTGATGGACATGAGTTTGAGTAGGCTCTGGGAGTTGGTGATGGACAGGGAAGCCTGGCGTGGTGCAGTCCGTGGGGTCTCAAAGAGTCAACTGAACGAGTGAACTGAACTGAGTTACCAAAAATTGACCCAGCTTAGTGAAGATTTTTAAAAACGTGATATTTTTTCATATAGCACAGAGTAAATTAATGCAGCTATTTTAGAAAGCAGTTTGATGAGCCTTAGAATTATTCTTAGCCTATGACCTAATAGTTTAACTTCTCAGAATCTATCTTAAGAAAGTAACCATAACTGCAAGGAAAATCCACAAAGATATTTCCTCAGACATTATTATTATAAAACATTGAAAAAAAGTTGCATGTTCAGTATTATGGAAATGATTAAATAAATTCTGATCAACTTGATCAAATACTATGTGGTTGTTCAAAATGACATTTATAAAATGTTTCCAGTGCTTCGGGGAAAATGCTCTTTATAATTACACTAAGTGAATGAAAAGCAAGATGTGACATTGCATATGGAGTATGTCCTAGCCTAGATAATTAAAAACTTGTGAAGGTTAAAAGTGATCATTGGCCAAAATATTAATAAAGAGCAATATGGATGGCGGCTTGTTGTTGTTTTAGTCACTCAGTGGTGGCCAACTTTTTTCGACCCCGTGGACTGTAGCCCACCAGGCTCCTCTGTTTATGGTATTCTCCAGGCGAGACACCGGAGTGGGTAACCATTGTCTCCTCCAGGGGATCTTCCCGACCCAGGGACGAAACTTGTTTTCCCACCTGGTAGGTGGCTTCTTTACCATTGAGCCACCAGGGAAGGACGATGGATGGCTGCTTATCTCCTGTAAACTGTTCTCTAAAATTGTCACAAAAAGCAGGTACTACCTTACAAAGAATTTAACATTTTGGTTCACTTTGTAAAAATCTGATTCTCACATATCCTTTTCTGGGAATTTTCCTTTCTATGGTATAAACCATCCTATGAGAAGTTACTTAGTTTTCAAACTGTATCCTCTGAATCAGCATCTATTCTGATGACTTTTTAAAATAGTGTAATCTTCCAGAAGAGAGGGAAGGATTTTGTTTATTTCAGGGGCTTGCACAGCCCACAGTAACTCTTTCCTTCTGTGAAAATGAGGTCAAAGACAAGTCACCAGGCATGAGTTTGTGAACTGTCATCTCTGATGGATTTGAATTCCTTTATAAAACAGTTTTTATTTTATACTAGAGTTAACAATGTTGTGATATTTCAGGTGGACAGCTAAGGGACCCAGCCATACATATACATGCATCCATTCTGCCCCAAGCTCCCCTCCCATCCAGGCTGCCACGTAACATTGAGCAAAGTCCCCTGTGCTGTATAGTAGGTCCTTGCTGGTTATCCATTCTAAATATAGCAGTGTTGATGTCTTTGAATTCTTAATGCCACTATATTCAATGCCTCACAGTCAGATATGATGAAGTCTATTTCAATTGACTTTGGAAAAAGAAAGCTCATGCTTTAATTTTAAAATAACTTTTCCTAAATTCCATATTTCTTTCCTCACTTTAGGGAAGCAATTTATAGACCTTATTAAGGGTTTATTAAGAGTCAGAGCTCTGTGCTGAACACTCCATTGGTGTTACCTCACTCTTCACAGCAGTCCTGTGAAGATGGTACTGTAATTATTCCCGTTGTGTAGATGAGGAAATAGGCACGAGGAGTGAAGTAAGTAGAGAAGCCCGTGTTCAAACCAAGGTAATCTGACCCCAGAGTCTTTACACCACTGTGCCAAATCTGTTGGTGATTTACATGTCCTTTATGAAGGGATCAACTCTGGCACAGAGTGGCCAAGGCGGGTATTTGATGAGGCATCTAGCAATTGATGGCAGAGAGAAATTTGGGGCAGAGATATGGCTGTGTCCTTTCTTGGTGGGTCAGCGGTCAAGAATCCTGCATTGTAGGAGCTGCAGGAGATGCAGGTTCAATCCCTGGGTTGGCAAGATCCCCGGGAGGAGGGCATGGCAACCCTTTCTGGTATTCTTGCCTGGAGAATCCCATGGACAGAGGAGCCTGGCGAGCTATACAGTCCAGAGGGTCACAAAGAGCTGGACATGACTGATCAACTTAGCACACACAGCATGCACTTGGCTGTGGCTATTTATTATTGAAGGAACTGAGCTTTGTGAAGATAAAGAATTACATCTACACTTGAAAGTTTCTTCTTGCTTTAAAATGAGCTTTTATGAGTTTTCCCTGGACTTTTGAGAATACCGAGCTAATACTAACCTAATTGTTAAAGCAGTCGCTGTATGATGCCAGGTAATTTGATTTTTGCAGGAGGAAAAATAAGGTAGTTCCTTCTATGTAAAGTTTTAGTCTCCTCTTCTAGCCTCATTTCTGCCCTAGTTTATCTTTGGAGGAGACCTCATTTCTCATCTTTGTGCTTTTGAAAATTCCCACCTTGTTTTGGAATTGATTCGGAGTTTCATTTTTCATAGATGACTTGATGCAGGAGATGGTTATGTCTGGGAAGGCTGCACGGGATTAGAGTTGTGTAGACTCCGTAAAATTGTGATGCTGCAAACTCAGTGTATGGAAATCACAGACTATTTCATTTTTCACTTTAGAAACTGACATTTTAGCCTGAGAGTGTTAACAAGGCTTAACTCACTCAGACGAAAAACGCTGGCCTGGGTGCCTGTATACCGAGAAAAATAGAGATGCTTGTAATCAAGTAATAGTGTTTCCTCAAGGAGCCGAAAGCTGCTCGTAATAGAAATGTCAGTAATTTCCTCACTCTGTGTGTGTGTGTGTGTTGTGTTTGGAGAGGACTGTAGATTTTTACAATTGACCATTGTAAAAATGGTTATTATCTTATTCAAACATGTCAGGCTCCAAAGCACTTAGCATGTGGAAAAAGGTGAAGGAGAGACTGGTATTAAAGAGAGCTGCTCAGGAGGCCTCAGTGATTGTTGCTCTGAATGGGCTCCTCGAGGATTTTATGTAGGAAGCGAGGCGATCTGGGAGTGGATGGGACTTCTTAACAGACTGCCTCTAAACAAGCCACCATTTTGTTCCTGCATAGTTGCTATTGACGTGTAGACCCATAAGTCTCCTTCGTCCGCTGACAATCTAGACAGAAGTCCACTGTCACATATTGCTTTTACTCAAGTGAACAAAACTTGGTCCAGCAGCATCTCCAGATTATGCCTGCTATTTGGCTCCCAGTCAGGGAAGTCTTCCTCTTTCTAAGCTAGGAATGACATTCTTCTTTGGCTCTGCGTCCATGCACCATCCTTTAGTAGGGGGTGTGCAGCAGCCATGGGGGGCACCTTGATCCCACCTGAGGGTGTGAGATGTGCTGGGTGGTTTATCTTTGAGCTGCACATTTTTTGAATTCCTTAGGAGAAATAGGTCACATAAACATGAACCTGTGATTTTTTTTTTTAAGGATTGGGTATCTGCATTTCTACTTTTACATCCTTGCCTTTCATCTTCCCTGGTGGATCTTCTGTGCCTCCTGAGCGCCTCCTCAGTGAGGAAGGGAGGAGGCAAACCTGTGTAGGGTGCCTTAGGGAAGAGTCATTGGCTCGTTACTCTCCCTTAGGGGACACGGATGGACTGGAACCCTTGCTTGGAACCTGAGCTTGTCTTCCAGGTCCTTTGAGGAGGTCTTTCTATGGGAAGAGATTCTTAGAAGCATTTGCTTCTAGTGTTCTTTTGTCACATTTTACGACCTTATGTATTAGGTCTACAGATAAGGCAACAATGATTGGATGCTGTCCCCATGGCAAGACCATGGTAGATGGACCAATAGTGATTTACCCAAACCACTATTTCTCCCAGTCAGTAAGATTTCAAATATAATATTTGTGGCTTTTTTTTTTTTTTTTTGTCTCCTCCCTAGCAGTTACTCTGTGACCAAATCCAAATGCCATTGATTTCCACTTTGCAACAATCAGTATGTCAGTACCTGTCTCTTAGCTTGGTGGCACCCCAGCCTCCTACCTGGTCTCCCGAATTCCATTGTTTTTCTGTTCCTCATGGCTTTAAATACAACTCTCATCATGCTTTTCAAGTATATTTTCAAGTACAGCTCTTAAAATGGCATTTATCTTCCTAAAAACCTGCATTGGCTTTCCGTTGAATGGTAAACTTCATATAAATTCATTAGACCTCCAGGTCTCCTACCTACCTTTCCAAGATTTAGTCCCTCATGTGTACTATACTCTAAACCAGTCATTTTTCAACTTTAGCTTGCTCCAGGATCACTTGGAAGACTTGTTAAAATGTAGATTGCTGAAGGGACTTTCCTGGCTCTCCAGTGGTTAAGCCCCTGCTTCCAATGCAGGGGGCATGAGTTTAATCCCTGGTTGGGGAACTAAGATCCTGCATGCCACATAGTGAGGTCAAGTTAATAAATTAATAATTAAATTGAAAAAAAAACATAGACTACAGGACCCCAGACCCAGAGTAGGTCTAGGATGAGCCTGAGAACTTGTTTCTCACAGGTCGCCAGGTAATGTTTTGAGAACTACTGCACTAGCCAAACTAGAGTTGTGGTTTAACAGATCTCAGAATTCTCCCTTGAATTTCATTTCAGTGCTTCTTTATTCACTTTGAATACTGTCCTTGGCCCATTCTACCTGCCCAGATCTTCCACTTGCCTCAGAACTTTTCCTAATGCCACTGTCTTAAGGAAGTAATTGCCAAGCCCTCCAAGTGTTCTAAGCGCATCCTCCTTTGACTGACCATGATCCTATCACTCTGTCATCCACACCTACCATGCACCCACTTACTTATGTTCCACCTTATTTTCTCCTCCTGAATGGTAAACTCTTTGAGAGGAACAAGATATAATTCCTTCAGTGTTTGGTGGAAAGAACAGTTTTTGAAATAAGAAATGTTACTGTGAGTTGATTCTTTTCTATGTTTAAAGATTCTGGCAAGTGCTTTGAGACTCCTAAAGGGCAGGGATTATATCTTACTCATATTTGAATCCCCTGCAGCACCCAATTCCTTGCCCCATAGTAGGCCCATAACAAATACTTGTTGAATGAATAACAAGCTTAAATACTCAAGATGATGCAGGCCTGAGAAACCAGGAGGAAGTTCTCCATAGCCATCTTGTTTTTATGCCTGTAATCCTCTTAGGAACTATGGGTCTTCTTGGAGAACATTTATTATTTTTAATGAACTGGTGTGTGGCATAGTTTAAACCTATTTATTATCCTTCATCCCTTAGCCTTGAATAGTATCCATCAGCCAGGAAGATCTGAGGAGGGGTGGGGCAGGCTTTATCCTCAGGTTATTACTTTTCCAGAGGAGAGCACTTTGAAGAGGGCAGTGAAGACTGATCTTTTATTTCAGCACAGTATAATTATAATAACCTTGTTCTTTAAAATACACACACACTTCAGAAGCTGCTTATAGCCAGTGATAATAGCTGTGTACCTACCCTTTGAGAAGACTGGAGAATCAGGGACAAGCAAGTGAGAAAAGGTCTATATATTTTTAAAGATTAAAAAAAAAATTGACTTTAAAAACTTATAAAATGTTCTTTGTAATTCTTTACAAATGTTCATTGTAAACAATGAAAACAGTACAAAAATAGTTAGAGTCAAAAGTTTAAGTGCCTGTGAGGAAGTATATTTTTATAATTTAAACTAATATATTTTTTATATGTATATATACATACACATTATGTATTTATATTGGCATTCTAATGCCTCGAAAGTAAAATAAATGATGTTTATAATATAGACAACAACCAGCTACAGTTTTGTTATCCAGGATAATCACTGTATGTTTTTCTGATGTCCTCAAAATTATTAGCACTCCTGTGCATAGTTGAATTTCACAAGTATGTTTCAGTTTCACATTTGATTATTTCCCAGTGGTTTCAATCCTCAGTCAGCATCCTCTCACTCAGATGCCTTTAATCAAATTATGGGAAAGAAGAACCAAAGGAATGAAATGCTGTTTTGTGACTTCCCCTCCCCCTCCTTTATCCTTCTTCCTACAGACTCTCACTGAGTACTTACTCCGTGCTGCCTTGAACTCAGGCACTATTCTTGGCATCAGGAATAGTGGTGAGCAAGAGACCCAATGTCTGCTTTTTGGGAAGGTTCAGATCATAATAGCAGGGTCAGGACAGTCTTTGGAGCCAGATGGCCTGAGTTCAGGTCTCAGATCAGGCACTTATTAATCTGTGTGCACTCAGACAGGTTACCTGTGTCTCTGGCCCTCAATTTGCCAATCTGTAAATGGGAATGGTAAAAACACCTGTCTCAAAGCTTACTGTAGGAAAAGGAAAAAAGGAAAGTGAAGTCGCTTAGTCATGTCCGACTCTTTGCGACCCCATGGAATGTAGCCTATCAGGCTCCTCCATCCATGGGATTTTTCAGGCAAGAGTACTGGAGTGGGTTGCCATTGCCTTCTCCAGGGGCTCTTCCCAAACCAGGGATTGAACCTGGATCTCAGATCGAACCCGGGTCTTCCGCATTGCAGGCAGATGCTTTACCCTCTAAGCCACCAGGGAAGCCCCTTGGTAAGATAAATATTTCTTGTAAGGGTTTCCCATGTGGCTCAGTGGTAAAGAATCCGCCTACAAATGCAGGACGTTTGAGTTTGATCCCTGGGTCAGGAAGATCTCTTGGAGTAGGAAATGGCGACCCACTCCAGTATTCTTGGCTAGGAAAAATCCTATGGACAGAGGAGCCTGGTGGGCTACAGTCCATGGGGTCACAAAGACACAATTGAGTGAGCACAACAGTTGTGGAACAATTAGAGCAGAGCCCAATTTTTGGTAAATGTTCAATAAACCAAGTTATTATTTGTAATCAGGGTGGGGCAGACATTAAAAAAATAATAAATATGAAGTTATAAACTGAGATATTTTCTGTAATAGAGAGATGAAGGATGCTGGGAGAGAGACTAATGGGGTTCCAAGTTGGACTGGGAGGTCTAGGAAACATAATGAGCATCTAGGGTTGGGAAGGAGGCCTGAGGAGGGGTGAGGAGGGGGAGTGTGTGAGCTAAGGCTGGAATCTCAGGCAGGGCAGACCACGCAGGGCCCAAGGGCAGCTAGTTCACTTCATGCTGTTGTTGTTCAGTTGCTAAGTCAAGTCCGACTATTTGCAACCCCATGGACTGCATCATGCCAGGCCTCCCAGTCCTTCACTATCTCCGAGAGTTTGCCCAAACTCATGTCCATTGAGTTGGTGATGCCATGCAACCATCTCATCCGCTGTCATCCCCTTTTCCTGCCCTCAATCTTTCCCAGCATCAGGATGTTTTCTAATGTGTCAGCTCTTGCATCAGGTAGCCAAAGTACTGGAGCTTAAGTATCAGTCCTTCCAATGAATATTCAGGACTGATTTCCTTTAGGATTGACTGGTTTGATCTCCTTGCTGTCCAAGAGACTCTAAAGAGTCTTCTCTAGCACCACAATTTGAAAGCTTCAATTCTTTGGCACTTGTCCTTCTTTATGGTCCAACTCTCACATCTGTACATGACTACTGGAAAAACCATAGCTTTGACTAGATGGACCTTTGTCAGCAAAGTAATATCTCTGCTTTTTAAGATGCTGTCTAGATTGGTCATAGCTTTTGTTCCAAGGAGCAACCATCTTTTAATTTCATGGCTGCAACCACCACCTGCAGTGATTTTGGAGCCGCCAAAAATAGAGTCTGTCACTGTTTCCATTTTCCCTCATCTATTTGCTATTAAGTGATGGGACCAGATGCCATGATCTTCATTTTTTGAATGTTGAGTTTTAAGCCAGCTTTTTCACTCTCCTCTTTCACTTTCATCAAGAGGCTCTTTAGTTCCTCTTCACTTTCTGCCATAAGGGTGGTGTCATCTGCATATCCATGGTTATTGATATTTCTCCCAGCAATCTTGATTCCAGGTGTGCTTCATCCAGCCCGACATTACACATGATGTACTCTGCATATAAGTTAAACAAACAAGGTGACAGTATATTGCCTTGATGTATTCCTTTCCCAATTTCGAAACAGACTGTTGTTCCATATCCGTTTCTAACTGTTGCTTCTTGACCTGCATACAGGTTTCTCTGGAGGCAGGTCAGGTGGTCTAGTATTCCTGTCTCTTGAAGAATTTTTCACAGTTTTTTGTGATCCACACAGACCCATAAGATCACAGTCTTGTTGATCCCACTGGGCTGTTTTTTCACTGGCTTATTTTTAATTTCTAGGATAGGGGCAGTGATGGTCCCAAATCTCATTTCTTTCTTAAATCTCATTTTCTCAGATGTTCAGTGAAGGATTGGGAAACTATTGTAGCAGCACATGGCATTCAATGAAAGACAGAATTTCATGAACCATTTTTTTATTTCCCTTCTGGGCTCTTGAGTCTGGTTGATCTTGTCTAGAGCCCTGATAATCTCTGAGACAAAATATTTAAATCTTCTGTAGCTCTAGGGACTTTGAGAAAGGAATATCATGGCTGAAATCCTAAATTTTTTCAATATAATTAATGTAAGTGTTACACAGCAGATGTTGTTCAGCACAATCTCTATCCCAAGAGAATGTGTCAATATCTTTGTATATGGAAATGTACATGTATACTCATAAATTTCTTCAGTCTCCCAAATATGTCTTCCTTTCCTCTTTGGGGCTACCTATTTTTCTCCTGCAGCCCCTGGTTACCTTAATATACATTTTTAAAAAAATTTATTTTAATTGGAGGCTAATTACTTCACAATATTGTGGTGGTTCCTGCCATACATTCACATGAATCAGCCATGGGCACACATGTGTCCCCCATCCTGACCCTCCCCCCAGCTCCCTCCCCATCCCATCCCTCAGGGTCATCCCAGTGCACCCGCCCTGAGCACCCTGTCTCATGCATTGAACCTGGACTGGCGATTAATATACATTTTAATCTTCATTTTCAGAAAAGCATGAAAAATTGTCCCTGTAAATGACTGACAGACTTGAATTATTATTGTTCTTTCTTCTAGGGGAACTTGCTGTTTCATAGAAATCAAATCTAATCCAAAGGAATGGCTCCCTAATTATTAAACTTAGATATGTGCAGGTCTGATTTGGGGGTAGTAGGATTTTCCAAGCAGTCTTGAAATCACAGTGCATATGTCCGGGCATCACACTGTTTGCACTGGTGAAGCTACAGTGCTGAGAATTTTTCAAATAGAGTTAAGACCACTGTGCTGTCGCCTCTTTATTTAAGAGGCGTATTTATATGATGCGTTGTGTCGATGCGTCTTTTTACTTATTTTGTGGAAAAGGTAACAGTGTTTTAGTAAAAGGTGAATTAATCCCATACCGTGTGCCCATTATCAAACCCGAGAAGGAGGCTTATCTTCATTTTTGCATGTGAGGCAGCTAAAAATTACAGCAATTAAGGGCCATGCTCAAACCCATATGGCTAAGAATTGGAGTTGGGCTTGAGATTGGAGCTCTTGGGTTGGATTATCTACATGAGTAAGATACAATCTCAAAATCACCACTGCTTCACCTCCTGATTTTCAAGTTATTACAAGTTATACATACAAGCAAGCCAGGTCAGTTCCATTTTGAAATAACAGCTGTTAGAATGTAGATAATATTTTGCTTGAGACGAAACAATTCTGGCCACAGAAGCAGCACAGTTACCTGCCTTAAGGTGTGTTAGGAGAGAGGGTGCAGAAATCCTTGGGTGCCTGCCAGGGGTTGTTTTGTCCCTGGGTTCTGAATTCTTGGCATTTTCAGATTGGTCCCATTTGCCTTCTAACGTTCAGCTCTGCCTGTGGTTTCTTCCATGACCATGGGAATTCTGAATTCAGAAAGGTTATTAGCCATCTGGATAATTGTACCTTTATAACTTTTAAGACAACCACCTAGAGGCAGAGGATAACTACAATAAATGACTTGTAATTCTAGGTCTTAGATCTTTGCTTTCACATAAAACCAGCTTTCCACTTCCTTAGATTCACAACCTGAAGAAATCAAAGCTAAACATTACCAGAAGTCATTATCTACTATTTAAAGCAAGTTCTAAAATGAAAACAAGCCTCCTTTTTAGGGGCGAGTGGGGTAACGGGATCCATTTCTAATTTTGCTAGGCTTCTGTAGGGATTTTTTTAATAGGGAGAATTTTTACCCCCAGCTATTTTTCACGACAGGGGTATGATTGTATCTGAGAAGGCAGCTTGACTTTCTGCTTCAGGGAGAAGACTTTTATTTCCTGTCGGGGTTTTAAAGTTGCTCTTGTTTAGGTGGTTGCTGTTTTATAAGTCTGCCTCAATATTGAAAGGCAGGAGGCCTGTTGGTCTATGTTATGTTGGCCTTGGGGCATTAGAATTACAGAGCAGCTTTATTTAGGATTGCTAGGCAGCCCATATGTACTCAATTATGCCATTTTGAACGACTTGGTCCTTTGTACCACGTCTTCCCCCAAGCCCTTTCTTGCAGGCTGCCACTCACTGTCATTATACACCTTCAGTAAGACCTGGGAACTGTTGTCGGAAGGGAGAGCTCAAATTTATGTCACTGGTCCCTTGAAACACTCCAGCATCCTCACTATAGAAGACAAGCTCTTGTGCACCTCTGTCTGTACTAAATGTACTCCAAGAAAATAAAAAATTCACTTATGCTGGAGGACACGGACTAGTAGGGTTTGCTGGAAAGAGCATGGGCTTTGAAGTCTAACAGATCAAGCTCCAGATCCTGACCTAGCTGTCTGAGCTTGGGAAAAGTTGTATAACTCTTTTGAACATCAGTTTCTCCATTTGAAAGTGGGTTGAAGTGACAAGGAAACTGATTGTGGTGCCCTTAAGAAGATACTTGCTTCTTGCATGAATTGTCATCAGGATGGTTTCTGCCACATTCGTGCATGTTAAGTCACTTTAGTCATGTCTAGTGCCTTGTGACCTGGTAGACCGTAGTACCCCAGGCTTCTCTGTCCATAGGATTCTCTAGGTAAGAATATTGGAGTGGGTTGCCGGGCCCTCCTCTAGGGAATCTTCACACCCAGAGATCCAACCCACATCTCTTACGTTTCCTGATTTGGCAGGCGGGTTCTTTACTGCTAGCCCCACCTGGGAAGCCCCCCATGTTGAATGAAAGTGAAAGTGAATACATGTACATTATTTCCCTGATGACTTTCCTGGTGGCTCAGACAGTAAAGAATCCGCCTGCAATGCAGGAGACCTGGGTTGGGAAGATCCCCTGGAGAAGGAAACAGCTACCCACTCCAGTATTCTGGCCTGGAGAATCCCCATGGACAGAGAAGCCTGATGGGCTACAGTCCATGGGGTTGCAAAGAGTCAGACATGACTGAGCAACTTGTAGGTTCACTTTCATTTCTCCTCCCCCTCCTTTTTTCGTAGATTTTTACCCAACAAACATTTGTTGATCATCCTGTGGTGGTTCAAGATGGGTGCTTTTGAATTTTAACTGGGAGAATATCCTAACAGCAAGGATTTCAAGCTGTTGCAATAGACCAGGAGGCAGATGTTTATGGTTGTATGTGGAATGCACTATGGGATCCTCAGTTACCACACAGCTAGCGTTCGTTCACTTTTAAAGACTGGAAAGATTTTCTTACCTTCGTTTTATCTTGAATCGGGAAGTGGCTTTTTTTCTTGCCGGCGCTGTTTTCCACGATGCATTTCCTCCTGCCTTCCCTGGTGGTGCAGCCGGGAGGGTCCACTGCCCTGAGGGTCTGGCCTCCCTGTCCGTACCCTGACTGCTGGCAGCCAGTGTCTTGGCATCTTCACTGGTGTATTTATTCCTGTGAATCTGAGAATGTTCTGAATGCTCTGTGGCCACATTCATGTGCCAATGGCTGGAGCCCAAAAGAGGCAGAGGAGGGTTGGTGCTCCCACGTGAACTTAAGTGGTTAAAGAGCTTATGGATAAAGCTTTCACGGGAACTGATGTCAACCAGAGCTTCTTGACTGTAGTTAAGAACTGGGTCCAGTTCCTGAGAGAAGCGTAAATCCCCATGCTGGTCGTGCCAGTGCACGAATAGCTCGCAGGGAGTCAGCAATTAGCCTACATTGTTACACAGAGATATTTTAGGTTCAGTTCATATATCCTTCTGCAGTTATTGTCATGCCAGGCTTGGATGCTAGGGAAGCTGGGAAAACTGATGGGTGGGGACTTGAAGAGGAGTCTCTTGAGGGGCCTGGAAGATACTTCAGGTCTAAGAAGGAGAGACAAACAAGAACCACCCTGGAGCTTCATGGATGATAATAATTCACATATGGAATATTCCAACTAGAGCCTAAGTATAAATGCTATTTGGAGCATCACCTTGGAAACTATTCATTTGAAATTGTACTGAAATGCCATCTTATGTGTTGTCAGGATCTCTTAAATTCCTGTTATGTTCTGTCTCAACCTCAAAACAACTGGTTCCCTTTAAAATTTCAAGTTTTTATCTTTTTTTCCTACAGGAGTTTCTTTGGTGAGGTGTTTCTTAATTGTTTAAGATGGGGTAATAAAAGGAGTCGATGTGTTTGTGTAGCATCTGCTATAAATTCAGGCCACTGGCATACCTTCTAGCTCCCAGCCTCCCTACCTCACCAGATAGTGTGTCTGCCAGAGTACTGGAGTCTGTTAAAAAGAACATTACTATAGTTAATTGTTTTATAATGCAGTTTATTCTTAGAGTACGCCAGAATTATTTCTATAATTCATAGTGATTACCATTGTTAAGGTATGTGGAAAGCATGCTAATTCCTGTTTATCCTATAGAATGAAACAACTAAGGCCCAGAACTCATGACTTCTTTATTGAATCTTCTCATAAGAATCTAGGGGAAATAGTACTTGAAATACACAAGAATAATAACAATAATATGCACAACCAGCAACACCAAATACCACAAGAATGATGTGGTTGCAAGCTACATTTCCTCAATAATCAGACAACTGCTACATTCCACTGGGAAAGTCAAATAGTCCTGTGACATTGCTGGTAGACTAGCCAGCAAGTCTTCCCGTGGAAAACTACTTCTAAGATGGCCCTAGCAGCATATCTCGTCTGGGCTCACGGAGCAGCCTTCCCATGGAAATGCTTCTGAATCCAGACTTGGCTGCGCTCAGGGAACCAGGCGAGGTGGCCCGAGGCTGTCCCTGTCGAGTGCTACTGTGGGCACCCCTCTTTTTGCCCCAGTTCAGTGTCCCAGCGTATCTGGAGCTCCTGCTCACTCTCCAGCTCCCTGGACAGACTGAAGGCATAGCTCTGGAAGTCTTTCGCTCAGGTGGGAAGAAATGGGGTCCCTGGGTAGAGAAGTGGGATGTGATGCCTGGAACCTTCATTGTACCTGCACCCAGTGTAGTCCCCGCTTCTTCCTCTGTTTGCCTCTGTCCCTGGAACTGCCCCCGAATCATTGCACACATTTCATGGGATATGTCTTTTTAATTAAAAATATTTGATTGTATTTTTGGCTGTGCTGGGTCTTTGTTGCTGCGCCCAGGCTTTCTGTAGAGCAGGGGCTACTGTTAGTTGTGGTGCCCAGGTTTCTCATCGCAGTGACTTCTCTTGTTGTGGAGCACGGGCTCCAGAGCGCACGGGCTTCAGCAGTTGTAGCACGAGGGCTTGTTAGTTGTGGCTCACAGGCCCCAGAGCTCACAGACTCCGGTAGTTGTGGGGCACAGGCTTTAATTTCCCACAGCATGTGGAATCTTCCCGGACTGGGGATTGAACCCCTGTCCCCTGCATTGGCAGGTGGATTCCTATCCACTCTACCACCAGGGAAATCCCATGTGATATGTCTTAAATCAACATTCCTGGCGAGCAGGGAAGGGGTGTGGGAATAGAAGACATTTGTTGAATCAAATCTTGTATTTTCTTCATGCAATGATATATTCCTGACATTCAAAGACCAACTTCAGGCTGGGGAGTAGCCTAAGGCACTGTTGCACATAGCGATATAGGCAGTTATTGATCTGAAGAATTAGCCTCAACGGCTGCTTCAAGGAATAAGATGCATCTCTACTGAAGGAGGCTGGGAGGATCCTGGAGACTGTCCGGAGACATTGGCTCTGACCCTGGGTCGGGGTGGTGCTTCCACTGCAGCGTGCCAGTCGGTTGTCCCTCTGGTAAGACCATCACGAGGCAGGACTGACAAATTCCCATGAACCCTTTGACTGCAGGCCACTTCTGCTCCCTCATGCTTTGCTCTTTAAAAAGTAAATTTCATAATTTATAAAAAATTATGTTTAAGTAGGAAATTAAAATCTCTCTGTTTATAAAAATGATGCTGTGCTGTGTGCCATGCTTAGTTGCTTAGTCATGTCTGACTCTTTGCAACCCCATGGACTGCAGCCCGCCAGGCTCCTCTGTCCATGGGGATTCTCCAGGTAAGAATACTGGAGTGGGTTGCCATGTCCTCCTCCAGGGGATCTTCCCAACCCAGGGATTGAACCCAGGTCTCCTGCATTGCAGGCGGATTCTTTACCATCTGAGCCACCAGGGAAGCCCATGAATACTGGAGTGGGTAACCTATCCCTTCTCCAGGGGATCTTCGTGACCTGGGAATCAAACTGGGGTCTCCTGCATTGCTGGTGGATTCTGTACCAGTGGAGCTACCAGGGAAGCCCATAAAAGTGATATATTCCCATTATAGAGAATGTGGAAAATGTAGAAAAGATACCAAGTACATAAAATCATCTATAATAACTCCAGACAGAGACCACAGAATTAAGAGTCTGGGTGATTTCAACTGGCTAGAATGATCAAGTCTAAATCAGTATGATGATATTTAAATGGGATCTCAGGGGACTTCCTTGGTGGTCCAGTGGTTAAGAATCCGCCCTCCATGAGCATGATGATTGGGTGTTCACGCTTGCTGCGTGACATGTGCCTCCCTCTAAACCTTGTTATGACATCGGCACATTCTTCATTTTTTAAAAAGAAAAAAAAAAAAAAAAAAAAGAATCCGCCCTCCAATGCAGGGGACATGAGTTTGATCCCTGGTCCAGAGAGATCCCACATGCCATGGAGCTACTAAGCTGGTGCCCCATAGCAACTGAGCCCACATGCTCTAGAGCCTGTGCTTTGCAACGAGAGAAGCCACCACAATGAGACACCTGTGCCCCACCACTAGAGAGTAACCCCTGCTCGCCACAACTAGAGAAAGCCTGGGCACAGCAACAAAGACCCAGCCCAGCTCAAAGTAAATAAATAAAATGGATCTCAGCTCAGTTCCTTGGAGGGAGGAGCCCGTGGCCTTGAAGGCAAAACCAGTGCTGGCATGGAGAAGGGGAGGTGTGGATAGAGCAGGCTGAGCGAATGAATGAAGCCAGTGAAAGCATGGAATTAAGGCAGGATTCACCAGAAGAAATGTGATAGAATTTCTGGGGCATTCGTGTGGAATGAAACCATAGAACAGGCTGTATTCTAACAGGTGTTTTCCTTTCCAGTTTTACACATATTTCTGTACTTGCCTTCTTTCTTCCATTAGATTAATCCACTTGAGAGCTTGTCTCTCCTCGGTGCTAAGTTAGTAGTTTTCACTTCTCACTGCCCACCTTCCCACAATTCCTTCAGAGCACGCACACACACCCCGCCCCCAAGGTTTTTCACAGATCACATATTTTATCATCCTTTTGTCAAGAAAAGTGTACATTTCTGTCCTGTATTAATCAGTTCCTCACCAGATATACAAACAGCATCAGATCTGCTGGAAAATGTAAAGCAGGAAGGGGCTACAGTGGGAGGGAGCAGCCTTCTCCATTTTCTGGCTGCAAAACCGTTTGGGAAGCTGCTGGAGCGATCGTGGAAGGTGGGCTCTGTAGCTGGAACACTGCGTTGGAGACCCCTCGCTGGTTTCCTTTTTCAGATGTTTCCTTTTCTCAACAGATAATTCTCTGTTAGCTAATCCAGGGCTCCTGGGATGGATCTCCCTTTTCTAGTCTCACCTCTGTGCCAGGGACATTTTCTTGGCACTTGAAACTGAAGCGATAAATTGGCAGTGGGAGTCTGCTTGGCTAGGGGTAAAATAACCAATGATTGCACATAATTGCAGAAAACAATTTTGAATTTTATTAATGAGGTGCTCTAAACAACATCTTTTAGCCCATTGTCCCACTTAACAGCCAATTCACTGGAGTTCAGCGAGCTGTAATTTACATTTATCTTCCCCCATTGACAGCACCAGGCCCTTGTATTCTGTAATTGACACAAGTTGGTCATTTTCAGGGGTTGGTTCTCTCTCTAAGGATATAAAACAAACAGACTTGCTAGAGAGCTGCATTGATTTAGCCTCCTCCAGAGGGCCAGTTGGCTGCTTCTGCTGGAGCTTATTTTCTTTCCTGGGGAGAGTTGACATGGGCACAGAAAGCCCTCAGCTTAGTGTAATTGAGGAAGGGGCTAGAGTGGGAGGCAAGGGAAAATCTCTGTATACAAAAGATACTTCTTTCCTTTGCTTCCTCTTACCCAGGGTCCAACATCTGCAAGGGGAGTTGATTTTTAAGGTACACGGTAAGGTTTCTGGGTTAGGGGTAGAGGTAAGGTGAGGGGAGGGTTTGCTGGAGTGGCTATAGGCTACAGTTCCCCTTAGTGTCACACAGAAAAATATGACATGTCTGGGTCACCGCCATAGGTCACCATGAGCTCGGCTGAGCCAGCTCCTTCCTTTCCATGCCTTACAACTGAAACCTGTGGCTCCTCTGATGTGCTTCGTTGCGGCAGTCTGCTCCGTGCTGGGCACACAAGGAGTGTGAAGAGGAGACCAGTTGTTGCTGTTCATTTCACAGCCAGAATGTGAGCCCCTTGAGGTCAAGGATGTTGTCTTTCCTGTCCTGTCTTTGGATCTTCTCCAGAACCTAGAACACAGTAGACACTTAGAGGATGTTATTAGCAAGTGGATTAATAGAGGAGAGAAGACAAGTACAGATGTATATGCAAAACTGGAAAAGCAAAAATACATGATAAGGCCTCCAGAGGGTACAGAAGGGGCATTAGGACTCAGATGATGAAGGTGCCCCTTTTGTCTGGGGTGAGCCAGGAAGGCTTCCTGGAAATGCCACCTGTAGGGTGAGAGAGATGGTGACAGGAGAGTGGAGGCTGGTCGTTGCAGGAATAGATTCAGGAATCTATTAGATGCAGGAATGTGTACGTGTAAGAAGCAATGCAGGGCGTGCCCTGGCTTTGAATGAGTGTTAGATATGTGCAGGGAGATAGCTGGGGCTCAGTGGTAAAGAATCCACCTGCCATGGAGAAGGCCTGGGTTTGATCCCTGAGTTGGGAAGCTCCCCTGGAGAAGGAAATGGCAACTCACTCCTGTATTCTTGCCTGGAGAATCCTATGGACAGAGGAGCCTGGTGGGCTATGGTTCATGGGGTCACAAAAGAGTCGGACACGACTCAGTGACTAAATAGCAGCAGGGAGATAGTTGCAGGTCACAGGAGAAATGCAGGCTGTAGGCGGGTCATGGGGGTCTTGAACATCAAACTAAAGATGGACTTGATTCATTGCCCATGAGGTTTTTAAAAGAGTTCAGGTCATGCGGTCCTTCATATAGAGTGGTAGAGCCTGGGAGCTTTGTGGAAGATGGGAGGAGGTTAGAGCTCTGGCCCTTGAAGTGTTTCAGGATATGCTGGAGCCACAGGAAGGAGGATAACCATTAGGCAAAGGCCAGGAGAAGGACCCTTAGAGAAATATCTGGAACGAGGAGCCAACATTCTCTTGTTTGGGGTATTTTATATTTCAGCAGAGTTCAGCGTGATCTCCCTTCAGTTCTGAGGGCCAGGGTCAGGTCAGAACTGAAGCTGGAGGAAGTTATCACGAGGGAGGAGAAGCTGGGCTTCCGGAGCCTGGGAGCCTCTCAGGACACATTCGCTCTTACCTCTGTCCTGGTTCTGGTGGGGAACCCGGCAGGTTGCAGAGCAGGGCCCCGGGGCGGTCCCCACAGCCCTCCTCAGGTGCTTCTGTTCACTGCAGGAACGAGGATCGTCCTGAAGAAGAGGTGTTTGGAGCAGCCTGGCCTGTAGCTTTTTTCTTCCCCAAAGAAACCTCCCAGACCGAGGATATCCTTTCGTCAAACACATCTTCCTCCCACAGCCTCACCTTCTATTCTTCACCACTGTGATGCTCAGTTCTCCTCCGGATACCACAGCCCCATTTGTTTTTGGAGACCAAAAATATACCCCAGGGAAGCATGGCAGTTTTAAAAGCTCACACTAAGGGAATGTTTGTATGCGCTTTATGTTTTCCTGTGGTGATGTTTCCCAGCGATGAGCCTGAAAGAAAAAGGCTAGCCAACTGTTGCTAAATGCAGTATTCCCTTGTGACTGAAAAGGCCTAGCTTCCAGCCAGACCGGGGGCACTCAGCTGGGTGTGGGGTGGAAGCAGTCACCACAGGATCCCCAGATGGCTGTCTGGGCTCCTGTGTGGCCTGAGGCTGTCCCATCCGTGATGCGGTGGAAAGCCTCTCCCTGCTAAGGGCCACCATCCAAAGGCATGGAGCCATCTCCCTTCCCCACAGCCATCTAGCTTTCTGCCTCTTGTTCAGTCACTCAGTCGTGTCCAGCTCTTTGTGATCCCGTGGCTGCAGCATGCCAGGCTTCCCTGTCTTTCACCATCTCCTGGAGTTTGCTCAAACTCATGTCCATTGAATCGGTGATGCTATCCAACCACCTCATCCTCTGTTATCCCCTTCTCCTTCTGCCCTTAATCTTTCCCAGCATCAGGGGCTTTTCCAATGAGTCAGCTCTTCGCATCAGGTGGCCAAAGTATTGGAGTTTCAGCTTCAGCATCAGTCCTTCCAATGAATATTCAGGACTGATCTCCTTTAGGATTGACTGGTTTGATTTCCTTGCAGTCCAAGGGACTCTCAAGAGTCTTCTCCAGCACCACAGTTCAAAAGCAGCAATTCTTTGGCATTGCTTCTTTATGGTCCAACTCTCATATCCATACGTGACTGCTGGGAAAACCAAAGCTTTGACTATACGGACCTTTGTTGGCAAAGTGATGCCTCTGCTTTTTAATATACTAAAATGATCTGGTTCTGGAGGCTAGCAGCCTTAAATCCAGGGCAGCCGAAAGACGTGGTAACCTGGGGAGGAGGACTGTGGAATCCCCTTTCCGGTCTGAGCTGGGGCTCTTCCCTGCACACCTGAACGGGGCCTGCCCAGGGATGCATCCTCTGGCAAGGGCCTTCTTATGTGACGGTCATGTTTATTCCTCACGCCAGGTTATGGATACATGTTGTTCATCATATTCTACTTTTACGCCCCTTTGTATTTCTGATGCAGTTCATGATAACTTTTCATAAAGAAAAATTTCTCTTCTCTTTCTCTTCTCCTGTTCCCTTTCTCTGTTCTAGTCCTAAGTTGCTTCAGTTATGCCCTACTCTTTGCAACCCTGGATCATAGCCCACCAGGCTCCTCTGTGGAATTCTCCAGGCAAAAATACTGGAGTGGGTTGCCATGCCCTCTTCCAGGAGATCTTCCTGACCCAGCGATTGAACCCGTATCTCTTATATCTCCTGTGTTGGCAGGCGAGTTCTTTACCACTAGCACTAAGGCGTTCCCTTTCTTTACCCACAAACAGAGAAAGAATTCTCTATTGGGAACTAGCTGTTAAGTTCTCTCTTAGGAGCAATCTTTTCTCCTCTATTCCATAGAAAATGTGGTCTGACTTGTTAGCACCAAACCCCATCACTTTTGCTTTCCCTTCAGCGTGCACCCTGGAGATGGGGTATCCAGGAGGAAGCCCAAGACCTGGGGAGCACATGGGTATCACGTCTCAGCCATGACCCAAGATCACTCATTGCCCCTCCCCCGCCACCTCCACCCCCCCCAAGAGAAGATTGTCTGCCTGGGAGTTTTGAGTCAAAGTGGGAGGTGATGCATCCTCTGGGTCAGTGCCTGATGATAGTGTATTTGGAGCCTTCCATCATGGAAGCCCTCCCCAGCATCCCATTTGGGAGAGAGGTGTCCTGATTGTCTCCATTGTAAGTGTGAGAATTGGGGCTTACAGAGATTAAGTGGCTTAGTCATGATAGCGTAGAAAGTGGTGGAGTTGGGACTGGAAATGCTGAGTTCTTGCACAGCACCCTGCCTTCTCTCCAGTCCTGCTCTCTCCTCTGTGATGGATACACATCCTTCAGGTCCTTTCTATCTTCTGCTTCATCCCCCACAATTCTAGGGTCCCCCTCCCCATCCTCCCTGGGAGGAGAGAGATTGTGATCTCTCTCACAGGAGATTGTGATGCCTGAAGTGAGTTTAGTTATTTATTTATTTTTTCCGGAGTGAGTTTAGAGGGCAAAACGAACCCTGATTTTCTCTCCCTCCCCCTAGGACTCAGCATTGCCCCAGATCCTATTTGGTGACCTGGCTTTGCCTTTCTTCTCTGACGCATTAAAGAGCAGCAGCCCAGTAGGCTGTGTTTGACTGTCCTGCCAGTGTGAATTCAGAGTTTGCCCTGGTTTTGGAACTGAAGTCTGCACGCTTGGTGTAACTTTGCGTGGAGTCACCAGAGAGGTGTCCCTGTGGTGGGACCCCGCTGCCGGGCTTGCACCATCCTGCTTTACCCCTGTTACGGTTCCTCACGGGCTGCTCTTCAGTGGAGTACCAGCCCCTTAATGAGTACTTAACACCCACGAATTGAATACAATTATTCTACAGCTGGCATTTTCCATGACTATAATTACAAAAGGATTCCAGCCATCATTTATGGGTGTTCTCCCCGGAGCTAACAACTGAGTGATAAGTTGACCCAGTTTGTTTAAAACTCAAGTTAATAAACAACATTAATGCATTTTTAGGTCTATTGGCAATATCCTCTAACTCAGTGTGGATTTCCAAGGCGGGGAGAACCCCTGATGTCGCCAGGCATTATTTTTTTCAATTAACCTACTTCTATTTGGATTTTTTTTGGGGGGAGCTCAAAACAATTTGGGTCAATCTCAGATTTTTACGAATGAACCTCTGGAGCAAAAGAAATTAAATAAGCCCTATGGGGGCTCTGTTACCACAATTAACCCCAAAAGACAGGCTGATGGGGGACTTGGAGAGGGGCCATCTGACCATTTCAGGCCATCTCCTCTGTGGAGACCCTGGTGGGGCGTCCTCTTTTCATGCTGACTGCCTGGTTAAGTAAACACTGCATGTTATAACGCCTCCGAGGGTTCACATTTCTCATGCTTTTTCTGCTTTTAGAGTAAACTGTTGTCTCGTCTCCTGAGTAGAGGGCTCAGCAAACTTTGTACTCCCAGGGACCACTGATGGGGTTCAGGGATGGAAGAGACTGCCTGGGGCAGTTCTAAAGTGGTGCCAAGGAGAAGGGACGGAGAAGTGGAGGGAAAGAAAGGCACCAGGGGTGGATGACAGAGCCAGGCTGCCTTCCTTGCTAGGGTGAGGATCACTGGCTCCTGGGCTGATGATCACCGGCCAGGTTCACATGAAGTCTTCCTCATTCAGATGTATTCACTACAGTATGGATGCGTGTGCGGCCCCGCACTGGACCTTCAGCCTCACTCCTTGTTTAGATGATGGAAGATGCCTCAACCGTAGTTCCACTGGACCTCAGGGTTTCCTGATTGGGGACAGAGCCTTGGGGCCACCTCGAGGTAATTGTGGCATAGTCATTATGTCAGAATGCGAATTTTTCTAAAATTTGAAATCTGCAGTGCAGTTTCCTCCTGTTGATACAGTATGACTCCTGCAGTACTTCTGTATTCCTTCCTACGATCTTGATTTTTCTTCAGAGGGACCAGAAGCTAAAATATTGTTATCAGGGAAATGTGTTTCAGAGGAATGAAGGATGTGTAGATGGTACCTACACACCTGAGTTTATAATTGGGTGGATACTCGATAGATGGGAGAGGCCTTTAAGACAGATACTCAGTAGCTGAGAGTCCCCAGGTCACCTGGGTTTAACGCTGCCCACTGCACACCCTAGTCTCCCCGTGAGTAGACAGATCCTTGTATTCTCGTATGTGGCGTCTGGACCACAGGCGTCATACAAATGCCCACACCCAGAAAACTACTCTCTCTGAAGTTGATTTGTAGTCTCCCCCAAGGTCTAGGCATGTTCCTTCTGGAGACTGGTGCCGCCTCTGCTTTCCTGCCGACAGGTTTGCTCAGCTTGGGCCTGAGCTAGAAGCACAGTTTGTTTTAGGAGCGCAGTGTCTGTTTCCCAGCCTCCGTCTCCAGGGGATTGGCCTCGCATTGTCCATGCCTTGTATGGTGGCCAATGTCCTATATTAAGGACACCTTTGCTAAGGTGTTCAACACTAACCTTCTCTTAGTAAACTGAAGACTCAAAGCAAATGGTCACAAACCCTTTTGGTAGTCACACCAATATATATGTCATTTTGTTCCAAGCAAAGTATATTATGTTTTTCCTGCCTGGTAGAACTCCATGAACAAGTTACATTTGAACAGAATTGACTAGAAACTTAAAAGAAATTTTAAGAGGAAAGCCTTTTCCCACCATAAATGTGTGTTGCTCTTAGGTGACCAGAATAATCTCGTTTCTACTGAAATGACCGATGCAGTTCTGCTTCTTTGAATGTCAGATGTTAAGTCAGATCTCTTCTCTAGCCTCTGAAGTCACGTGCAATAGAAGTCTTTGATATTGGTGTATATGGGCTGCTATACTTTTCTGACATGAAAATTTATAAGAAAATTAGCATTTTTTCTTTCCTCCACCCTCTGGTTTGATCATTCTCTTCTTCTTTGAGTGAATCTCGAGTTGATGTTCTGTTTTCGTTGTTCCATCTTCCTTTTTTTCTTTTCTTAAATGATCAACATTGTGGCTTTAGTCCTATTTTCCTAGAATTTTCCAGACTACCATAGTTTCCAATTTATTTCTGATTTTTACTCTCAAGTGCAGCTTAATCTAAATCAATAAATATTTTCTAAGTGCCCATCATGTTTCTGCATGACCTAAAAAAATTAAAAGGTGAGTAAGATGTAGTTCTGTCCCTGTGAAGCTTGTGGTTTATTTGGGATATGGAAGAAGAAAGCAAGTACATAAGTAACAGGAAGACAGAATTTGGTAGGTGCTAAGTGAGAAATGACTCTTGAGAGTCCCTTGGACTGCAAGGAGATCCAGCTGGTCCATCCTAGAGGAGATCAGTCCTAGGTGTTCTTTGGAAGGACTGATGCTGAAGCTGAAACTCCAGTACTTTGGCCACCTCATGCAAAGAGTTGACTCACTGGAAAAGACCCTGATGCTGGGAGGGATTGGGGGCAGGAGGAGAAGGGGACGACAGAGGATGAGATGGCTGGATGGCATCACCAACTCGATGGACATGGGTTTGAGTAGACTCCGGGAGTTGGTGATGGACAGGGAGGCCTGGAGTGCTGCGATTCATGGGGTCACAAAGAGTCGGACACGACTGAACAACTGAACTGAACTGAAGTGAGAAATGGGGCTTCCCAGGTTTCACTAGTGGTAAGGAACCTACCTGCCAATGCAGGACACCTAAGAGATGTGGGTTCGATCCTGGGTCAGGAAAATCCCCTGGAGGAGGGTATAGCAACCCACTCCAGTATTCTTGCCTGGAGAATCTCACCGACAGAGGAACCTTGCAGGCTTCCGTCCATAGGGTCACACAGAGTCAGACATGACTGAAGCAGCTTAGTATGCGTGCACAAATGAGAAATGCTGAACAACAAAATTCTGTTAAGATGAGGGAGGCAGGATGCCTCCTGTCTGCTGAGTTTGAATTTGGAAGGGCTTCACTGCGAGGTTGATTTCATGTTGGCCCACAGTGAGGCTGCTAGGATTGCCTATGTTCTTCTGCTTAAATCTTTTCCCTTTCATTTCTCCTCCTTTTCCCAGACCAAAACTCTCCACCTGCTGTGTATACTTCACTAGTCTCAGGCTGTGATGTCCTCAGGTTTGGCTTACGCCCGTGCTGGTTGTTGGCACCGGCGGAAGGCTTCTCACTGACCCACCAGATACCCCACTGTGACATGGTCTGAGGAACCTTATTTCACTGGAATGTTGTGTGGATGTTTGGGAAAAGCCCTGTGAAGAGGATTCGGTTCCTGAGGTGAACAGAACTCCCTGATTATTGAACTGCCCTCTTTGAGACTAGAGAGGAGACGGTGCTAGTCACAAAGGAGATAACCTCTCTTTAGGACGTGTGGAGACAGAACGTTGCTCCAAAAGCCATGGAGGCTTTTCCTTCCCTGCAGATTCATTTCATTTGTTAGTTCACTCACTCACACTCACTCACTCACCCACTCACTCGCTTGTTCATCTCTTCAAAACATACTCCTTCAGTGTCTGCTCCCTCCCAGGCATTAAGCTAGCTGGGCTCCAGGATGCAAGAGGTAATTGGCCCTGGTTGCTACTCCTTAGAGTCTCACAGTCCTTTGAGGATGTATTTTGGACCTGGGAAGCTGGGATCATAGAAACTGGTTCTCTGTTTATCATCTCTGTATTTTTGTGTTTCTTTAGAGACTGAACATAATCTGTATCTTTTTGGACTAATAATGTTAGTTCCTTAGGTAATTTGAAAATGTGCCCTAACCTTCTTCAGCATTTAGAATGGCATAATTTTGGCATGCCTTAATCTTCCTTTCAAGATAATCATAATGAAAGGAGTCAGACCCCCCTCATCATAGTTACACTGCTCATTATGTTTTTTCTTTTCTTGCTCATTATGTTTTAAAAGAGATATCCCTTCTCCCGAGTTCCAATTTTATTGTCATTACTTGCTTAAAAATATTAATGAGGAATAAAACCCCCCATATCACACTGATGGCTTAGAAAGATCAACCATCATTTCATTTCATGAAGTTCTTTGCAAGAGTGGATGTATCTGTGACAAGAGAGGAACAGGAGAAAGATCTGACTCTTATGCTCTCCAGTGGGGTGAACTCAGAAAGTGACAACCCTTTACCCCACCCTGCCCCCACCCTGTCCTCAAGAGCTCCTGAAGAACAAAAGGCAATTCATGTCGCAGAATATTACTTCTGTCACCATAGCACCGAACCATTAAAAATAAAACTGTCCCTCAAGGCAAAACATTTCATTTATTTTCCTTTGAATGAGTAACTTGTTTATTAAGATGAACTAAGTGGCTAAATCTAGATTGTACGCAGGCAAGAAAAATTGATTTATTGTAGCCTTTCAGAGAGTGTGCTTTATGTTCTCAGGAATTATCTTTGGATTTTAAATGAAGAGCTCGTCGATTCAGATGGGGAGCCTGGCCCCTGGATACACACACAAGCAGTGGGTAATGCAGTGGTCGACCTTTGCTCTTTGGCGGATTGGTTCTTTTGGACCAAGTCAGGGTGTTGAAAGATTTAAAGAGGCTCAGTGATCTTCAAGGAAGGCTATGTTCCTGCCTCAGTTGCGACTACAGTTTTCTTAAACTGTTTAATATGAAAATGTTCACTTTTGCCTTATTTCATATCTGAGGCCATTATATCACTGTGTCCTTGGTGGTTCTGGGAGGGGCTGAGGCTCTGTGGTTCCTGATGCAGCCCAGAGGCATCCCTGCCATGGGGAAGCGTGTCTGTCTCTGCAGGGAGGTCGCCCGCTGCTGTCTGCTCACTTGAGATATGATGGCCAGTTCCCCTCTGACTGAGGCCCCATTTGCTCTAAACTGGTGGAATTCAAAAGCAGACAAAAGTGTAAGTGGTTAAAAAGACCAAAAATTCCGACAATTTACCAATGAAACAGAAGACATCTTTTTTTAACTGTAGCAATCTTTTCTTTTTAAATAAATTTATTTATTTTAATTGGAGACTAATTACTTTACAGTATTGTGGTGGTTTTTGCCATACATCGACATGAATCAGCCACAGGTGTAAATGTGTCCCCCCTTCTTGAAACCCCCCTCCCCAACTTCCTCCCCACCCCATCCCTCTGGGTTGTCCCAGAGCACCAGCTTTGACAATTTAGCAATGAAACAAAGGACATTTTGTTTTGAGCAAAGAGGTTTTTAGTTCTGAAAATTTTCTTACTTCTGTTTAGTTGTTATTTTTCCTCATAGCATTGCAGCACACATATTATTTCTGTGTCTAATCTCTTGACACCCCCTGGCCTCCCAAGAATCCTGAGTGGTTGCCTGGTAAAGATTATGATCTCCATTTTCAGATGAGGAAACAAGCTCAGAGCAGCTTTGTGACTTGCTCAAGATCTTAATAGTAATGATGGTAATGGCTCCCCGTCATTGCACACCTGCATACACACTTCCCCACACTTAATTATAAATAATAATGGCTGGTGAGCATTGCACACCTGCACACACACTTCCCAACACCTCACTGTGAGTAGTAATGGCTGCCTACCATTGCGCACCTGCAGACCCACTTCCCCACGCCTCACTATGAATAATAATGGCTGTCGTTATTTCCATTTTTCCTACCTCTCTTGGTCATCACCATCTTGCCAGTTAGGTTTTAATATCGCTCCAGTTTTACAATGAAGACCAGAAGGCACTGGAAGAATAAGTGAACTGCTGGAGATTAGCGGACTGGTGGCAGAACTCAGGCTTAGTCCTGCGTTCTTCCCCCAATCCCAGTTTGGTGACACAATGTTCGGGCACCCTTACTTGTCCCTTTTACACATTGCTTCTGAAGAGAGCCCAGCTGTAGTTCAGTACACATGTATCTGGTGCAGGGCACAGAGGGCAGAGGCCGTGGCTGGGACCCCCAGCCACGAGGGTGGAGTCCGGCTTCCCATCCGTGTGTCTGTGTCATCTGAGCAGTGAAATCAGGCCCCAGGGGCAGCCCGAGCCTCTGGCTTCTCAGTGGGGTGCATGCCGGCCACCCCAGGGCCCTTGGTCTGGTTTGCGTAAGGTGAGCAGGTACAGGTTGGACAGCTGCCTCCTCCGGGGGAGCGCAGATGAAAACAGAAGACACTCCAAGGCTTTCTTTCTCCTCCCTGCTTACCTTTTAGCCCATCTGAACAGACGAGGGCGAGTGAGAAAAAACAGGAGGGAGCTGTGTGGGGCCTGATGGTTTCACATAGCCAGTGGGCGATCTGTGTGTTACCCGTCTATGGGAGAACAAGAACCAGGTACCCCCTCGGCCACATTTCTGGTCTGGGTGAGCCCAGGAGCCCCACAGTGCGCCACGTGGGGTTCCTGGAGATGGGGCTGCCCAGGAGGGGACAGTCTCACTGTGTACTTCGTGTGCGGGCTCTAGCTAAGAATTAATAAGCAATAGGCCTTGTGCCTTGCCATAGGGAGAGAGTTTATATTCCTGAACTGGTGAATGAATAAATAAACAAGTCTTTTTCAAAAGAAACCTTGGGGCAGAATGAACCACCAAGAAGTTATTGGCTCTAAACTGCTGCTTTTTGCACATCTGACCAGCTCCTCTCGGCCAGGCCTGAGACCCTTTCCCCAGCTCCTGCTGACGTTTCTGCCTTTTGCAGGAATCCGCCCAAGACTGCTTGTGCTGGGAGGGAGCATCCTGCGTCCACCCCTGTTTTCTGGGAAGGTGCCCTTTCCTGAGAGTGGTGAATGTCTGACCTTGGGTTTCTTTTTGTTTGTGTGAGAAGGGAAAGTGCTGTCACCACAGGAGACACTATCCATCTACTTGTATTAGAAACCAGAGCACCAGCTGTGTCTTTGCAGTTTTCACCCTGATCGTTGCCATTTCCCATCACTCTCCTTTTTTCCAAGCTGGTTGTGATGGAAGAGGGTGGCAGCGCCCACCCAGGCCACTGGCATGGCCCTGTCTAGGTCTCAGAAGGCTTTTGAGGTTGGAGCAGATTCCACTTTCTTTAACTCCTCTGAAGAGCTCTGATCAGCACAGACTCTGGCCTGCTCCTTCACTTGCCTGTGCAAGAAGCCTGGTGAGGGTGGCCTTTCAGAGACCTTTCAGAGACCGGGTTCCCCCCGTGGAGCTTCTGTTATCTCTCTCAGCCACGTATTGTCTATTTTGCACTGAAGGACAGCGAGCAGTTTAGAAGGTGGGACCAGGATATAAGAACAGGGCAGTGTTTTCCTGCTTAAGAATTCTTTGTCTCCTAGTGTACACACAGGGAACTCTGCTCGGGGTTATGTGGCCGCCTGGGTGGGAGGGGAGTTTGGGGGAAAATGATACATGTGTATGTTTGGCTGAGTCCCTTTGCTGTGCTCCTGAAACTATCACCACATTGTTCATCGGCTAAGTCGCTTCAGTCGTGTTCGACTCTTTGTGACCCTGTGGACTGTAGCCTATCAGGCTCCTCTGTCCATGGGGTTTCCCAGGCAAGAATACTGGAGTGGGTTGCCATGCCCTCCTCCAGGGGATCTTCCCGACCCAGGGATCAAACCTGAGTCTCCCGCATTGGCAGGTGGGTTCTTTACCACTACCACCACCTGGAAATTGGTTACACTCCAATACAAAATAAAAAGTTAAAAGAAATCTTTGTTTTTCCTTTGACAGTTTATACAAACAGTGCTAATGACCACCAGTATTAAGGTACACTGATCCGTGTAAATCTTTCATGCATGTTCACCTTTCTCCCAGTAACCCTCAGGGGTTTAAGATGAGAATTTTTGTTACTGGCTCCATTTTTCACAGATGCAGGAACTGAGGCCCAGAGAGGTTAAGTGACCAAAGGATTGGAATGCAGGGTCCACTGTCTTCACATCCTCTTCTCTTTTCATTTTTCCTCTAGCTTTGAGTTTGGGAAGCCTCGTCTCCCACGCTTGACAGGTAGTCCCATTGTTTTAGAGTGGAGAGAAGGGGGTGGTCAGGAGGCTGGTATAAATCTCATTGCAGTTGGTCATCTGTGTTGGTTGCTGGAGAATGAGGATTCCTCACTGACCCGCGGGCCAAGATAGAGCATCTCTGTCATTAGCGAGGCATCTCGAAGGGGTGAGATGCCTGACTCTGTGCTATTCCAGGAAAGTGTGTGTGTGTGTGTGTGTGTGGTAGGGGCTTATGGGCAGGGCTGAGATATGTTCTTTGAGGCGTAATTACTGTCTCTTGCCAAAAAACAAAAAGGGGATTGAGATTTTACAGCTGGTTTTCTTTAACTACCAGCAACACCAGCATTGTTTCAGGGAGCCGCAGAATTTCCAAACACAATGAAAATTCCAGGAGTGTAGGGTGGGGATTTTGGGGCCTGGGGTGGGTGTGGACACACTTGGGGAGGCAAGACCACAGCCTGAGCCGTTTTGTCCTTCCTTGGTAATGAATTTCACACAGCTTGTCTGCAGGATGCTCAAATTTAAGCCTGGGAAAGAAGGGAATGAGGAAGGAACAGGCTCCAGGGAATAGGGGAGGCCATAAAAACCAAACATTAGCCAGGACAGGACCATTTGGTGTGGGCTCTAATGCCTGCCTCCCCATTAACTGGTGTCCACGGAGGCTCCAAAGGGACATTTGTATGTGTGAGTCTGTTCATGGGAAATTAATTTTCCTCTCCCCAGTTTTAAAAAAATATGCAGTCTGTATCCAAATAGTTTCAAAATAGCACCAATATTAACGGTAAGCAAGGGAGCTAATGTCACCAGCAAGTCTTGTGGGGTCAAGAAAGAAAAGAATAAACAGAAAAGTAAAGAAAAGAATAGAAAAGAAAGAAATAAAAAAGAAAAGAAAAAGAATAAGCAGGCAGTATCAAACAGTAGCATCTTCGGAAACCATTTCCACATTCCTGAAAAGCTCTCAGCAATATTGATAACAAGTCCGCTGGCCCTCAGGTCAGAGGTGGCCCTACTTTCTCTGAAGGGTGAAGGGAAGTGAAACAAGCTTTTCCTGATCTGCCTCCACTCTTAACGACTCCCGCTGTACACGCTGCATTTACATTCGCCTTTTCAGTTGACAAGCTCAGGCAGCCTGACCAAATAGCTCTGACAGTTGTGAGGGCCAGTGTTGGGCTTTCAAGTAAAATCTTAATAATGCCTTTATTATCCTTTGAAGCACAGGAAAGTCAGGAGCCCTCAGTTCTAGGTCTGGCTGTTCGATGAGTTAATAGAAATTTACGGCCTATCCGTGTAGTCAGACACATATACATGAAGGGCGCAAACAAGGCAGAATGTGGCGAAGGCTGTGGGGGCCGCAGAGAAGGTGAACAGCAATTCTTCCAAGTTGTGAGGGTGTAATTCTGGAGAATTTTCTCAGTTCTTTTATTTGCAGGAAGAGGTATGTTGTAATGGTTAAGAACTATTACATATGCCAACTTAGTAAGGGGAGATAGAATCTCTCAACAAATGGTTCTGGAATGAATAATGCTAAATAACAACAGAGACTTCAGAGGAATTGAATGGTTGATCATAGAAAATGAAACTCTGAAAGGATGAGGAGAAAATATAGGTGAATTTCTATCTGATCTCAGAGTGGGGAAGCCTTATCTAACTATGACAGCAAAGGAAGAAAAATCAATGAGCAAGCAAAACTGATAGGTTGAGTTATAAATTGCATACGCAAGCATATTCACGGGAGCACAGCAGCAGGACCTTGAAACAACCCACATGTCTATTGAGAGGATGATGGATAAGCTGTAGAATTTTTCACCCAGTGGAATTTTTGTGAACAGCCAAAATTAATAACTACAACGACATACAGTAATATGTGTACATTTTAACAACATAATATTAAGTGCAAAAAAGGTTGCTCACAACACAATAGCATCTGAAAACTTATTTTTAAGTTGAGGTATATGGGCTTCCCAGGTGGTGCTAGTGGTAAAGAACCCGCCTGTCAATGTAGGAGACATAAGAGATGCGGGTTCGATCCTTGGGTGGGGAAGATCTCTTGGAGGAGGACATGGCAATCCACTTCAGGATTCTTGCCTGGAGAATCCCATGGATGGAGAAGCATGGTGAGCTGCGGTCCACAGGGTCGCAAAGAATCAGACATGACTGAGGTGACTTAGCACATATGCACAACATAATGATATTATTTTAGTTTCTGGTATACAACAAAAATGATAGCATGTTTGCTCCAAGTTTTAATATGAAACATTTCACATATTTAAATTGAAAGAATTTCACTCACAGTGAACACCTGTACACTCACTGTCTAGTTTCTACCATTAACATTCTACTGTATTTGCTTTACATAGACAGTATCCATCCATCCTTCCTGTTAATGCAGTGGTTCCCAGTGGGGGCTGACTGCCCTCAGGGAACATCTGACTGCATCTGAGGAAGAGTGCTATTTGCCTCTAGAGGGGAGAGACCAAATGCTGCTCAGCCTCTTACGTTGCACAGGACAAGCGCCACGGCAAAGAATTATCCAGCTCCAGTGTTCCTGAGTGCTGAGGTTGAGAAGCCCTGCATCAATCTATCTTATTTCTTAATGCGGTTCATAGATCATTGCCTTAGAAGGTTCTCTCATGGTCCCTCCTTGGCCAAGCTTCTCAGACTGCCCCGTCAAGGCAACTACTGCTCAGATTGTTTCCACCGTAGATTACTTTTATCTGCCCTAGAATTGCATATAAATGAAGTCATAAAATAAATATCCTTCTTTGTGAGACTTCTTTCAGGTACAAAGCCCAGCAGACCTTAAAGTGTTTTATGGATCTCCGGGAGCATCTAAAAAACCCTTTCAGGGGGTCTGAATGTCACAGTAATTTCATAGTAACACGGAAACTTTTTTCACTCTTTATACTGTGGTTGATGTTCACGTTGACGAGGCAAGGGAGATGGGAGGAAAGCTGCTGGTTTCTGAGAATGGAAGCAGTGACATCAAACTGTTCATAGTTATTGTTCTTCACCTCCACTTGTAGAAGAAGAAACCTGAATGACCCAAGAATGCCCCTGCTGAGCTGTAAAAGCAATGAATGTTATGAAATCTCGGCCCCTGAGTGTGTGTCCTCTAAGTATTTAGCAACAGGATGGGAAGCCCGCGTGCAGTGCGGCTGCTGCATGCTACAGTTGTCTCCAGGAACAGCCTGTGCCCCAGTGTTTGATTTGCGGCTGAACTAGCTTTCTTTTTTTAATGGGACATCATTTTCACCTGGAAGAACAAATGGCATAGAAACTCTGGTTTGGACTTGAGCATGTGGCAGAGTGAACCTGTCACTTGAAATGACTAACAGCCTTTGTTACTATTGACAGAACTTGAACGTTCAGATAAAAATTAAGAATTTGGAAACTCGTATCATGAGGAAGTCGAGAGCTTCCCAACAACCGAAGGTTTCTCTGATGAGGCTGGTGGTGATTTTATTAAACAAGGTTTTTGAAATAGTGTGTCATGATGTGTTGTCAGCATTTGGGAATTCTGCATAACTCAGTGAATTCTTATTTTCCAGATGTCCCGTGTATGATGTTACATCAGACATGGGTAAAAGTTCCACTCCAAGTGTCAGTAGACCCATGAGTTCTCATGTATTTAATAACAGAGCAAAAAGCTTTTTGATATGGTTTCAGTTTCCACATTACAACTAACCTTTAAGATACAACCACTTGTGAGGTTTTGGTGTGTATCAAAGATGATAGCCATAATTATCTGAAAAGACTTTTAAGATACTCCTCCATTTTCCAACTGTGTCTCTGTGTGAGGTTGGATTTCCTTTAGATATTTAACCACAAAAACTTACCACAACAGATGGAGTACCGAAGAAGACTTGAGACCTGAACTATATCCTATTAAGTCCAACATTAAAGAGATTTGCAAAACTGTAAAAGAAAAAAAAGAGGCCATCCTTGGTTTTTTGGTTAGGAAAATAGAATTATTTTTCTTAAAAGAATAATTTATAATAGGCTTATTTTATTATATTTAAATAAATTGATACAGATATTAGAATTTTCTCATTTTAATTTCTATTGCTATAAAATATAACCCCCATACACAAAGGCTTTGGAAAGTCCTCAGAGCTTTAGAGTGTAAAGTGATCCTGAGACCAAACCTTTGAACACAACTGACTTTGTGTTTAAGGTATACCATGTTACTATATGGGTTGCTTGTTCCTTTTTATAGGGAGTTGTATCCCATTGTGTGAATATACCACAGGTTGTTTATCCTTCTACTGATGGACATCTGGATCCTTCCAGATTTTGGCTCTTATGAGTAAAGCTGTTGTGTACATTCTTGTATAAATTGTAACCGAGCAAGACTTGTTGTCTTGTGCTCAACTGTCTTTTGAGCACAAGTTGACTGTCTTTTGCAGAAAGGTTTTATTGCAAATACCAAGACGACTGTCTTTTGCAGAGAGAAAGGTTTTATTCCAAGTTGGCCAAGCAAGAGGACAGGAGGCAATGCTCAGATCTGTCTTCCCATGACTTTTGAGGAGGGTATTTATAGTGAAAGTAGGGAGTAAGAGGGGAAGGGGCTTGGAAGTGATTGGTGGGAAGTAAGGGGAAGTTTCAAGAGTTCTTTGCACAGGCGTGACTGTCCTTCATATCTATGCATGGATCGCACATGCAGTTTTGGGGGTGGGCAGGTTCTGTATATTACATGCAGTGGATTTTCATCCTGTGATATCCAGAGTTCACTAGTGGTCACTGTGGTCCTTCAATGTGCCTTTTGATGCTCAGGCAAAGGGGCTGTCAGAGGTTATCTCAGTATCTGTGGTTTCCCTGGTCCTCTGCAGAATGAGCTTCCGGCTCTTGAGTAATCATTTCGTTTCTACCCTATGTGCCTTGAGTGTATAAGTCATAGGGTATGGTTTCCAGATCTTTTTTTTTTTTTCCAGATCTTTTTGTGAGAATGTTTTTATTTCTCTGGGGTAAATACCTAGGCATTGAATTGGGCTGGTCATAGCATGGGTGTATATGTTTAGTGTGTAAGAAACTTGCAGATGGTTTGCCAAAGTAGTTTACTATTTAAATCCCCAACACAATGTATGAGAGTATTTCAGCCTTTTTATCAGGTCAAAACAGCAATCTCTCTCTCTCACACACACAATTTCAGAATTCATATAGATGAAATAATACTATATGAATAGGCAAAGAAGCGACTGATGAGTGCAAGGTTCAAAATGACAGTGATGCTGGTGGGGGTGGCAGGGAACTGGAATAAGGAGGACTGCAGGGCTAGATGTAAGGTGTGGGGAGCTCTATTAAAGCACTGTTTTGGGGGGGCTTCCTTGGTGGCCCAATGGTTAAGAGTCTGCCCTGTAGTGCAGGGGACACAGGTTCGACCCCTGATCGGGGAATTAAGATCCCACATGTTGCAGGGCAGTTAAGCCTGTGCAGCGCAACTGCTGAGCCTGCATGCATCAGCAACGATCCTGCATGACACAACAAAATTAATTAATTAATTTAAAAAAGCACTCTTTTATAAAACCAGGAGAGTAGTACCACACAGGGGGTTCTTTCTAATAGTAAAACACTTCCCAGAATATCACTATTTGTGGCAGCAATATTTTCCTGTCCAGTCTCTTTGCATCTAAGCCTTCTGAGGCTCCAGTTGTTTGTGAAGAACGTCTCTGACCTTATGCAGGAGGGTAATGGAGAAAACAGACTTCTGCTGCTTATACTGGCGGCATCAGGAAAGAGGAATAGATGTGCCTGTGGCTCCTGCCATTCAACAGTTCCTTTTAGGAATCAGCAACTACTTTTCTGTTGGGCTTCCCTCACCTATCTAAGTCCTGCAGTCCCTTGCTGTGGATTCTTCCCCTGGCTTCCAAGTCCTATGCAGGTGGCTTGAAGCCAGAGCGAGGCCTCATTTAGCTATGATCAGAGGCAACCCCCCACCCCTAGTCCATAGGGGCCAGAAAGGTTTAAGCCAGAGTTTATTTGCCCTTAGCAAAACAGAACGAGCTTTTATTATTATTATTTTAGGACTTGGGATAAAAAGGCCCATAAAAATGAGAGCATAAAACAGCTTTTACTGAACAAACATTATGCTGATTTATTTGTGAGTGAAATCTGAACCATATGGTCTAGTTTCCCTTAAAATGCACAAGGAGTTCGGGATTACGGGAACAGCACTTGGCAAATTTGTTTTGTGTTTCACTGAACATGTTGTGTTAAAAAAAATAGAACGAGGGTGCTGTTGGTGCTCAACTACTGTTCTCACGATTGCTGAGTGCTCACTGCGTGCAGGAACTGGTGCCTAGTGATTCCCACCCGTTAGTTATCTCACTTCATCTTCCCCACGATCCGGGAGGTAGGGAGGGGGTGGGGAGTGGAGCGCATTTCCTACCGGGTCAGCAGTTCGGAGCCCAGCATCCTATTGCCTGTAGGAATTTTGGACAAAATGGGGAAGATCTGGCATCCAGGCTTTGTTCAACAGTGACGGCTTTTCCTCCTAAAATCCCTCGACAGTGAAACGAGAAAAATGAGGATCTGCAGATCAGCTGGGCTCCTCAGATCCCACAGCCAACACACATTCTCTTTATTTAATGAGCTCCTCCCAGCCTAGGGGTTTCCCTGGTGGCTCAGACGGTAAAGAATCTGCCTCTGATGCAGGAGACCTAGGTTCAATTCCTCGGTTGGGGAGATCCCCTGGAGAAGAAAAAGGCAACCAACTGCAGTTTTCTTGCCTGAAGAATTCCATGAACAGAGGAGCCTGGCAGGATATAGTCCATGGCCTCAAAAAGAGTCTGACACGACTGAGTGACCTTGACTTTCCCAGCTGAGACTAAAAGTAAGGTCTTCCCAACCATCTGGGTATCATTTTCTGTCTTGGCCACACTTGCCTGGGTCTCTCAGCCTTCAGTGTGTTTTCCTGGGGAGCATGCATCTCTTGGAGTTCTGGAGAGAAAAGGGTGTTGTTGCAGAGTCACATGTTGCCCTGTAGTTACCATGATGATGTCATGCGTTTAAGCTTCTAATTTGCCCTAAGAAACCCCAGAAACTCACCTTCTCTCTGTAAAGGTGGTCTAAGGAAAGAAGTTTGTTTCTGTTTTCCATTAAGCTCTTCCACAGACATCTGATTCCATATCACTGGTTTGTCAGGTGGTGTATTTCAGATTCTTGAAATTCAGGCAGTTTTCTCTGAATGAACTGTAGAGAATGGCAAGCTGTGAACTCAGTACCCCTAGATTTAGGTCAGCCCTGTGTCACCTTTAACATGTTCTAGGGCAGCTTCTTTTTCAGTACCAGGTGACATGATTACTTAGGAGCCAGTTGCTGAGGGATTTGCATTTCTGGTTGAACTGAGCCATGGATACAGGCCTGAAAGGAAGGGTGGATGTCTCTGTGGTGAGATAAGTCCCTATCTACTTGCCTGTATGGTAAAGAAAAGAAGAACCCTTTTATTCCACAGCCAGAGGATTTCAAGTCTGCTAAAATCAGCAGCATGACAAAGCCTTGCCTGTGCCGGTGGCACAAGACAACGGGTACACCAACATGATAGGGAAGCCCCGCTGTGTCTCTGTACCCAGGCCTAAGGCTGTGGCCTCCCTTCTCCTCCTTTGTCCCTCTCTCTCCTTCCTTTTTACCCCACTCATGTGGCACTTTGATGATGCTTGTGCATCTTGGATTCCTCGTGTGCAGAGCCACTGCCGTCTCAGCCTGCTCCCTGCCTTGTTCCAGCGTGTGGAATTTAAAATCAATAACAACAGGAGAAGGGGATGAACATGTTAGAATTTTAGACACATTGTTTCCTGAGCCACTAACTTGCAGGCTTTGATGTATTTGGGTTATTTCCCAAAAATCCTTTTGTAGTTTTTTCTTTTAAAACTCTGACTATATTTATCCATGATGTAAAATTTGTAGACCTTCCTTCAAAAGCCATTTGTACTAGCAGGGTCATATCAAGTATATAGATTCTTTTTTTGAGAAAATATTTATTTGTTTATTTGGCTGCTCTGGGTCTTAACTGTAGCACTCAGGATCTTCAGTCTTTATGGATGTATAGAATCTTCAGCTGTGGTACTTGAACTCTTAGTTGTGGCTTGTGGGATCTAGTTACCCGACCAGGGATTGAACCTGGGCCCCCTGAATTGGGAGCTCAGTGTCTTAGCCACTGGACCACCAGTGAAGTCCCTACAACATGGATTCTACAGAATATGGGGAGAGTGGGAAGATATCTCCCTTCATTCTCCACTGCTTCTTTTACTGTCTTAGCAGCTCCTTAGTGGCCCTCTTTATTTTCTACACTTAACTATCTCCATAACTGAAATGACCTCTGTGTCTAGATATTTATAAGAGCTATCTCTAGGTCCTTATCTCCCCATTTATTCTGATTTAAGAAACAAAGGTCAATTTCTCCTTTTTAAATATAAAGTTTCCTTCATAATTAAGACTAGGGGAAAGAGTAATAGTATTAATAATGGCAACAAAACACACAGAGTTCTTGAATTGCTTACTATGTGCAGGAAATACTGCTCAAGATTTACATCTGTTATCTCCCTTAATCCTCACAATAGTCCTAGGAGATAACGTCACCCTCATTTTACAGCTGGGACTTAGCACTGGAGCTCACACACCTAGTAGTGGTGGAAGGGAGACAGAGCCCAGGTTTGCCTGGCTACAGAACTTATCCTCCAGCCATGACTTGATACCGTCTGCTAAAAGTAGCCTAAGGGCTTTGACAAAAGTAAATAAGGTTACATTCCAGCTACAGGGAGTTTTTTTTTTTAACTCATACCTCTCTGAATGAATATATTGTCAAATTCCCAAACTGTATTTTTAGGGAAGTTTCAAATTTTTCTTCCAAATGATCTTTTAACAGCAGTATACTCTCTCTGCCTAGAGTGGTATAGATACAGTTCCCAAAGGAGGTACATTATATTTCATAATCCCTGATAGTCAGGAGCTCAGTACTTACTAGCTTTCAACTTGTGGATTTTCATAGGTAAGAATAGAGCTATGTGTGTGTGTCCTCACTTGTTTTAGTCCTGTCCCTATGGACTATAGCCTGCCAGGCTCCTCTATCAGTGGGATTCTCCAGGCAAGAATACTGGAGCACTTTGCTATTTTCTCCTCCAGGGAATCTTCCTGACCCAGGGATCGAACCTGAGTCTCCTGTGTCTCCTCTGTTGCAGGTGGATTCTTAATCCCTGAGCCACCCAGGAAGCCCAAGAACAGAGCTATACTCTAGAGCAAAATTTAGTCTGTTCACTGATGCTGCACAAGAACTTTGTTTGGTCTTGGTCATTCTGTTTTTCATTAATTTGATGTATACTTTTTGTGTTCTTGTATACTTTACCAGCATTATCAGCCTCATCATAGTCTATAAGTGATGGGCACAGTGATTGTTGAAAGTGCTGTTGAAGGAAGTGTTTGATTATTGTGTAATGGAAGTGTTACTCTAGACTTAAAATTAAGGACCTGCCATCTGTATCTCAATTTTTATTGTTTTCCAAATTTCTCTATTCATTTTCCTGTTGGTCTGTATAAAGATCAACAAGAAGAGCAAATAAAACCACTCATAATCTACTTCTAAAGTGTAGCTAGGAGACAAAAAATACTATAAACCAGTCATGTAAAGTGGGGAAATAAACATCCCAAACCAGCAGAGCCAACTTCTCAGTCCCCTCCTCCACTCACTCTCCAATGTGCTTTGTTAAGATATGCACTTTAGCAACAGAAGAGGCATTCGTGAATTAAGTAATTTAGCAAGCTATCCAAATGATGACCATCCAGATTATTTAAGAATGACTAGCAAATGACAAGTAACACACATAAAAGTTGACTATAAGAAGGAAACAGAAATTGAGAATAAAACCTTTTCAGTAGAAGGAATAAAATGCTCCTTCTAAAAACAACGACAACTCAAATGAAAACTGTAACACTGCCTCCAACACAAACTGATTATCATTGAACAAGCGTTTGAAGAAATAGGAAAAAAACCTCAAATCAGGAAATTGAAAATCTCAGAATAGAAACAGAAGAAGTGGACGATGTAAAGCTAGAGATTGTGACTTGCAAGAGAGAAATTGAAGAAAAAGACAAAATCATCTCAGAAATGAAGATGGAGTTACAAGAGGACAATTCAGATTTTACTGAGAAAATTGAGAAAAGAAAAATCAGTCAAGACAGAGGTAAACAGCTGAAAGGGATCAGAGACAAAGTGATATACAGAAGATAGGCAAAGAAGACCCAACACACAAATATTTGAAGAAAAAGCAGATCAATGGAATAAAACAAGCTTTAAAAATTGCAATCCAAGAATACTTTCCAGGAAAAAAAAGATGAGAATCTGTGTACTGAAAAATTTTACACCTATTGGGGAAAGTTTACTGAGAATGTTTGAAGTCTAGACATCCTGAAGTACGTAGAGGTTGCAAATGATAAAGAAGGAGGTGATAATACGGAGCAGGAAGAGAAGGAGGAGGAGGAGGAGAGAAGGGAGGAGGTTGATGAAAACAGCTCTCTGGCCTCCAGTGTTCATTGCAGCACTATTTACTGTAGCTAGGACATGGAAGCAACCTAGATGTTCATCAACAGATGAATGAATAAGGAAGCTGTGGTACATACACAAGATGGACTGTTACTCAGCTATATAAAGAAATGCACTTGAGTCAGTTCTAGTGAGGTGGATGAACCTAGAGCCTATTATGCAGAGTGAAGTAAGTCAGAAAGAGAAAGACAAGTATTATATATTAATGCATAAATATGGAATCTAGAAAGATAATACTGATGATCCTATGTGCAGGATAGCAAAGGAGACACAGACAAAAAGAACAGACTTTTGGACACAGTGGGGGAAGGAGAGGGTGGGATGATTTGAGAGGATAGTGTTGAAATATAAACATTGCCGTATGTAAAATAGATAGCCAGTGGGAGTTTGATGTATGATGCAGGGAGCCCAAAGCTGGTGCTCTGTGATAATCTAGGGGTATGGGGTGTGGAGGATGGTGGTGGGGGTTCAAAATGGAGGAGACACATGTATACCTATGGCCGATTCATGTTGATATATGGCAAAAACCATCACAATATTTTAATTATTCTCCAATTAAAATGAAAACTTTTCCCTGATTCAACAAAGCAAAACACCCAGGGCTTCCCTGGTGACTCAGTAATAAAGAATCTGCCTGCCAATAGAGGAGACACAGATTTGATCCCTGATCCAGCAAGATCTGACATTCCTCAGAGCAACTAAGCCTGTGCATCACAACTATTGAACCTGTGCTCTAGAACCCAGAAACTGCAACTACTGAGCTCACCCGCCTACTGCCTGTGTTCTGCAACAGGAGAAGTCACAGTAGTGAGAAGCCTGAACACTGCAACTGGAGAAAAGACTGAACAGCAACGAAGACCCAGCACAGCCAAAAATAAATAAATACAAATAAAAAATAAGCACACCAGGTCACTTAACAAAGGGAGAAAATTAGGTTGGTATCAGGATTGTCAGCTGCTGAGGCAAAACATGACAACAGTGAGACAATATTTTCAAGAAACGTAGGGAAAATGTGAGCCAGGGATTTTATTTCCAGTTAATCAGCACTTAAAATATCAAAATGATAAGAAGACATTTAGTCATGCAAAAACTCAGGGAGTATTGTACTAGCAAATTCTTCTTGAAGAAGGTACTAGAGGATTGCTATCAACCAACTAAGAGATAACTAGAGAAATTTAACAAAACACCCAGTGATTTAGTAAAACAAGTGGCAAAGCTACTTGAAAGAGGACCTCAGTTTTCTGAGATTTACTGGATGTAATCATCCATAAGATCCTTGCTGCTGCTGCTGCTAAGTCGCTTCAGTTGTGTCCGACTCTGTGTGACCCCGTAGACGGCAGCCCCCCAGGCTCCCCCGTCCCTGGGATTCTCCAGGCAAGAACACTGGAGTGGGTTTCCATTTCCTTCTCCAATGCATGAAAGTGAAAAGTGAAAGTGAAGTCGCTCAGCCGTGTCCGACTCTTCGCGACCCCATGGACCACAGCCCACCAGGCTCTTCCGTCCATGGGATTGTCCAGGCTAGATCCTTGCTAAGAAAGTTTAAAAAATTCATGGAGCCACGTTGCGGTGTTTTCAGCAAATCCAGAATCTCTGAGGAGAGTTCACAACAAGGCTTTGGAGGTCCTGGATTCCAAATGTGAAAAGCAGGGGAAGAGAGAACTTGGAGGTGATTAATGAAGCTCTGGGAAGACCAGAAGCACTGTGGTGGGAAGAGATGAAAGAGTTTTCTAGGAGGAGAAGCAGAAGTTTTAAATTTGGTAAATTGTTCTGAGACAAGGCACCAAGGACATTTGAGAGTGTAGGTCTTAACAAAAATATTTTATGGTATTAAGGAGATGGTACTCTTTAGTTGTAATCTGTGTATATTACAGAGAAAATCTATGTATACTACTGCTTTCCTTTTAATCTAGACTTGGGAAGATCCCAGTCTAGAAATGGCGGCAAATATATGACACGTGTGCTTTCACTCTGTTCCTCCCAAGTTATAAGCATTCATAATTGATCTTGGCCATGGTTCTCTTTTTCACTGAGCCCCAGTGAAGCCTCAGAAGTCTTCTCTCCGTAGCACGCCAGGCAGCCATCATCATCCTATCGGCATCTGTTAGAAGTGGAGATACACTTGCTGCCCTATTTGTAGGGTTTGTAGTTTCCTGACTTAGCATCTTCATCTCATTTGTGGACACTAATGGGATTAAAGACATTCCCTCAGCCAGCATTTGTTAGTCACTTTGTAAATGTCAAGCACCATTTTAGGTACTGGACATAACACAAATGATCAAGACACATCTGCAAGAGGTTCCCAGAGCCCAGAAGGAATGAATGACTCTGTAGAGCTTGCTTGGTTACATATGTTACTCTTAAGTTATAGCCACCATTGTAATGATGATAGAATACTTTGTAGAAAAATCATGGAGTCAGATCTCAAGTTTTAGGCATGGCAAAACATGATGCACAACTTATTAAAGCAGATGCCCTTGTTCTCATTCTATTGTACCTTGTTACTCAAAGTGGGGTCTAAGGACAAGCATGACATCACCTGGAAGCTTATAAATGCAGAATGCAGAATCCGAAGCCTTACACCAAACCTGCTGAGGCAGAAGTTGCATTTTATTAAGATACCAAGGTGATTCAAATGATTCAAGGTGATTCAGACATAAAAGTTTCAGAAGCACTGTGGAGTGTGTTTAGATAGAGCCAAGATTTATCATTTGCTACCATCAATGACACTTTCAAATAATAAAAAAAAAAATCTTGTAACCAACCATAGGCATGTACTCCAAATATCAGCTTCTTTCTTTGCTATGGTTTTCTTATTTGTCCAATGTAGAGTCCATTATAAAATCTCATTGCTGTTAGGATCTGTTCTGTAGGTGGGGAAGATTTATTGAGGTGTAATTCATGTGTGAATTCTATATAGTGCCTGGCTCAGTAGAAGTTTGTGAATGACATAACTAATGTTAGTTTAATGGAAAATTGGAGATTTAAAAATAGCTTTTTAGTACCCTAATCTTTTGCTCAGTGCAGGAACTTCAGAACCAAGCTCTTGGCCCCTTGGTTGATACTTTTAAGTAAACAGCCGATAGTATGGTACCAAAGGCACCCCTGCAGGGCCAGGAGGTACCCATACTTGCATGCAGACTCCCATCACACACACACACAACACACAGCCCACACGTGTGCCAGGGGAGACCATCCCTGGCTCCAGAACTTGAGTGGGGAGCTCTGTCTTGCCCTTTATGGAGGTCTCCCAGGTCCCACTGCTACCTGGCCACCCCTGCTTGTTCCTGGGAGCTAGGCGGGAGTTTTTCTGGCACTGCTGGTGAGAAGCAGTGTTTTCTGGGCCGCGTGTGAGCACGCCTGGGTGGAGGACAGTGCAGAGCTTTGGTGCTTCCTGGGGGATTCCAATGAAAAGAGGAAACGTGGGGGCAAAGGGCTGATTTATTGAGCTGTGAATGCCCGGGTCTGCGGGTTTGATGGTAAACTTTGAACTTGTATGAACTGAGTAGGGGGCTCCCTTCCAGGCCTCTGCAACATCAGCCTTCCGTGGAGTGTCTCTGAGAGTGTTAAAGCCTGCTGTGTTAAAATGCTGTGCCCTGTACCAGCCTGGCGGCCAATCTGTCCGGCGCCTGGTGGCCCTCAGGCCCACTCGGCGGGGGTGGCCACGGCCTTCCTGCCTTTCAGAAGGCAGAGTCTTCCGAAGAGGTGAATGGGCTCCCATAGGCACCTGCGTGGTCAAGTAGCCGCAAGGGACTTTTCCGTCTCCCTCCTCGGCTCCCTGCACGGCATTTAGTCGTCTGGGGAGGGGCAACTGCTGTGGTTTTGCAGAGCTGAGGTGTTCGAGGAAAATAAGTATACGTTGGAATTCAGTAAATTAGATCATTACTGTCTTACTTTAAGGTTGTATTTTGAAGGCCGTATTTATTAGAGATAGATGCCCTTTGCCATTCAAAGCGAAAGTTTGTATCAGTTAAATCAGATTTGCTTTTTAATTCCCATTAAGTAGGGGATAGAAAGGAAGAGTCCACAGAGCACTGAAAGTCTTAGTATTGTAACGCTGGAGGACAGTATAAAGATCCTGCAGTGTCCCTGTGTGAGCTGGGAGCTGTGTGTGCAGTTTTAAGACATGTAAATGGCATGCAGGGCTTATCATTTGGTTTCTCAGTAGGTTTCTGGGTAGTTAAGAAAAAGCCAATTGCCTTCCCCAAACACCACCACCACCACCACAAGTTGCCCGCACACAGTATATAATTTATGTTTGGATGGGCCGATTGTGAACAGGTAAGAAAGTTAAGCATGTAAGTGCTACCTTCTTATCTTGGTTCCATCATTTACCCACTGTGGGTCTCTGGGCACCTTAGTCTTAAGCATATTGACCCCATCTTTTCCCATCCTTTTCATTCCTGTAAGACAGGAATGAGTTGTTAACTGCATCACAAGCTTATAAAGGATATCGCATATGACATAGCTTGGCACAGTGCCTGGGACATAATTGATGCTCAATAAATACTATAATCATTAATATGGGAACTATAGGATTTGTTATTTGGGAGAACGTTGTAATGAATTCCTTTATAAATTTATAATGTTGCTAATCAGTTCTGAATTATATTTGTTTTATAAATTAGAGTTTGATATAGTGAGTTTTCTTCAAGAATATCTGTCTTTGTGTAATGCATGGTACTTGGTTTTTCCTTGTACTTTCTTACTTTTGGTAAAAAAAATCTGAATAGAAAGTGAAAATCACTCAGTCCTGTCTGACTCTTTGCGACCCCATTGACTGTACGGTCTGTGGAATTATCCAGGCCAGAATACTGGGGTGGGTAGCCTTTCCCTTCTCCAGGGGATCTTCCTAACCCAGGGATTGAACCCAGGTCTCCCGCACTGCAGGAGGATTCTTTACCAGCTGAGCCACCAGGGAAGACCCTAAAAACACTAGAGGTAGAAATGCAAGTACGTGACACAGAGTCCTCCAATGTTAGAGGTACGGGGAGGGACTAGCGTGTTCCCCTGGATGTGAGCCCCTCACTAGGGCAGGGAACCTTCCCGTTTGGCTCAGAGCACATGGTAGGTACCTAATAACTGTGTGTTGCTCGATTAAACTCAAGATCACATAGCTCAAAACTCTCATTTTGCAGATGGAAAAATGGGGTACAGAGGCGTGACGTGACCGCTCGGTATTATGTAAGACAGCTGGGACTGGCGCCTCTGGTCGGTGGTGATGATCATAAACGTATCTATGGCTCACAGAGCAGCTGAATTCCTTGGGAATGAAGATTGTGTTGCCTTAAGCAGCACCATGCCTGGATGCTTAGTTTCCTCCCTTCTGCCCTCCCTCCTTCCCAACTTTCTTTTTCCTCCCATGTCATTGCCCCGGGTGGTGTATCCTTTGCCAACACCAGGACTTGGACAAAGACAATTGTGACCTACAGATCGGATGGATCCCCTACCACGTGCCTCTGAAGTCCATTCTTGGACTAAGACTGTGGCAGATGTAGGCGCATTACCTCCCTTCTTTATGGACAGATGGCACATTCCTATTTCTCTGATAGCAAGTCTGCTTTCCTGCTACCAATTTCAAGGTGCCGTTGGTTCCTGGAGGCCATCTGGATGGAGGTTTCATGATGGGGAATGCGCTTCTCTAGCACCCAGAAAGCCTGGAGTGGGTGATGATGCCAGCGATCACGTGGCTGTGGTGAAGCCTGTGCCCTGGTGAGCTGCGATGCTGAAACTGGGACCCAGGGGCCCATGAAGAAGTGAAGTGAAGTTGCTCAGTCGTGTCCGACTTGTTGCGACCCTGTGGACTGTAGCCTACCAGGCTCCTCCGTCCATGGATTTTCCAAGCAAGAGTAACTGGAGTGGGTTGCCATTTCCTTCTCCAGGGGATTTTCCTGACCCAGGGATCAAACCCAGGTCTCCCACATTGTAGGCAGATGCTCTACCATCTGAGCCACTAGGGAAGGGGCCTGTGAACATCATTGCAAAAACCAGGATGGGACTCCCCAGTTTTACGGCTTTCAGCTTTTTTGGAAACAAACACATTTCCCCTGCTTCTTTGCTGCTGGAGTCTTTTGCAGGCTGTCTTTTGAACAGAGTGCTTTTCTTTGGATTATTCGTGGGAATCTGCAACTTTCTATACGAATAGGAAAATCATTACTTGCAAGTTGCGAAACACCAGTCTTTTTAAACGTTCGTCAGTCATAGCAGACAGAACTTCCTAAACTCTCTGTGGTCAAGGATCAGTTTCAGTAATTTCCAGTATGCTGCATATTGATAGGTTTCTAAAATACAATACTACAGAAATGAAGTAAGAAACCTAAATTCATAGAAAATATAAACCCTCATTTTTATGATTGGAAACAAGATATATCTTATATTCTTATTGCTACAGAAGATTCTAAATGCTTCCTTTTAATGCCTGTACTTTTCTCTGGAAATCAGTAGACTGCAGTCATAACTTTGAGAAGCCCTTAATGGGAGATACAGCTTCTTATCTTAGTGTTTTTTTCCCCACATATGCTAAAAGTTTTATTTTCTGCCTCACTTCCCCCACACCCTCCCAATCCACTGATTTTACTTCCCTGATCTTAGAATGGCCTGTGTGACCTGGAAGCCTATGGCACTTAGTGGAAGACGGAAGTGGGGTGGGAGGAAATGCCACTGCTTCCTGCGGCAGTTGGCTCGTTCCCCCTGAGAATGAATTCCTGTTCTTCTTGCATCTATGCAGATATTTAGCTGAAATCCCATGGAAAATAATGATACTGCATACAGCAAAAAAGGGAGCTATTGCCCTGAGGCCCAGAGAAAAGGTCATCTGATTCATTTTCCAGAAGAGCGACATTTTAGTGCTATACTGGGATATGAATTCTGTATTTGCATTGACTTCTATCAAAAACTTATCGGAGGAAACTTCCCTGGCAATCCAGTGTTTAAAAACGTTGCCTTCCAATGGATGGGGTTGTGGGTTTGCTCCTTGGTCGGGGAGGTAGGATCCCACATGCTTCAGGGTCAAAAACTAAGAAATATAAAACAGAATTAATACTGTGACAAATTCAATAAAGACTTAAAAAATGTCCCACATTAAAAAAAACACAAAAAACTTACCAGAAATGCCATAATAGGTGAGTGGAACCTATTTTGGATCCATGCATTAGGATTATGGTGAGTATGATGATCTTCTGAACTTTTTGTGTTTTTCCATCCAAAAGTTATCTTTCATGACAGTGTACTTTCCTTTGTCACATCAAGAGTTCCTTCCTGTGAAAGTCACACCATCCTTCGTGAAACCTAGGAATTTTTCTGATGCCTGGTGTCTTCCTGAGTCCACTTTTGCAGTGTTCATTACCGCATTTGCTTGGTTTTTCTTTTCTTGGGGGGAGGGGGGTGAAGGCAGCGTGTCATCATGGAAACCAGGAGAGTGGAGTTGCAGCATCACCTGATTACTATGTGCTATAAGGTCGAAATTCTGAAAATTGTGTTTTGGGGTTGGTGGAATTAGTGCTCTATGTCATAAAATTCTGGAATTTAAAATCTGAATTATTCTAAGCGTGTTCAGAATAATGTGCACAAATGCACATATTAACACACACATTGGTGCATAAGATTGTGCTGAAGGTGCTCAGTCGCTTCAGTGGTGTCCAACTCTTTGTGACCCTCTGGACTGTAGTCTGCCAGGCTCTTCTGTCCATGGGATTCTCCAGGCAAGAATACTGGAGTGGGTTGCCATGCCCTCCTCCAAGGGACCTTCCTGACCCAGGGATCAAACCCGCGTCTCCTGCATTCTCCTGCCTTGCAGGTGGATTCTTTACTGCTGAGCCCTGGGGAAGCCTGTGCTTAAGGTTACTGTGGAGGAACACCATTCTGCTTAGACTGCTGTGTTTCTATTTAGTCTTTTCCCTTCTAAGGGAAGCTTTCAGAAGCAAAAGGGACTCACAGTATATTAATGCTTCTACCAAGAGCTTCCTTAGGGCTGGAGGTGAGTGAGCAGCCAGCAGGGAAGAGGAGCAGCAGGGCAGTTCGGCTGAGATGGTCCTGTAAGCTCGGGGTCGCTGGATGCAGGAATGTGCTCAGAAGAGCCAGGAGAAGAGGACGCCAAGGGGAGGATGCCAGAAAGTCCCGGGGAGCTGCTGGGGAGGGTGGAGGATGTGGCCTAGTGGCGCAGGGAGGGCGGAGGCTGGTCAGAGCTTTGTGGGAAAGAGCCCCAGGGAACTCAGAGAACCCAGAGAAGAGGACTTTACCCGGACGGAACTGGAGGACTTTGTCCCAGCCCTGGGGACCTGCCCCAACTTACCTCCCTGAACCCTGGATCTTCACTGCTTCCTGTTTTTGGGTCCCTTGGGGCATTCAGAATATCCCCGAATCTTACTAAGCAGCTCTTCCTGGTCTCAGAACTTTCCTGTTGGAGGAATAATAATCAGGAGTAAGGAATGGCTTCCCTTGACCCCAATTAGTGTCAGTATTTCCTGAGTGGCTCCAAAGCATTTAGGGGCTGTCATTGCCACCAAGAGAAACAAGGAAAAGAGAAGCAAGGTGAAAAGATGGTGGTAGCCAGAGCCGGGAAGGGGCAGCTGGGGAGAAAAGCCTGAGAACGCCCAGGCGGAGGGGAGGCAGTCAGCAGGCAGCTTTGAGATGCTCGTTTGGCCAAAGGGAGCCAGCAGACCAGCTGTTGTGCAGAGATCCAGAATCCCAGGCCCCTTGGGCAGGAGCAGGGCTCCCAGGTCCCTCGAGGCCCTCGAGCCCAGGGCCGGGATCAGTGCTGGCCCCCACTTTCATTTTTCCTTACCTTGCAGGATGAGGGCCTCAGGACACGGTGACCCACCTGTATCCTCCTGTTTGGTGCTGGGGACTGCTGTGGGGCTGTGGGAACAGTGGCCGTGGCAGCCTCTGGGGCCCAGGGCAGGCGCACACAGCAGCAGCGGCAACAGGAGTCGTCTCTGATCAGTATTTGCTTTGGGGGTTGGCCCTGGTGGCTCCCCTTAGCCCGTGGCATGAGCGCTGGCCAAACTCCTCACATGGCCTTCAGGGCTCATTCCTGACCTGGCAGCCTCATCTGTGGCCACTGGAGATGCAGGCCCTTAATTCCTGTTCCTTGGATTTCCCAGGTTTTCCAGAACTTCTGTGTTTTTCAAATTGCCTTTCCCTCTGCCTGTAATGTCTTTCCTTGCTAGGGAATCAAAAGAGAGAAAAATGCCTGTGAGAGTTAAAATAGCATCATGACGTTCAAGGCTATTTTTAAATAATGCAAATTATAGATAAGAATAGAGAATCACATGTTGAATGTCCATCAGCAACTTTATCAGATCTCAGCTTGAGGCCACATTTGCTTCAGTTCAGTTGCCCAGTCATGTCCGACTCTTTGTGACCCTATGGACTGCAGCATGCCAGGCATCCCTGTCCATCAACAACTCCTGGAGTTTACTCAAACCCATGTCCACTGAGTCAGTGATGCCATCCAACCATCTCTCCTCTGTCGTCCCCTTCTCTTCCCACCTTCAATCTTTCCCAGCATCAGGGTCTTTTCAAATGAGTCAGCTCTTCACATCAGGTGGCCAAAGTATTGGAGTTTCAGTTTCAACATCAGTTCTTCCAATGAATAATCAGGACTGATTTCCTATAGGAGGGACTGGTTGGAACTCCTTGCAGTCCAAGGGACTCTCAAGAGTCTTCTCCAATACCACAGTTCAAAAGCATCAATTCTTCCGCGCTCAGCTTTCTTTATAGTCCAACTCTTACATCCATACATGACTACTGGAAAAACCATAGCCTTGACTAGACGGACCTTTGTTGGCAAAGTAATGTCTCTGCTTTTTAATATGCTGTCTAGGTTGGTCATAATTTTCCTTCCAAGGAGCAAGTGTCTTTTAATTTCATGGCTGCAATCACCATCTGCAGTGATTTTGGAGCCCCCCAAAATGAAGTCTGACACTGTTTCCACTGTTTCCCCATCTATTTGCCATGAAGTGGTGGGACCAGATGGCATGATCTTAGTTTTCTGAATGTTGAGCTTTAAGCCAACTTTTTCACTCTCCTCTTTCACTTTCATCAAGAGGCTTTTTAGTTCCTCTTCACTTTCTGCCATAAGGGTGGTGTCATCTGCATATCTGAGGTTATTGATATTTCTCCCGGCAATCTCGATTCCAGCTTGTGCTTCCTCCAGCCTAAGGTTTCTCATGATGTACTCTGCATATAAGTTAAATAAGCAGGGTGACAATATACAGTCTTGATGTACTCCTTTTCCTATTTGGAACCAGTCTGTTGTTTCATGTCCAGTTCTAACTTGCTTCCTGACCTGCATACAGGTTTCTCAAGAGGCAGGTCAGGTGGTCTGGTATTCCCATCTCTTTAAGAATTTTCCACAGTTTATTGTGATCCACACAGTCAAAGGCTTTGGCATAGTCAATAAAGCAGAAATAGATGTTTTTCTGGAACTCTCTTGTTTTTTCAATGATCCAGCGGATATTGGCAATTTGATTTCTGGTTCCTCCGCCTTCTCTAAAACCAGCTTGAACACCTGGAAGTTCATGGTTCACGTATTGTCAAAGCCTGGCTTGGAGAATTTTGAGCATTACTTTACTAGCGTGTGAGATGAGTGCAATTGTGTGGTAGTTTGAGCATTCTTTGGCATTGCCTTTGTTAGGGATTGGAATGAAAACTGACCTTTTCCAGTCCTGTGGCCACTGCCAAGTTTTCAAAATTTGCTGACATATTGAGTGTAGCACTTTCACAGCATCATCTTTTAAGATTTGAAATAGCTCAACCGGAATTCCATCACGTCCACTATCTTTGTTTGTAGTGATGCTTCCTAAGGCCCAGTTGACTTCACATTCCAGAATGTCTGGCTCTAGGTGAGTGATCACACCATTGTGGTTATCTGGGTTGTGAAGATCTTTTTTGTACAGTTCTTCTGTGTGTTCTTGCCGCCTCTTCTTAATATCTTCTGCTTCTGTTAGGTTCCTACCATTTCTGTCCTTTATTGTGCCCATCTTTGCATGAAATGTTTCCTTGGTATCTCTAATTTTCTTGAAGAGATCTCTAGTCTTTCCCATTCTGTTGTTTTCCTCTATTTCTTTGCACTGATCACTGAAGAAGGCTTTCTTATCTCTCCTTGTTATTCTTTGGAACTCTGTACTCAAATGGGTATATCTGTCCTTTTCTCCTTTGCTTTTTGCTTCTCTTCTTTTCACAGCTATTTGTAAGGGCTCCTCAGACAGCCATTTTGCTTTTTTCCTTTTCTTTTTCTTGGGGATGGTGGTCTTGATACCTGTCTCCTATATAACATCACGAACCTCCATCCATAGTTCATCAGGCACTCTGTCTATCAGATCTAGTCCCTTAAATCTATAGAGTTGAGATGATAAAGACAGAGCTAAGGCTGTTTGTATTTTTTCCTACTCCTGATTGTCTTTCTTAGAAGTGGTAGCTTTGCAAGTAACTTGTGGTTACCCTTCCCATGTTTGGTGTTCATATTCTAGACACACGTTTATATAACAAATATTGGGACACAGAGTGCCTTGACCTATTGAAAAGTTGCATATTAAATGGTATCATGTTGTGTGTGGCATTCTACATTTGCTTTTTCATTCAGTATTGTTATTTTTGATATGTGTATGCTATTAGCTGCTGTGCAGTATTCTGTTGTGTAAATATCTGGTATATTCACAAGTCTCTGGTTTAGGGTTTTTGCCCTCTGTTACCTCCATTGCTGCTGTGTGCATCCTTGTATATGTCTTTTTTGGCACCTATGTGGAAGTTTCTATTTGTATACTGAGAAAGAGAGGGACAGAGAGAGAGAAAGATAGGGAAGGAGAAGGGGGGAGAGATAAGGAAGAAGAGAGAGAGAGAAAGAGAAAGGAGGAAGGAATTTTCAGGTCATAGGTTATACATGTCTTCAGTTTTACTCATTATTGCCAAATTACTCTCCAAAGTGATTGCGCCAATGACACTCCCATCCTGTTCTCCCTTGCCAGTGCTTTTTTTTAAAAATAAAACTTTAAGTTCTTGCCAATCATATGAGTGAGAAGTGATAAGTCATTGTTGTTTTAATTAGCCTTTCCCTAATTCCTGGTAAGATTATCATCATGGCGAATACTTATTAGTTCTTTGGAATTTCCCCTTCTATAAACTGCCTGTTATCTCCTTTGCCGGTTTTTTTTTTTTTTAACCTGATGCTTGTTTTGTCCTTGTTGATTTAGGCGTTTATATATGTTCTATGTAATAGTCTTTTGTTGTCTATGGCGTGCTTTTACTTCCAGTCTGTGGTCTGTTCACCACGTTCCATCTTCTGTTCTACAGAATTTTAAACTTCAGTATAGTCACATTTACTCATATTCTTCTGTATTGGTTTTGCTTTTTGAATGTCTTATCTAAGAGAATTCTTCCTTAAAAATCTTTCTGTATTTTCTCCTAAAAGTCTATTTGTTTCATTTGTCTGTGAAAGATACTCCAAGATATTTCCATACTGTTTTTCATAGTGGCTGCACCAATTTACATTCCCGCCAACAGTGCTCAAGAGTTCACTTTTCTCCACATCCTTGTGCACATTTATTATTTGTATGCTTTTTGATGATGGCTGTTCTGATACTGTGAGATGATACCTCATTGTGGTTTTGATAACATATTTCTCTGATGCTTAATAATGTTGAGTGTATTTTCACGTGTCTGTCGGCCATCTATATGTCTTCTTTGGAAAAAATGTCTCTTCAGCTCTTCTGGATATTTTTTAATTGCATTATTTGTTAAAAGGAAGTTCCACCTAATCCAGGTCACCTGATATCACCTGCATCAAGGCTCTGCTCTTTGGAATCATTGATCCTTCTGGGCTGGTGATTCTGTTATTTCCTCATCACCCTCATCTTCAGTAGCATCAACAGCAGGACTGCTATTTAGCTCATAGGCATATGTATGACCACACTGGTTGTTAAAATACTGAAACGCCATCACACAGTATCTGAGTCCAAGTCCACCCCACCACCTAAGCTTCTCCTCTAGGATGTCTAGGACCTCCTCACAATCAGCAACTAAATGGTTAACACCTGATAGAGCAGGCAATCTCTAGGACCCTGATCGTGACTCTGGCTGGTTTATATCCTAGGAGGAAGACAGACAGGCAGGCAGACACAATCTCACCTCCCCATACATGCTCACATAGAGTCATTGAGAAATCTATTTTGATTGATAGGTGTCCATGCCACAATAGTTGTTAAATATTGTGAATATCAAAATATCATGAAACAAAACGTGGGCCTTTTCTGTGGTTAGAAGACAAAAGAATTCTGCTGTATGCAGAGCTATGTGCTGGGTTTTTTAGAGACACTATAATAATAGATGGTGCATGAAAAGCTTGCAAGTCGGGGTGGAACACACACACATGCAAGAACACACACACGCAAGAACACACACACAACAACACACTCACAATGTAAAGAAGCCGTGCATCACCATGTGACATTGATGCAGAGCACAAGGTGCTGAGGAGTCTGAGAGTAAGACAGAGCCAGTCTGCTCTAGGGTGTAAACGATTTTCTTTCTGTGATCCTTACAGTGCCTGCCACTGTGGCTACATAGGATTTTAGTGTGACGTGCATGCTCAGTTGCGTCTGACTCTTTGCAGCCCCATGGACTGTAGCCCATCAGGCTCCTCTGTCCTTGGGATTCTCCAGGCACAAATGCTGGAGTGGGTTGCCACTTCCTACTCCAGGGGATCTTCCTGACTCAGAGATCGAACCCACATCTCTTGCGCCACCTGGGAAACGCCAGAATTTTAGTAATTATTTTAAAATGTAATTGATTGGAGGAATATCAAGTCAGTGAATTTTTAAGGCAGAGTGGGTTTATGGAAGAGTGATGAAAGAAGAGTGGTGAATGTTGTAAATGAGAAGCGCCTGGGCAGGGGATGGTGCTGTGGACCATCACAGTGGTGAGCTTGACTGGGAGGTAGGTTTGTGGGGGTCGTAGTCAGTGGGCCTGGGGGAGGCAGAGAGCGTTGGCAGGACTCTGAAGGCTGGACATGGAATTTTGCATTTAATATGAAAATCAGTAAGAATTCCATGATGAAGAAATACCAGCCACAGCTTAAATTAGCAGGTGGGCTCCTTGCTCCAAAACAGTTACAACTCACCTTTTTGGGGTGTGAGGATGCAGAAGGAGGAGCCCCCACCTCGACCACATATATTCACAGCCTGCAGAGAGCCTTGCCCTCTTTTCTTTTGCTCCATGTACTTTTCGGACCCCCTCTGCACCGAGATGTCACGGCAGATGTCCGCAGCTCACCAGAGCCCACATTAGCCCTGGTTCCAGCGCTCGGTCTCACTGCGGGACCAGAAGATAAGGGAAAGCGGCTTCTAATAGTCACACCCCCAGCGGTGCACACACTGCCGTGAACATTCAAATGGCTTCATTATCCTCTTAACATCCTGGGTGAGTCTGAGGCTTACAGCTAAGATACATTGCTTTTTTGGTCTCTGGGATAAACATGCTGATAGTATAATACCCCAAATACCTGAGTGCCTTTATGAAAATGGTGAGACCTACTTAGGACCGTCAGCAATATGACTCGGAGTGCTGGCTGGCTTGGTAGTGGAAGGAGCCTCTGCAGGGGCTGCCTTCAGAGGTCTGAGAGCCAGTGTTCATCACTTTACCTTCTGCCCGTCTGCAGGAGGGAAGAAGGATCTCTTAGGTTACTCAGGTCGCTCCAGATTCTCACTGTGTTTCCATGACTGTTTTAGAGCAACTTTTACATATGAAGATGCATGTTATTTGGCCAAAGACTAAACTAAGGTTACTTCCCGAACTCGGGAATAATACTTAACCCAAATCACTCATGTTTAATGATTTCCAGAGAAGTAGGCTTGCTTTTGAATGCTCCACCGTCGTGAAAGTTGTAAGTGCCAAGAACTCAATGGTAATGAGCTTAAAATGTTCATGTGTGCGTCACAGCAGGGATCTAGGCTTAGATAACACTTTGTGGTTTTTATGGTTAAATCCTCTCATAAAATCTCTCTTTAAGCTAACACGTGATTATCCCGCACAGTAGTTTAAACTGAACTTGATTTGTGGATTTGCTTTTTTTTTTCCCCCTTTTTTTTCTATTTGAGATTTTTGTCAACATCTGACATAGCTTCTCCTGTGGAAATAAACACTAAATGACACGTCAAAGAAGTAAGTGTAAATCAATTTATACCCCAGGTGGAAATCAGCTGTTGGGATGTGAATAAAAATAATCTTCTATTCATTTTTTTTTTTTTCATTGAGGGCTTTGTGGAGATTTAGTATCTCTGGAACAACCTCTGTAGATTACTGTGGAGAGAGATGCTTGAATTTAGGACAAAGAAAGTGATTTTGCTTTAGCTGAGTAAGCTGGGAGGGCAGGGAGAGCAGTGAAGGAAGAGGCACCGGGGCATCCATAACATAGGGTGGGTTCCAGCGGCCAAATGGAACCTATCGTGTAAATGATGTATGTCAGCTTCCTGCTTTGTTCGTATAGGTTTAGACAGTCAATCCACAGAACAGATCTGGGAAGGATCACTTTGTTTTTGGGTTTGTACAGGACAGGTTAGAACAATACTAACATTTGATCTGACGGTAACGTTAACTAGCATATCTGTAAATTGATATACTGAGCAACTGAAGAAATTCTATTTTCCCACCAAGTAGACGGTCCTAACTCAGTTGGTAAAGAATCCACCTGTAAAGCAGGAGACCCCAGTTCTATTCCTGGGTTGGGAAGATGCCCTGGAGAAGGGACAGGCTACCCACTCCAGTATCCTTGGGCTTGCCTGATGACCCAGATGGTAAAGGATCTGCCTGCAATGTGGGAGACCCAGGTTCAATTCCTGGGTTGGGAAGATCCCCTGGAGAAGGAAATGGCAACCCACTCCAGTACCCTTGCCTGGAAAATCCCATGGACAGAGGAGCCTGGTAGGCTACAGTCCATGGGGTCGCAAAGAGTCGGACACAACTGAGAAACTTCACTTTCAGAAGGTCCTATAACTAACTATCTGTTTTGAATGTGATCCTCAAAATGTTTACCATTTTTTTGCTTCAAAGAAATTTATTTGGCTGCGTCAAATCTGCATTGCAGAATGTGGGATCTTTCCTTGCAGCTTGTTAGCTCTTTGTTGTGATGCGAAGGCTTCTCTCTAGTTGTGGTGTGAGGGCTCAGTAGTTGCAAGTGCACAGGCTTAGTTGCCCCAAGGCATGTGGGATCTTAGTTCCCCCACCAGGGATCAAAACTATGTCCCCCGCATTGCAAGGCATATTCTTAACCACTGGACCACCAGGGAAGTCCCTACTTACCATTTTTTTTAAAAGGTTGAGAAGTTCAAATATTTAATTCTATTGTTGTTCAGTTGCTAGTTCATGTCTGACTCTTTGCAACCCCATGGACTGTAGCATACCAGGCCTCCCTGTCCTTCACTATCTCCTGGAGTTTGCTCAGACTCATGTCCAATGAGTCAGTGATGCCATCCAACCATCTCATCTTCTGTCATCCCCTTCTCCTCCTGCCTTCAGTCTTTCCCAGCATCAGGGTCTTTTCTAATGAGTCAGCTCTTCACATCAGTTGGCCAAAGTATTGGAGCTTCAGCTTTAGCATCAGTCCTTCCAGTGAATATTCAGAGTTGGTTTCCTTTAGGATTGACAGGTTTGAGTCTATAGGCAATGATATTATATGATCCATGTAGCTTTTATCCATATTTAGCATTGCCATATTTGCTTCAGATGCTTTTTTTTTTTTTCAGATGCTTTTTTTAATATTACCATTACATGTTCCTATATTCTCTCTCTCTTTTTTTATTTATTTGTTTAGGTGTGTTGGGTCTTAGTTGCAGCAGGTGGGATCTTTGTTGCATCATGTGAGAACTTTTGTTGCAGTGCCTAGACTCTCTAGTTGTGGCACGCAGACTCTAGAGCCCACGAGTTCAGTAGTTGCAGCTCCTGGCCCCCACTACCCGAAGACATGTGGAATCCTAGTTCCCTGACCCTGCATTGCAAGGCGAATTCTTAACCACTGGACCACCAGGGAAGTCACTTAGATGCATATTTAGTGTAATAAAACATTGTCAAAGGCTCCCCCTTTTATTGCCCTGTTTTCTTCCCTAGAGATAATGGAAATTAGCCTCGTCTGTGCTTTCATGGATAATTGCATAGCTTTCTAGATAGAGTACCATATAGTAACAGAGTTTGCTGTATGTTTTGTGTTTTTTAAAATTCATAATGGTAATATACTCCACATATCCTTTGAGAGCTTACTATTTCAATCCATGATAGCTTCAGGATTTATCTACTGATTTCGTTTCTTTAACTGTTTCACTTTCTAATGAATGACTACACCATAGTTTACTTAGCCATTCCTCTTTTGATGGGCACTGAGGTTGCTTCCAGCTTTTCACTATTACAAGCAAAGCTTAATATACATCCATGTGTGTTAGTATTTCACATATATCTTGCTCACATAATTTGCAGGGTCACAGGGTACACACAACTTCAGCTTTACCAGATGTTGCTAGACTGTTCTCCAAAGACATTTGTCTACAATGAACGAGTGTGAAAGGGTGTTTTGTGATTTTAACTTGCATTTCCCTGATTCCTGGTGAGGTTGCTATCTTTTCTACTTTTATTAGCCATGGGACTTTTCTCTTCTAAAAATAGTCTGTTCATTTCCTTTGTCCATTTTCTCATAGTATTGCTCATCTTTTTCACATCCATTGGTACAGCTGAATTTTAGGAGGTTTCAATGTATGTCTTTGATGGTTATTGTGTCCAGGGTCCCCTGTGACACAATAACCAGGAACTCAGAGAGCTCAGGACAAAGTCTTACAGCAAAGATTTATTACAGCGAAAGGATACAAAGCAAAATTATCAAAGTGAGAAGGAGCATGAGGTGAAGTTCAGAGGAAACTAAGCATAAGCTTCCAGGACTTCTGGTCCTGTAGAGTCACAGGGAGGCACTTACTTCCTCTAGTAACAAATTGTGGCAATTAACATGAACTGTACAGGGAAGCTGATTAGCGACTCTGTGCCCAAGGTTTTCTGGAGGTGCTATTTGTAGAGGCACCCTCTGGCTAGCCCATACAGAATTCCAGATTCCCAGACGGAAAGCTGATATTCAGCCTAAACCAGAGTGTTTGAACAAACAGGTTAGGCAGGGAGCCACTCATAACAGTTCTGGGAATGATGGGAAACTTCCTGAAATCCAAGTTTCCAGATGCCAACCAAGGGCCAGTTTTACAAGGAGTCCTTTCTAAGGACACTAGTCTCAGGTTTGCTATACTAATTATATTCATTTCAAATATCTTCCCCTAACTTATGTTTATATTGTCTTTTGCCACAAAGCAGTAATATCTATTTCTTCTTCAATGCTTTATAATTTTAATGTTGTACCTAAAAATATAGCCTTACCTACCTCATTCATAAAGGTAGTTCCTTACCTGTTTCCGTAATATATTTTACATATTAATGAAATGTGCAGCAAATTGGCTAAACTCTTATTTAGCCTAAAACTTTGTGGATTCTCTTGAATTCTCTGTGTAGATAATCATATTGCCTGTAGTTTTGATCATCTTTTCTTTGTGGCTCTTATTGATTTTTCTTGTCATATCTTCTAGTTATTAAGTTCTGTAGTACCATGTTGAATGGGGGTAGTGATAGTGGGCATCCTTGTTCTAAAGTTTTTAAAGAGGTGCATCTCACATTCAACCATTAACTGTGATATTTGCTGTGTGATGTGGGTAGATATCCTTTACCAAGGTAAGGAAGCTTTTGTTCCAGTTTGCTAATATTTTTAAACTTTTGTGAATGGGAATTGAATTTATAAAGTGGCTTTCTACGTCTATTGAGGTGATTATAATTATCCCCAATATTTAATGGGAGAGCAACTTTAAGATATTTTCTAATGTTCAGCTATTCTTATAGTATTTGTGCTAAAGATGCTTTGGTTATCATCATTATTATTTTAAAAAATATTTTTCTGGATTTGATGCACTAAAATTTTGTTTAAGGGTTTCACATCTGTGTTCATGAGTGAATGTGGCCTATAATTTTCTTTCCTTGTCCTGTCCTTATGTGGTTTGGTTTCAAAGTTATAGTGGCTTGTTGAATGAGTTGTGGGAATGGTTCCTTTTTTTTCTATTCTCTGGAAGAGTTTGCTATAAGATTGGATTGATAAAATTTGGTAGAATTTGCCTATAAAACTTTTGACATTGGGATTGTGTCAATTTTAACTACTCATTTAATTTTTTAAAATGATTATAAGACTATTCAGTTTTTCTACTTATTCTTAAATTGTATACAGATTAAAATTTTTTTTGATTATATTGTATATGGAATTTTAAGTCCTACTTTTTTCCTTTAATATTATGGGCATTTTCCTATGTCACTAAATATTCATCAAGAAGGTGACTTTTAAAGCATTTACTTTAGCAGTTGTTTTTTTATGGTTAACTTTATTTCTAGAATTTCTTAAGATTATATAGGAAGCACACATAAAGTAGCATAACTATAATGCTTTGCATATAGTAGACACACAATAATTTCTGTTAGACATTGCACCCAGAATTAACCAGATATTGGAACTTTCCAGAGCAAAAATCTAGAATTTCTTCATGATTTACAGAGAGAGGGTAAAGGTAATTCTACGAAAATTAACAAAGGGAGGGGGTAGTTTCCTTTTTGTGAAAGGAAAAATAGCACATTCTTTTTGAATGATGACTTATCTTTAAAACACATCCTGCCTGAACTGATGAGCTCAGACTTCTAGGCCTGTGCAATTTCTGTTGAAAGACACTTCATAGAGATTTCCAAAAGTACATATACAGGTGGGAGGTTCTTAGTTCTGGGGGAAGAATAACCTGGGGAGGACATTTCCCCGCCTTGTATTGATTTCAGGTTAATAATTTTTCATAGAACTGTTCTTTTTTTTAAAAAAAATAATTTTTAAAATTTATTTTTGGCTGTGCTGGGTCTTTGTTGCCACATGGGCTTTCTCTAGCTGTGGCTAGTGGGAGCTACTGTGTAGTTGTGCATGGGCTTCTCGTTGCCGTGGCTCCTCTTGTTGGCGACACAGGCTCTGGGCTGCGTGGGCTTTAGCAGTTGCCACGCGTGGGCTCGGCATTTGCAGCTCACGGAGCTGTTCTTGAGGCCGCACATGGGGCCAGCACCTGTGCTGCAGGTGCATTCTGAGAGGCTGCACACGGAGCTACAAAGACAGCCGCCCTCCGCTGGGTTTATGGATGCCTGGGTCAGGTTCGCAACTGTTGAACCCTTCCAGTGCTTTGCTTTTACAATATAGCAATTACATTTCTTAACAAAAAGAAAACACTCCTCCCATTTCTAGATGTCTAAAAACACTTCTTCCATACCTTCAAAATCAGTGAAGTGTCCAGAACCGCTGAAACCAGTGTCTTTCAGAGAAGAAGTCTCTGAAAACTCACACCAGGTTTCCTGATTGGAGCTGTGTGTAACCCATTTAGATTGAAATCAGAAATATGGTCAGGCTTGTAAGTTCTCCTTTTGAAGAGCCCTGGCTGATAATCACATATTCTTTCTGAAAAGCTCTTTATAAGCCATGTCTTGTGTGTGTTTTCTGCTTGATGCACTTTTTGCAGCCCACTGCCCACAGGTGAGCTGAGTGGTCCTTCATGCTGTGTACCAAGGGCACCCAAGACAGTGCTGCAATGCCTTCTTACGAAAAGCAACTTGGCTTCTTTTGAAACATTCTTGTCCTGATTAGTTTACAGCATAATTCTTTAAGGCTATGTAGAATGATCTGCACATGTAAAAATCTAGCCTTTTTCTTTTAAATTAACATTTTAAAAAAATCTGGGGACCTGGAAAAATTCCTTTTTCCTTTTCTATAAGATGGTACCTCTAATGTTTTCTTCTCTCTCTTTTTTTCCTCCAGAGTAGCAGTTTCTAAATTGTTAGACATGGTGCTTCCTTGGTGTTGCATAACCCATTTCTTTATGGTACCCAGAGTTAGCCAATGGTTGAAACGTTTCTTTGTGAAGTAGAAACGGAGAGGCATAAAGCATTAGATGAGTCACTTAAAGTCATCCTAAGACAGTTTTCTCTGCATATTTTATTTTGTTTGGTTTTGTTTTCTCTTGATCCCCTGTTACTTAAACCCTTTCCTGCTCCTCTTCCCTGTGCTGGAAAGTCCACTGGACCTGGGTGTATGACCCAGTTGTATGACCTTGAACAAGCTGTTTGACCTGTCAAAGTCTCAGTTTTCTCATCTGTAAAATCTAAGATCCCGTCTCCTCTGATGGCCAGCTAATTTATGACAAAATTTGAACCCTTAAGTCACCAGTGCTATAGGCCAGGAATATTACTGACATTTGGGGATTTGACATAAAACCCTGATTTGCCTTTATGTAATCTGGCTCCACGAATATGCTGTGTGACATTTCTTAACCACAAACATGAAACTGACATGTGCATTGTCATGACACTACGAGGCAGGTGCCAGCCTTAAATTCAGAAGCTGCTGTCAGCTTCGTCCAGCCCAGCAGTCTCACTGTCCAGGCCCAGCCCATCTCTGGGCGGCTGTAGTAGTCGTTCCTCACTCTCACTTCTCAGCCTCTTGTACCCAAGGAGTCTTTGGTGATGTTGCTGGTTTTTAGGTCATGTGTGGCTTCACAGGTTATATCCCTCATATCCGGCCAGTAAATGGATGAGTCTCTGAAACACTATTTTCTGCTCACCTCTCAACTAGTGCAAAGAGATTGGTGAACTTTCTTTTCTTCACCCCCAAATTCTTGTCCTGTTGAGTGGCTCATCAGGGGCCCATCATCTGAAAGGCCTGGCCCAGGGCTGGAAGCATCACTGTGGGAGGGTCTCAGGTGGCCCAGGACCGACTCCGGGTTTGTTATCAAGGCTGTTGGTCAGAGGGTTGTCGTGCTTGATTCTCTGGAGGTGAGCTGGGAGCCGCCCAGACTTGGAGCCCTGGGGCCCTCGGTGTGGCTGCTGTTCTGTGCTGTTTTCATAGTCGCTTCCTCAGCACTGTCATCACCCCACCTTTTAAAACTTTTATTGGAGTGTAGTTGCTTTAAAATGCTGTGTTAGTTTCTACTCAGTTACACATGTACATATATCCCCCCTTTTTTGGATTTCCTTTCCATCTAGGTCACACCGAGTTCCCTGTCCTAGACATCCCATCCCCTCTAGGTGCTTGGTGCTAGGTGCTAGCATCCCCTCTTCTAGGAGACTGGAGTCCTAGAAGGCAGGACCAACACTTAAAGATAAAAACACACTAGGCCACGTGGGCCACTCGAAACCCAAACTTCAGGTGCCAAAGTGCACGAGGAGGGGTCTCGGGATCCCCTGGGACTGAAGCGGGGGCGCACTCCTGACCCACCTTGCTCGCCACATTTCCTTTGCTCGCTGCCACGGGCAAACAGGGATGCTGGGCTTGGAGCAGGATCAAAGCTCCTTCCTGGCTAACCTGCCTACGTGAGCAGGTAAACAAACGGGAGCCGTGAAGCAGAGGGAGACTGAAGTGCAAGTTGGTCTCACTGTGATTAGCAGCTGGCTCCTTTCCAGATTCCACCTGCTCTATGTGGCGCTGTGGTGTCTCATTCCAAGTGTCTTCCCACAGCGTCTGACCCCGGGCCTTGGAGAACAATACCCTGGTGTTTGCCAAGGATAACAGTGCAGAGCTGCTCCAGCAGCAAGGCGGGGTGGGGCGGGGGGAGGGTAGCATGACATCAGAGCTGGTGGCCGGGCTGGGGGGAGCTGGGGGGACAGGGGCTGAGGCAGAGGCCCATGGTGCTTGCTGACTCACTGTACTTCTGGGAGGTTCCCCACCCTCTGTGTTCCGTTCTCCTGCCATGCGTGAACCCACTTTGGCACTTGACATGTTGATGTGCCCGCTGGCATAAAAGGTAAAAGTGAGGCTGTGTTGAAATCATAGGCGCCCCTCATTTTATGCCACAGATTCATGTGAATCAGACTTTTGCAAGAGTCCTTCAATTGCCAAACCTAAACTGCCCCATTGGGGCTTCCCTGGTGGCTCAGTGGGGTAAAGAACCCGCCTGCCAGTGCAAGAGACACAGGTTCAATCCCTGGGTCGGGAAGATCCCCTGTACGAGGAAATGGTGACCCACTCCAGTATTCTTGCTTGGGAAATCCCATGGACATAGGAACCTGGCAGGCTACAGTCCATGGGGTTGCAAAAAGTCAAACACGACTTAGCCACTAAACAACAACAAGCCGCCTCCTCTGCGGGGGCAGCAGGTAGGCTAGAGAGTTTGCTAGGTGATAGAAACAGTAATGGATCAGGAAATATTTAAACTTTAAGCTCTGTCCTGGGTCTCACTCTGCTTATTACTAAAAGGAAGAGGCACCGTTGGATTGGAAGATTTCTTAAGATCTTTCCCAGCTTAAGTCTGTTTTTGTGTCCAGTTTGGAGCACAGCCCTGATCGCTGCTACCCAGTGTTGGGACTGGAGGCTTAGAAAAGACCACACATTCCTGCCCCTGCCTTCCCTCCCAGCCCTGCTGGGTTCCGCTGCGTCTCTTCTAGCTGGAAAAAGACTGGGGCTTGGCCACTGGAATGTACAGGTGTTGCTGGGCAGGGATGTTAGGACCAGTTCCCATAAACTTAAACACCCTCATTGGATTAGGTGTCTGGATTCTGGAGAATAAGGTCCAGGAAGTGAATACATGGAGACTGCAGGATAGGAATGCCCTGGGCTTTGATTGTGAAAGTGTTGGGCACTCAGTCATGTCCAACTCTTTGGGACCCCATGGACTGTAGCCCACCAGGCTTCTCTGTTCATGGAATTCTCCAGGCAAGAATCCTGGAGTGGGTTGCTATTCCTTTCTCCAGGGGATCTTCCTGACCCAGGGGTTGAACCCGGGTTCTCCCAAATTGCAGGCAGATTCTTTCCAGTGTACCTGACCACCAAATGCAAACATCACTTCCTGGAAACCTGGAAACTAACCTTTCATAATGTTAAGAAACCATTTGCGATATTGATAATAACTGAAAAAAGATCTGCTTAAGAAGGATGAATCTCTATGGAGTTTATTGAAGTGGATACTGCTGGGTATGACATGGCGTGATGGGATGCTGTTTATTTCTTCTCTGGAGGTGAAGAGACAGACTTCCTTTTTCAGTGGAGTGGAGGTAGGGGAGGCAGGAAGGTGAAATGAAGTATTGATGGAGTTGGACTCCCCCAGTGGACTGTTTACCTGCCCCTTGCTGAGTTTCCGTGCAATGCAGGAGATGGGCCTCCAGAATCAGGAAGCCATGCTCACTGCTCTGTAAGTGTGAGCATGCTTGGTCCTTTCTGTCATGAAGAAATGCCATTCAGGTCTGTATGGTAAAGCAATGTGGACTCTTGGTAAGAGCCGTTTGGGGGCTTGGAAGTTACCTCATTGTTTCTCCCAACTTGCTGTGTGGTTCAAGGCAGTTACTTAACTTCTCTGGGGTTTGGGTACCTGTAGGAAAGGAAATAAGAATGTTGGACACTCCCTAGAGGCCTGGAAAGAATGTCAAATAAGAATGCTCTGATGCTTTATAAATATAATATTTTTAATATAAGACTTCCAGTGAGGACTATAGGATTAACGGGGGCTTCCCTGGTGGGCCATCGGTAAAGAATCCACCCACAATGCAAGAGACTCGGGTTTGATCCTTGGGTCGGGAAGCTTCCCTGGAGGAGGAAATGCAACCCACTCCAATATTCTTGCCTGGAGAATCCTATGGACAGAGGAGCCTGGTGGGCTACAATCCACAGGGTCACAAAAGAGTTTTACACAAAAGAGTTTAGTCGACTTAGCGACTAAACGACAACAGAGGATCAACACCGTTTGAGGCTCGTGTCTTGGATGCCTTCACACTGCCTGGTGCAATGTCCTTCCCTTGAATGGCAGGAAGACGGAAGCGCTTCTCACCCGTCTGTTACGTTCTGCCAAGTGTGAATGTCATGCTGGCATTTGTGTTGGGCCCAGGTGGGCTAAGTGCTCACCTCAGCAAACACAGACCCAGGTTCCTGACTAGGGGTGTACATCACTTAATCAATGGCCTTCAGGGGCAGCATTTTTGCTATTTGCTTTTTGGCTCAACAGCCATCTTGTCTGCTGCGCTCCTGTCTTATATTCTCCATGGCACCTCACACAGGGTCGTGAACAGCCACAGATGCTTAGCAATGGCTGGTTGACTAATGGCACAGTCTGAGCGGTTAACCCTTGAATTTCCTGATGGTTCTTAATGTGCAGAATCTGAAACTGGGGGGCTATCAGTCATCCCTAGACCTAAGATTGGAACCACCTCTCTCCGCAGCACCTTGCCTTGTGTTGTTTTGGTTACTGAAGAGTGTGGCTGGCATTTTTCAAATATCCTGTCTGAACTGGGGCATGAAATACTTAAGACGGAGCACATTATTACTGCTGCTTCCACGCTGGCAGACAGCTTGGTCCTGTCTGTGTGTTTATCCTTGAGAGCCTTTCTTTCCCCCTTGTAATGTACACCCCTAAATGCACTGGGATCAATATTATAAGGCATCCAGGAGACCACCACCTCCCAAAGTAACCAACTGAAGACAAGACTGCTGAGTTTGATTACTTGTTATAATTTTGCTCTGGATACATTTTACCTCCCTGTTAACTTTTTTTTTTTTTTTTCCCCTGGCCACACTGCAAGGCTTCTGAGATCTTAGTTCTCCAGCCAGGGATGGAACCCATATCCTCTGTACTGGAAGGCAGAGTCTTAACCTCTGGACCCCTGGGGAAGTCCCTCCTCTTGTTCACTAAAGAGACATCTGCCTGTGCTTCACTTTTTCATTTCTTTTCTAGGTAGAGTCTCCAGTGAGGGGATGGTTTCCTAAAGGGGCCTCTCAGGAGTCTTACTCTGGAGACAGAGGGGAGTTTTTAGAAGGATAGAAGACAGATGTACATTTCATGTACACGTGTACCACCCGCAACAGATATCTCAGCCAGTGTTTAGAATTTAGTCAGAGAGCTTCGTCCCCATGAGTTCATGTGTATGTGTGTGACAGCATTCAGAACCATACCTAGCACAAAATAAAAACTTTTAAAGTTTTCATTGTTCTTCTTATTAATATTGTTGTCATCTTTTACCTCTGGTCAGCATTTCACAGTGGGCAGCAAAGGGGAGTGTCACGATAAAGTGAAAGCGAAAGTTAATTGCTCAGTCACCTCCAGCTCTTTGCCACCTCATGGACTGCAGCCCACCAGGCTCCTCTGTCCATGGAATTCTTCAGGCAATAAGGGGACTTCAAAAGTCTGTCTCAGGGACTTCCCTGGTGGTCCAGTGGTTAAGACTCCAGGATCCCAATTCAGGGGGACCCAGGTTTGATTCCTGATCAGGGAATTCGATCCCACATGCCGCAGCTAGAGATCCTGCATGCTGCGATGAATATTGAAGATCCCTCATACTGAGTCTAAGACCTGGCCCAGCCAAATAAATAAATTAATAATATTAAAAGAAGTCCTGCCTCAGACTAACCAGTCCCTGCTTCTGTAGCCCGAAGATGGGAGGAGAATTGTGACGGCAGGGGGACCCCGCCTTAGTAGTGATGCGTGGATTTAGCCTGTGCACTATGACATGCTCACACTTCTGACCTGTACATTTCCCTGACCCACTGCATTTCTTTATGACGGGGTCACGTCTCCCTTTGCTTCTCTGAGAGAAGGTGCAGACACGTGTATCTGAAGTTCTGCCTCCGTCACACTCACTGCCTCAGCTCTGGCTGGGTTCTGGCATTTTAGTGCTCCCTCCTTGCCCTCCAAGCATGTCAGAGGCATGAGTGATGAATTGACATGCTCTAGTGAGCAGTTCTCAGAGTATACACGGGGGCCTTTGCAGAGAGGCTTGCCGATACACCTCACAAACGCTGCTTGAGTACTTAACACCCACTGGGCTCTTGGATAGGATGGGGGACAGGAAGCGGAGAGACCCTGCTTGTGAAGTTCATCCCCATTCTGCCCTCAAGAGCTCGGGCTGTTTGGTTCAGTAGCAGACAGACTTCCCACACCTATTGGGAGAGGTGTGACTTGGAAGACCCATTTCCTTAAAAAATGATAATTGTTGTGGAGGACTGTCTTCCTAGAGTCAAGCATCAGTCATCTGATGTCTGGGTGATACCAAGAAATTCATCTGGAAGAAAGAGAAGCACAGTTAGTTACCAGATGTCGCAATGCTAAATAACTGGTTGGCCGACTTGAATGAGCTGACTAGTTCTTTTGTCATCTTGTAGCCACAGTCTGCGTGTCTGCCCAGCTTTCTTATGCTGAGGCTTTTCTCTTGGGATCATCATCAGTTTTTTTTTCCAGTATTTAGATGATTAAACTCACAGATGGCAGCTTCTACGTTATTGTGCCACTGATTAAAGAATTGTTAAGGCAGATTTATTCCTCTAAATACAAACACATGCAATACTGAGATTTGGCCCAAACTTTGCCAGACACAATAAGTGCATTGTTTCCTTCTTCAAGATGTATTTCATTATATCCTTGTGCTATGAAACAGCAGTGCCTGGTGTTTATATCCTGGTGTCTATCTCCAAAGAGCTCTCAGCTCCGGCTGTGTTTATCCTTTCAGTCGTTTCTGACTCTGCATCCCGATGGGCTGTAGCCCAGCAGGCTCCTCTGTCCATGGGGATTCTCCAGGCAAGAAGACAGGAGTGGGTTGCCATGCCCTCCTCCAGGGGATCTTCCCATCCCAGGGATCGAACCCAGGTCTCCTGCGTTGCAGGTGGATTCTTTACTGTCTGAGCCCAAGGATACTGGAGTAGGTAGCCTATCCCTTCAGTAGGGGATCTTCCTGACCCAGGAATAAAACTGGGGTCTCCTGCACCACAGGCCGATTCTTTACCAGCTGAGTTTCCAGGGAAGCCCTCTCAGCTCTTGACCACAGCTTTAAACAGATACTAGGTTCCAGGTTTTTTGTTTTTGTTTTTTCTTTTCTTTTCCTTTCTTCCTTGGTCACCAACATTTTTAGATGTGTGAATGTAGACAAAGCGCTGCATTGTGTACAGTGGATGCTCACTAATTCTGATTATTGTCTTTATTAATAATCTAACAAATGTGTTAATGTTAAATATTCACGCTCTGTGCCCCACATGACTGCATCTTTTTAAATTTGGGGGCAGGTAGAGAAAGTGGATTCATTGTAATCGCTTCCCTGTGTCCTGTTAAAGTTTTATTTCATGGAAATTACTGGTCTTGGGTCTCACGCCATCTGGTTTCAAAATATTGTTCTTTAAAAAATTAAAAGCACTGTCATTATGAACAGATATGATTTTGTATGAAAAAAATCACTGCCACAAAATGTTCATTCTCTGGGAGCACGTGTTGCTTCTTTATCACTGGGTGCCTCTAATGCTTCTTGGAAGGTTACAGCCTGGGCATTGGAAAGAGCAGTGGGGAGTACAGGGCTGGTGTATGGATGGGGTCAAGGTGCACCCTTGTGACCCTCTCTCTATGCAGCAGTCTCTGAGATAAATTTACTCTTTTGTGAAATCTCCTTTCTTAGATTGGTTTGTTCAAGAAAACTCAATTGTAGTTACCTGTAAACTTGGGCATATGTGATTGATGTGCTCAAATACCATGATGGCTCAGGTGGTTGAGAATCTGCCTGCCAATGCAGGAGACAAGAGTTCAGTTCCTGGGTTGGAAAGATCCCCTGGAGAAGGAAATAGCAACCCTCTCCAGCATCCTTGCCTGGGAAATCCCATGGACAGAGGAGCCTGGTGGTCTACAGTTCACGGGCTCACAAAAGAGTTTGACACAACTTAGTGACTAAACAACAACAAAGAACAGATACTGCTGGTGGCTTTTAAGTATCATGGGAATGGGAAAAAAGTGATAAAGAGGCAATAATTCCGAGTGAGTTTCAAATTCCAAGAACTTAACAAATTCCAGGGAATTCTTAAATTGAGGCTTTCAGGTAAGAGTACATAGTTTGACCACTTAAATGTTTTAGAGTGACAAGTATTCGTGAATTGGAGATTTTTAGCGAACTTCAAGAATGAATTCAGGAGAGTTGGGGACTTATGCTGGTTGTCTCTGTATTGGAGGGCCTTTCTTATATCTAAGTTTTCTGTTGCTTAGCAAAGATTTGAAAGCTCATCCTCGTCATTGTGAAGATTCTTAAAGAGTGACAGTAAAGGCAGGACTTCAGACCAGCGAGAGGGGATGAGAGCATGGTCCTTTGCGTGCTCCTCCTGTTTCATAAGTTGGGCCATCCAAGAAGCCTTGTTTCCAGAGCCCTGCTGGGACCACTGTTTGAGTTGAGGTGTACAAGTCAGCACCCAGAAGTCAGAGCCAGGAGGATTTGATCTGACCCCTGAACTGGTCGGGGCCTTCTGTCCAGGTATTTCCTAGTCCTCCAGCCTCTGAATTTTAACTCTTTTGTAGACACCATGTTTGTAAGTCCGTTTGTGTCTGAGTTAACACTAGAGTGACCAAGCATCTGGTTTGCCTGGGACTGAGGGCTTGCCTGGGACACAGGACTTTCAGTGCTAAAACTAGGGAGTACTGTCACTTTAGTTGTGCCTGACTCTGTGCGACCCCATGGACTGTAGCCCACCAGGCTCCTCCATTCATGCAATTCTCCAAGCAAGAATACTGGAGTGGGTTGCCATTTCTTCGCCAGGAAATCTTCCCGACCCAGAGGTCAAACCCAAGTCTCTTATGCATCCTGCATTGGCAGGTGGGTTCTTTACCACTAGCGCTACCTGAGAAGCCCTAAAACTGGGAGAGTTCTGAGCAAACCCGACTGTTAGTCACCCAGTCAACACCTGCCTTGCACACCTGGTACACGTGAGCCATAGCTGCGTGTCCATCTGTAGGGTTGAACAGTGACCTGCCAACAAACATCTGTCTCCTGGAGCCTCAGGAGGTGACCTTATTGGGAATAAGGGTCTTTGCAGATGTAATTAAGGTAAGAATCGTAAGATCATCATGTATCAGTGTGGGCCCTAAATGCAGTCAGTGATGAGTGTCCTTTACAAGAGACAGAAAAGGAAATGCATAGAGACAGGGAGAAGGCCATGTGGAGATGGAAGCAGAGACTTGAGTGATGTGTCTGGAAGTCACAGAACACCCAGGATTGTCAACAGCTACCAGCAGTAGGAGGGAGGCACGGGACCGTCTCCCTCGGAGTCCTCAGAGGGAATCAACACCTTGCTTTCAGACCTCTGGACCCCACAACCGTGAAAGAACGCACTTCTGTAGTTTTAAACCAACAAGTTTGTGGTGATTTGTTATGGTCACCCTAGGAATCTAATACAATGTGGGAAGTGAGTTTGGGTCTTTTACTGCAGAAGGCAAAGCTGGGGGTGGAGAGGGTGGTTTCAGACATCAGCAGTCTGGCCTCGTTGCTCCACATGGGGCAGCCTGCCTGTGGCTGTTGTCTGCATGGCTGTTTGGTGGGAGTTCCTGTTCAGTGGTATCCGACTGCATTCCTCAGTGCCCCGGGACTCCAGGGGCTGCCCTTGGGGCTGCGTTGTAGGGAGTGTGCCAGCAAAGGTGGGGCCCGTGGGCTCCAGATTCCTGGCCTCTTGAGCCAGAGCAACTCTGTCTTAGAGGAGCTGTTTTTAGGAGATTTTGTTTTGTGTGGGGAGGTACTCTGCCACTTAAGAAAATAAAAGAAAAAGAAACCCTATGAAATCTCTCCAGGTTGCACCCTCTCTCTCCTTTTTCTTCAAATGCCTTTCTTGACCCTTTTCTAGGCAAGACCCTTTAAGGGTGCTGTATCTCCTCCAGCCCCAGGGACCGCTTGATCCAGAAGTGGAAGGGGGGCTTGATGCAGGGTCTCCTGATGAGCCCCCAGTGCTTCAGATAAAATCCCATGGAGTGACTGTCCCCCCACCCCCCTCTCATGACCAATATCCTGCAAGTGTTCCCATGCAAGGCTGATGGGTCATGTTTATTGATGGCCCGTGGCAAAGCGCAGAGGGTAGAAAGTTGGAAGGAGGTGGGGTTGTTGTTCAGGCACTCAGTCCTGTTCGATTCTTTGAGACCCCATGGACTGCAGCACACCAGACTTTCCTGTCCTTTACCATCTCCTGCAACTTGCTCAAACTCATGTCCTTTGAGGGGGTGGGGAGAAATCATTAAATACTGGGGCGGGGAAAAACAGGCAGGCAAGAAAATGGTTTTAAAAGGGTTAGGGGAAAAGGAAGGCGGAGTAATAACAAAAGGGAAAAGCGTACCTACATTAGAGTGCTGTAATTTTCCCCAAGTACTGCCATAGAAATCACACTTCAGACTCTCTGCCATGCATACATTTGAGAACAATTTACCTGTATTGTTCACACTGTGTCCTCAGCATCCTCTTCCTTGCGGATCAGTCAGCAGGAATCATTTCATACATGATCATCTGGTCCTGTTGAGTGTTCATTTCTTTGCACTGATTCTGCTGCCAAAGTGTCCTCTTTTCAAGTCATGGACATCATTAAGTATACTTTTTATTTTACATCACTTATCATTTTCAGAGCTCCTTTATTTCATTACTTTGTATTCAGAATTTCAGGCCTCCATCAATAGCCCTGACATAAAGGCGGGTCCCTGCTTTCTCTGTTTGGTATTAGCAATTCCTTTCCTGAATCAGAGATTTCTTTTTCTCTCCAGAAATCCACTGTGGAAAATAGCATACTTAATATGACTTAATCTGTTCGTGGGGAAGATGGAGATTAAAATGGGTGATGAGAGTTCCCAGTAAGAGAACTCCACCTGCTTCTGTCTCCAGCTGTGACACTCTGCTTTCAGGGCCTTCTTAAACCCTGTTTCTTTCTCCAAGAAACAGGGGTTTGTGCAGGGGAGCTGTGTACCTGGGCTAGGAGGTCCAGTCCCAGGGGTGCACATACCTGAGCTGTTAGTTAACTTGTCTTTCTGTATTTTTCCCTATAAAATGGAGACTCACTGTCTCTTTGGGGCTTCCCCAAATGCTCAGCAGTTAAAAAGAAAAAAAAAAAGTCTGCCTGCAATGCAGGAGACACAGAAGACTCAGGTTTGATCCCTGGGTTGGGAGGATCCCCTAGAGGAGGAAATGGCAACCAACCCACTCCAATATTCTTGCCTGAAAAATCCCATGGACAGAGGAGCCTGTCAGGCTCCTCAGTCCAAAGGGTCTCAAAGAGTCAAACACGACTGCGCATCAAACACATGCACTCGGCAGCGTACATATAGCAATAGAACGGGAGAACAGGTGCTGGCTATCTGTTGTTGGGATGGTACCACATTGACAAGCTACCCCAGAACTTAGTGGCTGAAAATAAAGGCCATTTGTTCTTGTTCCTGTGCCTGGAAGTCAGCTAGGGTCTCTCCTGATCCAGCTGGGCTCGGCTCAGCCTGGTACCCAGGGGAGCCCTGGGTGCAGTCGGCTCCCTGTGGCTCTCGTCCCTGATGGAGCAGGAGAGCATTTGCTTCTCATGGCAGGGGCAGAAGGGCACGACTGCTGGGCGAAAGATGTCATGCCTCTTAAGGTTGCATGCTCTGGCCACATTCCACTGGCCAGAGCAATTCATATGGCCCCCAGTGGAGTAGGAAACATATTCTGCCTTCAGTAGAAGCAACTGCAGAATCACACAGCAGATGCATGTAAAGAATTTGGGATACTAATTCAGTTCACCAGGGATAGCACCCTTCTTCATGTTAGTGGGTGTGGATCTGTGCTCATTAAGGTTTATTCTCGGAAGTTTACATCTTTTGAGGGTTGAATTTATCACTCGAGTGTGTTCATTTTTATCCCTGAGCTCTCTCAGTTGGGATATTCCAGATAGAATGTTTCCTAAAATTAAAAAAAAAAAAGAAAATCAGAGGAAGGAAACTCAAACAGACCTGCTTCCTCCCACTTCACTGCTTCCGGAGATCAGGGCACCTGAGAATTCACGTGGCAACCTCGGCAGTTACAACTTACTTCTCACAGGCGGAGGGTGTCACCTGATCTGAGGAATACCTACGCATTACCTGGGGCTTCTTAGGCTGGAATGGGCAGGAAACAAAGCCCAGACTCAGATATTTTGGATTTTGCTCCTTAAGCCCCTGGTGAACCATATCATAATTCTGCAGAAAATTACTGGGATATATATTTGTCCCATTTTTAACATATCTAGATATTTGGCATATTTATAAAAAAGATAAATTAGATGGTATTCATAAATTAAAGATTCTTTACTTTATTAAAGAAGTCAGTACAAAGTAAACTTAAGTAGCAAATTTTTTCAAAACATTTAACATTTCTTGGTATTTTCTCTGAGTCTGTAGCTTATCTTTTTACTCATTGTTTATATCACCTTGCTTATGTGCTGATAAAATAAAATATGTCAAAACAAAATAAAATTTCAATTAAAAATTTTTTATTTTCTTACAGCTTTTCAGAAGTTTTTTTTTTTTTTTTTTTTTTTTAAATCACATATAACAGGAAAATCATTGCCAATCAGGAAATATTTTTCCTTTATGGTGATTGCTATATATTTTTAACTGTTACATTTAATCTTTATTTTTAAAAATGTTTGAGTAATCATATATAGGTCATTTTACACACGTATTAATTTCTATTACTTTAAGTCATTAGATTTTCATGTTAAGAGGAATGGGCGTGCGTGCTCAGTCACTCAGTTGTGTCCAACTCTTTGTGACCCCATGGACTGCAGACCACTAGGCTCCTCTGCCTGTGAGATTATCCAGGCAAGAATAATGGAGTGGGTAGTGTGTAGCCATTTCCTTCTCCAGGGGATCTTCCTGACCCAGGGATTGAACCCCAGTCTTCCGTCTTCTGCATTTATTTTAAAATTGAACAGTGTTTGCATATTTCTCTAGTTTTTTAAAATCTATGCAAATATTTTCCTCCCCAGTTATTGATATTTGGCTCTATTTTTAAGGTTAATTAAAAGATTATTGGTGGACTTGTACTTTTAGCACATTTCAGAGATCACATTATTAGAGCCTGTAAGCTGAGGATCTCTGAGTACCCTTTCTCTTTACTGATGCGTGCCCATCGAAGAGGAGTGAATTCCTGATTTTGATCGTAATTTAGGATTTTGTTGAAAAGTAGCTGTTCCTTTTCATCTCCCTATCTTTATTTTTTCCACCAGCTTCTGGATTTTGATAAGCATCTTGTGAGGGTCCCAATCATGCTATTATAGATTTTTAAAAAGATAAAAAGAATGATAAGAGAAGGAGACAGAAAATCCCCTGACAGAGTTAATTTCTGTGTCCCCCGATTCTTTCTTTCACCGCACCATCCCTTCCTCCCACTCATTTTTAGTCCTGAGCATTATTCCTGGGAAGAACTTTTATATTTTCTAGGAGTCCATCTGCTCTTACTACTTATCTCCCACCTGAAGCTATAATGTTCCATTCCAAGCATCGTAATCATTTTCACAGCAACTAAATGTGATTTCACACACAGCAGATTATGACTTCTGCAGAGAGTGAGCAGTATAAAATCATTAACCCCTTAGGACAGGGACCCCATTTCACACTAATCTCCTTAGCAACCAACACAAGACAGGAAAATGGACAGCATAAATGGATTGTGGATAATACAGCATCCAATTTAATAATCTGTTCTAAATGCCTCCAGAACATAATCTCAGGGAGAAATGATAGCTGGCATGAAAGAGTATTGAGCAAATTTACCCGGAAAAGGTGGCACGCATGTGGAGAAAGAACATAGGAATGTGTACCATAAAAATGAGGATTGTGTCCATTGGAGATGAAGTCTTGGCTGACAGTGGTGGACCAGTTGGCCAGTAGGACTCCTAGAGGGATAGCATCACAAGATGAACGACAGTGTTCTGAATCGATTAAATCTGAATGAGTCGATTTTCATTTATGTCTGGTTTCCTTGTGTTTCAATGAGGAAGAGCTATACAGCACATAGAACTAGATCTGTGTAGTAACACTTGTAACCTCTCTGTAATTAACAGCAATAAGAATAACCAAAAGGTCTTGATTTCTTGCCCAAAGACTTGTAACATCCCTGACAGTTGAATACTTGTTTAGTTTACTGTTGCTACTTCAGAGGAGGGCGTTTTATCAACAAGGGGAAAGTCAGTCCAAATAACACAGCTGTTTTTTTGTACCTGCCTTGTATAAGATGCAGGCAGCTGATGCAATGGGCTCCGTTGTATTTGATTATGTCTGAGATTTGTGCTACTTTTTTATATGTGATTTACATAAAAAAGAAAGTTGTTGGAGTTGGTGGCTAAAAGTTGCTCAGAAATAAAATGTTTCTCTCTGAAGCGGCAGTAATTTTGGAATCCTCACCATAACTGATTGATTAAGTCAGACAACTTTCTTCGTAAAGTGCAATGAAATTGAATTTTGGTTTAATCATAGATATGCTTATAGGGTGGAATAGGAACACATTTTCTGTCTGTTGAATAGAAGACTATCACTGAAAAAAATTACCAGCAAGTTATAGGAAGCCAGACATTGTAGAACCCTATTACCCCTTTCAGTTATTATTGTGATTTTCTACTCAGCAAGTATATAGACTTGAAAAAAATCATCTAATAAACATTTATTAGTAACTGCTGTATGCCTGATAGCAGAAAATTAGAAGGAACCAGATGCACCCACTTTAATTAATTGGTGTAATCAGGAGTGGTGTGCAACATCAAGGGTGAAAATTGCTAACTTAAATTGTGGCTTTGTGGCTCAAATGAGTTTTTGCAGTCTCAAAGTGTTTGTTTTTCTGTTTTTTTCTCCTTGAATATTTAGAGCTTCTATGTTTTTATTTCCCATCTATTGGAAAAATTTTCCTTCTTTTTGGAGGGTGGGAGGGTGTTCAATTAAAACTCTTTTTATGGAGTAATAGGTTCCAAATTGCCAATTATTTGCAGAAGAGTTGGGAGTTTAATCCCTGAGTTTTCTCAGTTCTTTCAAAAGACCAATGAAGAGTGGAATAGCATCAGGAGATGTAATGGAAATAACACAATACATGTTATCCTCCTTTCAACAATAAGGAGGATGGATTGGAAATATAAGTATCAGTCTTCTCCTTTTTCTGGCTAAATTTGCTCACTCCTTAGGGCTCTGCTTAGATATCTTTTTCCCTAGGAAGTCTCCCCAAACTGCTCTCCTCTACCCACAATCCTACTTCCAACTCGGTTAGGTTTCCTTTGTTGTTGTTTAGTCCCTAAGTTTGGCTGGACTCTTTGCCGCCCCATGGACTGTAGCCCGCCAGACTCCTCTGTCCATGGGGGATTTCCCGCAAGACTACGGCAGCAGGTTGCCATTTCCTTCTCCAGGGGATCCTCCCCACCCGGGGACAGAACCTGAGTCTCCTGCATTGCAAGTGGATTCTTTACTCCTTGAGCCTCCCATGGTGGCGGATAGGGAGCAGAGGAGGGAAGCCCTAGGCTTTCTTATCCTTAGGCTACTACACTCTATTTTGGAATTGTCTACCTATATTCTCATTTACTTTGGGTTATGGTACTGTGTCTTGTTACCTTTATATATCCAGCTCTAATACAAAGCCTGGCATCATTTAGGTGCTCAATAAAACCTGTACTGAGTAAATGAGTGAATGGAAGTGGTGTCTGTCTCGCCAAGGTGCTGGACTTCTCTGCACCACGTTCATCTCTGCATCCCCAGTGCTCTTTGCTGTGTCAGTTATCTACTGCTGCATAACCAACTGCTCCAAAACTTAGGGACTTAACAGTGACTGTCGTTTCTTTAGCTGTGATTCTGGGCTCAGCTGAGGAGTTCTGCTTTTAGCTGGACTCTCTCATGTGTCTGTGATCAGCTTTCAGGTCAGCTGGGGGTTGTGATCTTTTATCTTCCAAAAGGCAAACCTGGGCTCATTCAGGAGGCAACTGGGCAAGGTTCTAAGAGAGTGAGCAGGAGTGTGTGTGGTCCCTAGAAGCCTGAGCTTAGAATCCGCATGGTGCCACCTCTGCTGTATTTTATTGGCTAGAGAAACTACAAGGTCAGGCTAGATTTAAAGGGAAGGAAAATAGACTTCACATTTTAATGGGGGTTGGGGGGAGCTGCAAAGTCTTACTGTGGACGGCAGGGATACACGGAAGAGACTAATTGAGGACATTTTTGCAAGCAAACTACCACACTTGGCAGAGAATAAGTGTACAAATAAAATGTTTGAATTACATCTGAGAAGTATTAGATTTAGCCAAAATCTGGGAAGATCTTTCAAAGAAGAAAACTTTTCTCTTTGGTTCCATTCCATGTGGCTTTTGTCATCATTTTCCCACTTCCGTGGCTCCACTCTGCTTTTACAAGGACTCAGGCCTGTGTGCTGCCCCGTCAGTGCCCAAGTCCTCCTAGGCAATTGACAGACTATGTGTTGGTCCCCACTGAGTGCCTAGTATAAGCCAGACTCTATATTGGGAATATAGCAGTGTGTTCAGTTCAGTTCAGTCGCTCAGTCATATCCGACTCTGCGACCCCATGGACTGCGGCACGCCAGGCTTCCCTGTCCATCACCAACTCCCGGAGCTTGCTCAGACTCACATCCATTAAGTCGGTGATGCCATCCAACCATCTCATCCTCTGTCATCCCCTTCTTCTCCTGCTTTCAATCTTTCCCAGCATCAGGGTCTTTTCCAATGAGTCAGTTCTTCACATCAGGTGGCCAAAGTATTGGAGTTTCAGCTTCAACATCAGTCCTTCCAATGAATATTCAGGACTGATTTCCTTTAGGATGGACTGGTTGGATCTTCTTGCACCAAGGGACTCTCAAGAGTCTTCTCCAACACTACATTTCAAAAACATCAATTCTTTGGCACTCAGCTTTCTTTATAGTCCAGCTCTGCACACAGTAGTGTGCAGGTGAAACCTAATTCCTGTCCTGTGGTGGTGAAGATATTTGAGTAGAAATTACAAGTGCAATTAGTTACAAAGACATGTGGAGTTGAAGAGAACAGATAACAATTGGCCTGTTGGAGAAGTGATGTTTGAGATGAGACCGAAAGCGACAGTTGGAGATGGCTGACCCAGAGGCTCTTACAGACAGAGAAGGCGATGTGAAGCACTTTCCCGGGAGAGAGAGCAGGCGAGGATTTGGGAAGGGGAGGGGGACTGGATGACTGGGGCCCTGGGGCTAGAGGGGAGCATGCAAGAGCAGATCTCCCAGGCTCCCAGGCCCAGAAGGCTCTTTCCCAAGAGATAGGAGAAGCTGTTGAAGGGTTTTAAGCAGGGGAGAGATTAACAAAAAAAACAAAAAACAACTCTTCCTGGGCTGCATAGAAAGTTAGATTAGAGAGTGCCAGACTGGTTATGAAACCCACTCCCTTCCCCACCATCCAAACACCACCCCAATCATGGGCTTGGGAAGAAAGCAGAAGGACTAACCTTAATCCACGCTAGTTATGATAACCTTGTCATTAAGTGTGTGTTCAAAGACATCTTTAACATGCATTTTTAGAGTTGTCCTTTCCTGAACATGACTTCTGAGCCTGTGGCTATTGGAAGGGAGGGGAGTGGGAAGGGCCAGTAGGGGGCTGTTCCCCTGGCTGCCCTGCCTGGAGGGGCTGGGTGGCTGTATAAGGCCTTAAATGGGTGCAAGAGGCTGCTCCTTTTTTTTTTTCCTACTCTTTTTACTGGGGGTCATTTTAAAAACTTTGCTACCTTAGGGTACCTGGTTTTCAGGGTAAAGTGGGCATGGCTTGTCACGGGAAGGTCTCTAAGCCCTGCGTTACCAGCTTTGCCACTCTGGGAGTAGCTGATGGACCTTTGTCCACGGTTGGAGTAAACCAAGTGTGTGTCTTCCAGCTGCATTCAGACCTGGGGGAGTGGGGCAGGGGGAAGCGGTCACAGAAGCAACGTGTAAACCAGCCAGTTTCTGCCTAATGAAACCCTGATGGCCCCCCTCTGGCCAGCAGTTCATTCACCAGGAGGCCCAAACGCCACTCCTGTCTTTGTGCTCGTGAATTTTCAACATTTAGAGTTTTCTTCAAAGCCCATGATTTCTGCTTATCAATCACGTTCAATATCAGGTTATTTGGAGAATGGAGTTATTACCTTTAATGTTTAATAACTGTGCCACAAAGATAATATAATAAAATCCAAGAAATGTAATTTAGACCGGCTTTGGACTCAAACCTTACCTGTGTGTGTGTCTGTTTAATCTTTCTTAATCCCGTCCCCAGGGCTAAGAAAAACCTTGTTTTCTCGATGACTTCTGCTTGGGCTGTGTCTTTATTTTGTTCCTGTTTTTGCTTGGTGAGGTCCTGATGGTCTGGGTGGTGCTTCCTGAGTGTGGGCAGATGGAGGGAGAGGTGATGCTGAGGATGACCATGCTCTGAGCCAGCTCTGAGCTGCGTGAGTAGGGGTTGGCGGCAGAAGTAGAGTCGGGGCGGGTCTTTGCTCTGGCTGCAGATGAACCACGTGCCTACGTCTTCTGGATTCCTCCAAGCCTAAGTGTGTCTCTGGGGGGCTTTCCGGCACAGAACTTAGCTTCACAGCAGACGGATGGCTCTTTGTGGTGAAGGGATTCTTGGGGTAACAAAGTGTGACAATAAAGAAGGAAGATTCTTCCTTTATATTTTTCTGCTTAGGAATATGCTTAAAATTGAATTTAGTCATTCCGATCTGTCTTTTTGGAAGGAGCATCACTATAAATTTGAATTTGCAAGTTAGAACTGATTTCCCACAGGCAGATTCCCCTGGAGAAGGAAGGCAGTTAGACTGTGTTTGAGTTCTTCCTGTAAGGAATATAGACCATAATGGTGGCCCTGTTTTGTATCCTGAAGGGCTGTGAATGGGAAGTCTATGGCAAGGTTCATAGAATGTTTAGTTTTCTCAGAGAAAGGAGCCATAGAAATGTAAGGCAGTACAGTTGTGCCAGGAACCCCCAGTCTCCAGACTTTCATTTCAGTCTCAGTCATAGAGAGAGAGGATCCGTGAGCTTTCCTTCCCCTCCCCATCCCTCTCACTTTGTTCTCAAGGAATGAACCAAAGGATAATAGACTAACTGTACACGAGGATCCTTCCAACAATTAATCCTCATCTTACATCTTTGAAGGAGCAGGGTAACTCCCATCTCAGATTTTACAGTTTTCCTTTTTTTGAACTTCTTCATACATCATGAACTGACTTGTCTTCTAAAGGAGTCAGAGTTAACAAGGCTGCCCTTGAATAGCATAACCCTGAATCAGGTATATAGCAGGCTTTTGCTTTTTCATCTAAATGATTGAATTTCTCTTTCTGCTGTACTTTTGTTGGGAATAAAGAGAGGAGACAAGAAAAAGGGCTGAGACCAGTTCCTAAAGGAAATGTTCTTAAGGAAGCCAAGTTTGAGTTCTATGGATACTCCAGTTTTGACTGCTCTGATATTTTCTTTAATATATCCAGGTCTGCTTCAACTCATGGGGAAAGATGGCAGAGATTTGAACCCAGAGTTGTATGTCATACCAATCAAGACAAAAATAATGGAGCATAGAATTTAAAAACCTTTGTTGTGAATGCAGTGATATTATCCCTTTTCAAACATTAGATACAGATCTGTATATTCCAGGGAAATGTCTCTACGCACCATTGGTTTAACAGTTTAACTGAATTAATTAGACACTTCAGTTCAACAAATGGTCAATTCAGCCAACTTCCTAATTGATTCTTAGTAAAACCGAACCATCAGCTGCCTGAACCAACTGGTCATTGTGTGATTTAGACACAGGCCTAGGGTACCAAGGTTAAACTGATAAGTGAAAAAAGTGAAAGTCTGTTACTAAGTCGTGTCCAACTCTTTTGCGACCCCATAGACTGTAGCCCTCCCAGGTGGTTAAGAACCTGCCTGCCAATATAGGAGATGTAAAAGATGTGGATTTGATCCCTGGGTCAGGAAGATCTCCTGGAGAAGAAAATTCTCCAGTATTCTTGCCTGGAGAATTCCGTGGACAGTGAAGCCTGAAGGGCTACAGTCAAAGAGTCGGACACTACTGAAGCAACTTAGCATACACATTGACTGCAGCCCGCCAGACTCCTTTGTAGGATTTCCCAGGCAAGGATACTGGAGTGGGCTGCCATTTCCTTCCCCATGGGACCTTCCTGACCCAGGGATTGAATCCATGTCTCCTGCATTGTAGGCAGATTCTTTACCGCTGAGCCACTAGGGAAACCCAAACTGATAAGTGACTAGGATCAAACTTGAGTCAGAGAACTCTAACCATGGAGCTAGAACAACATCTCTTGAAATAGTACAGTGAAATCATAATCCACACTCCTCCAGGTCTCATCTGACTTCACATTAAGTGGTGTTTTCAATCCATTTTGAAAAGCACATGAAAAGATGTTGACACGCTTGGATGAGTGGCAGGCCATAAAGGAGATACTGAGAGTGAATTTTCCCGAGGCAATTTGAACATTAGAGATAATGATGCTATTTTGTTTTTTCTTAAGTCCTTTCTGGAAACATTACTTTTCAAGGACTTGAAGTAATTGAAAGAGAGATATTCATTAAATATGTTTAGAAAAAAATTTTCTGTCTAGTTTTGAGTATACTGGATTTGCCTGAGAGACTTTTTTTGGACTTCATTCAGAGAATGGCTTGGGTAGATTTGCTTTGACTTGATGGCTTTGGGGTATACGGAGGCGTGAATGAGTGTGAAGATGTTTGGGGAATTTACATTTGCTTAAGATAACTCTGGTTCAGACTTGAACCTGAGCTTGCCTCTCCATTACTCATCTTTGTACCCCTTGCATCTCACCTAAGGTTGATCACAAAGAGCCCAATAAATCTTCAGGTTTGGTTGTTTGCCAGTCTCTAGCTCTTGAGTTCATTCATTGAATTGGACTCCATTTGCTGTTAAGACCTTTGGCTTTAGGGAAGGAACTGTAGGGTCCTGGAATTTTTGGTGTGTTGTCATTTTTTTTTTTTTTTTCTTTATGGACTAAGAAATTTACCCTAAGTTCAGAGTACAAAGAGGGTGATGTTTTACATGGTATTCCCTATTTAGGAGCAAGTGAGGAGGATTCGTGCTGCTGGTTGAAATCTCTCCTCTCAGCTCTGTGCTGAAGAACTGTGTTTGCAATTGACATCCCTTATTAAAAAAGTCCTGAGTCTCCATGGTTATAGGATTTGTCATTGTTGTTCAATTTCTAAGTCATATCCGGCTCTTTGCAACCCCATGGACTGCAGCAAGCCAGGCTCCTCTGTCCTTCACTATCTCCTGGCATTTGCTCAGATTCATGTTCATTGAGTTGGTGATGCTATCTAACCATCTCATTCTCTGCTGCCTGCTTCTCTTCCTGCCTTCAATCTTTCCCAGCATCAGGGTCTTTTCCAATGAGTTGGCTCTTCACATCAGGTGGTCCAAGTATTGGAGTTTCAGCTTCAGCATTAGTTCTTCCAATGAATATTCAGGGTTGATTTCCTTTAGGATTGACTGGTTTGATCTCCTTGCAGTCCCAGAGACTCTCGAGAATCTTCTCCAGCTCCACAGTTCGAAAGCATCAGTTCTTCAGCCCTCTGCCTTCTTTATGGCCTGGACTTTATGGTTACAGAATAGAGCCATTTAACACCAGAAGCAAGCAGAACAATCAGAGGTGTGGGCAATAATTCGAGTGGGAATGATAAGGACCCAAAAGGAGATGCAGTCAGGAAGTGAATCCGGATCTGCACAGGGTGCACCAGCATTGGCCCTGTGGACTTCTCATTGAAGGACCTTCATGTAGCCTCTAGATTCAGGAGTCTCTGCTGACTCAAGTCTTAATGAGATGCCTAGAGTGTTAGGTTGGAGAAGGCAATGGCAACCCACTCCAGTATTCTTGCCTGGGAAATCCCATGGATGGAGGAGCGTGGTAGGCTACAGTCCATGGGGTCGCGAAGAGTGGGACAAGACTGAGCAACTTCACATTCACTTTTCACTTTCATGCACTGGAGAAGGAAATGGCAATCCACTCCAGTATTCTTGCCTGGAAAATCCCAGGGAAGGGAGCCTGGTGGGCTGCCATCTATGGGGTCGCACAGAGTCGGACACGACTGACATGACTTAGCAGCAGCAGCAGGGTGTTAGATCAGGAACAGATCCCTTCATTAGCAAAGTCCACCTTACAGTTCCCCTTCCAACTACCAGTTTTCAGTTCTCCACCTTTATTATCTTTATGTTACTTGCCTAGAATTTCATCCCCTCTTCTAAAAGTTCAGACCTGTCGCTTTCCTCAAGGGCCCAGTCAAAACTCAGCTTTTCCAACATTCTTTTTATAGCCTCACCGCAGCACTGTGTAATTTTGTACTTATTCTGCATGTAAGTGTTCCTTAGCGATTTCATTTATGTTTTGACTTCTAATATAGCACACTTGAGTGTTTGTCCAAGTAAGTAGAACTGGTCTGTGCACACTGAATTGTATGAACCACCTCATATTTTTTTGATACTTATTTTCAATTGGAGGATAATTGCTTTACAATATTGTGTTGGTTTCTTTCATACATCAACATGAATCAGCCATAGGTATACATATGTCTCCTGCCTCTTGCACCTCCCACCTGCCTCCCCATCCCACCCCTCTAGGTTGTCAGAGAGCACCTGGACCCCTCGTATTAATGTTCAGTTGGGAGAGGGGGACAGTTATTATTATTTCCATTTTACAGATGATGACATTGAAGTTCAGAGAGGTCCAGTGACTTAACCAAGCTCACACAGTCCAGGGCAGAGTGGAATTTAAAGCTGTATCTTCCAACTTCATGTCCAATATTCTTTCCATGACCACACACTACCTCTTGGCTTGACAGGTCAAATAAATTCTGCCTTCAAAAAATTAGAGCCATAATTTTTTTAAAAAACATGAAATCCTTCCTTAGAAGTATCTTTCTGAACAGTATGTCTTTTTCTAGAAAATAGCTTCACTTAGAGTAAAAGAGTAGGTGCAACCTTTGGGAAAAGGTGTTCTCAAGGTTTTCTTATTCCTCTGTGAAGTATTTATCGAGTGCCTGTCCTGTTTCAGGCATCCTGCTGGTTGATAGGAATGGGAACAGGGTCAAATATGAGGACATGATTCCTATGCTTCCTAATCTCACAGCCTAGTGCCTGGGAGGTGAGCACCAAGGTGGTGGATTTCTTGCGTGCTTATGAATCTGGAAGACTGATGCCTACTACGGGCAAATTTGACCTTCATTCACTATAAATGAGATTATATTATACAAAAAGTAGTGCTCCGAGTGGGTGGCTGTATGGATAAACAAATGCACACAATGGAATATTAATCAATGTTAGAAATCATGAAAATTTGACATTTGCTACAGCATGTAGCATGAACCTTGAAGACATTATGCTAAATGAAATGTCAGACACAAAAGGAGAAATATTATATGGTTCCCCCTATATGATAGGCAATTCATGGAGACAGAAAGTAGAGGTTGCCAGGGGCCAGGAGGAGGGCAATGGGAAGTTACTGTTTACTGGGTGCAGAGGTTCCATTTGGGATGATGAAAATGTTCTGGAGATGAATAGTGGTGATGGTTGCAAAACATTATGGACCTACAATCAATGCTGTTGATTTGTATATGTAAAAGTGGTTAAATTGGTAAAGTTCATGTTATGCATATTTTTGCTTGTTGTTTGGGCTTCCTTGGTGGCTCAGATGGTAAAGAATCCACCTGCCAGTGCAGGAGATGTGGGTTCCATCCCTGCATCGGGAAGATCCCCTGGAGGAGGGCATGGCAACCCACTCCAATGTTCTTGGGTGGAGAATTCCCTTGGACAGAGGAGCCTGGTGGGCTACAGTCCATGGGGTCACAGAGTCGGACATGACTGAGCACCAGCACAGCACACAGCTTGTTGTCTTGCCCCTCAGTCTTGTCTGAGTCTTTCGTGACCCCATGGACTGTAGCCAACGAGCCTCCTCTTTCCATGGGTTTCCCTAGGCAAGAACACTGGAGTGGGTTGCCATTTCCTCCTTCAGGGGATCTTCCCGGTCCAGGGGTGGAACCCACATCTCCTGCACTGGCGGGTGGATTCTTTACTGCTGAGCCACCTGGGAAGCCACGAAAATTAATTTTCCAGAATATTGTCAGCTATATGCATAACCACGTTTAAGACAAGAGGAAGATGGACGTGGTCATAGCAAACAGTCTTGGGAAAGCAGAGGAGACCTCAGCCACCAGCTGGTTTCCAGAGTGCAGAAAACATCGGATGGACAGCCTTCCTGCGAGCGTGAGCTGCTTTGCTAGTGTTCAGAGTAGCTCTGGTGAGGGTGGCAGCCCTGGACCAGGATCTGGGTGACTCTTGCACAGTTGATGGGGTAATGAGAAGAGCTGGTCTGAGAGAAATGAGAACATGTGTATTGGAAGGCTGCCTTTGCTTAATGGGAGGCCAGATGGCATTTTATGTGGTTTTCACAACTGTGATTTTGGATTGATTACTAAACCTGTTTGTGTTCCTAACCCAGCTCCCTGCCTCCCGCCTGGCTTTTAGCTTAACCCGGATTCTCAGAGCTGAGTTTGAACAGTTGCATTATTATTTTTTTCTTTTCCTTATTACTGTTGCATTGGTGCCAGCCTCTACTACCTGATCCAGACCTATTTGCCTGCCCGGAATCTAACATGGTAAATAAAATCCTTTTTCCAACAGGTCTGATCAAATGAATGGCTTTCACTTTGCATTTGTGTTCAATTCCAGATTGACTTTTTCTTAGTTTGGATCACCCGCTTGATGTTTTATGAGAGGAAAATGCATGATCCCATGTTGACTTTTCCTCACCCTGTTGGCTTCCATCATCAGACAATGTTTTCATAGGAAAGGCAAATTTATTTTATGTTTAATGTAAGAAAAACAGAATATAATCATAAAAGTAATAAAAGTTAATATTTGAATTTTCAAAACACTTTTCACATAAATAATCTCTTTCAATCCTGACAACAGTCCCAAGGAGCTGAGCAGATATTTGCCCACTTCATCGGAGGAACTGAGACACAGAGATGTTATGTAGTATGCCCAAGCTGGCCTGGCTAACACTGGATAGAGCTGGATCTGGAGATGATAGCTTCTGGGTCTACATCCAGAATTCTTTCCACCAGCCCACTCTATCTCCTGGAAGAGAAAATCCAATGCAGTGTAAATAATTTTGGCATCAGCTACCATTTCAAGCTACTTTGTTGAAGTACCTTTGTTGTCCTTTATTGAAAAAGTCATAGACCTTATGTAATATTAATTAATATTTGCTCAGTCACTCAGTCGTGTCCAACTCTTTATGACCCCATGGACTGGAGCCCACCAACCTCCTCTGTCCATGGGATTTTTCAGGCAAGAATACTGAAGTGGGTTGCCATTTCCTCCTCCAGGGGATTTTCCTGACCCAGGGATCGAACTTGCATCTCTTCTGTCTCCTGCATTGGCATGTGGGTTCTGTACTACCTGGGAAAATCCTCTCTCATGCTCTTTGTTCTTTAGGAATGCCTGTGACAATGGTCCGCACTGGACCAACTTTAACAGACTGGCACAGTGAGTCAGAGAACAAGCAGTGTGGGGGAAGAGAGCCCGAGAGAGGAGACTGACCTCGGGATAGAGGACCTGCCTTGCCCCTTAAACTGTGGACTCAGGAGGGAGTATCTTCTTCATCTTTCCTCTTTGGGCACTTTGCCAATGCTTGATGCAATAGGAACTCAGTAGCTATGTGTTGAGTGGAGGCTCTGAAGATACCAGTTTCTTTTTGTGAGGAATTAAATTGATTTGCTCTGTGAAAGTGTATTTTATTAAGATTTCAAACACAACTCATTCATAATTTCTTCTCCCCTTACTTTTAAATGAGGTTTTTCATGTCTTTAGTTCAAGTTCCCCTTAAATCACAACTATCATTCTTACACTGGTCGAGGCATGAACGAATTAAAATCTGGTTGAGATGACAGTGAACTGTGATGGCTATACTGTGGGCCCCTTCGCCTGGTTTCCTTGGGCTCTCCCGCTTCCCGAACTATGCAGGAGGTGAGGTGGGGGCTCCTGGCCACGGTGCTCTGGGTTATTACAGTGATATATCTTGGAACTGAGCTTGAGCAGGGATCATCCTGTTTCCTGTTGGAATTGATTTTCTGTCCAACTTTCATTTCCTATTGTGCATTCCTTTGGGGTCAGAGCAGCTTTGTCAGACAAAAGCAGGGCTTTCTCCTCTGGAGATATTCCTGGATTCTCTTCAGCTGTGTGTTTATATAAGTGGACAGTCAGGCAGTGCAATAAAGTGGCTGCCTGGCCAAATTCTGGCTGTACTTGCCTGGTTGGACTCTGGGGATTGGACTCAAAGAGCTCTAGGACTTGGGCTGGAGTCCCAGGTCATCCTGTCACTTGCCCTGTATCTTAACGTTGTAGGCTTTTATTCTCTGACACCTGTATCAGAGAGCTCTTCAGAAGAGAGGAAATGTTATAGTGCTGTTATCATTTCAAATGTTTACTGCTTAAATGAATCTGGTTCGAAGCTTAAGCAGACTGTTGGTGAGTCATAAAGCTGAATCATTTCTCAGAGAAATCTCTGACCCATGCTTCTGCCTTCCACTGCCTAATTACTTCCTAATCAGTGTTAAGATGACAATCTCCAGGTTGCCAAGATGTGTGAAAACTGAATCCTTAGCATCCTAAGATGCTGAGTAGAATCAACTCAGTTGTTTCACTTTCTATGTCCTCAGTATCCACTCCTGTTTTTATTGCTCTGTCCGACCTCCATGGTCTCTGCAAGTGTTCTAGGATATGTTCATCAGCTGGAATAGCGGTGCCAATAAAGTACCATTTTATTAAGTTTACCAAAGATGAGGAATTTTGTTTGATCTTTTACTGTGACTTAGTACCTCTTTAAGCAGTCGTTTTCCATCATGTTTCTTGGATTTATGCTTAGTAGACTACTTAGTCCATTTGCTGCTTCACAGTCAAGGCCCTGTTTGTTGATGTGTAATCATATCAACAGGATTATATCTGTCAGCATGTTATTATCAGTAGTAGTCAGAAAAATCTAATATAAATTTACTGTAATGCCACAAAGGGTGCCAGTCTGTGGGCCTAAATAATCTCTTGTTGGGAAAGAAAGCCAGTGATGTGGTAAAGGATTTGAAGGACTTGTTTTGGAATTATTTCTAAAACATGAGGATTGATAGTATACAAACATGTCCAAATGAATAGAGTCATGTGAAAGCATCCAGTTTTATTCAGCCATAAATTAGATGTTGTATTCTCTGAGTATAGGATTGAAGGAAGGTTGTTCCATAAATTCAGCAACAAGGAAGGAAATAGCTTATCACTCCAATCCACCCCTCCCCGCCCCTTATGTGTCATAGACACAGCAAGAAACATTGAGGATTTACCCAGTATATCAGAGAATCATGGTTATTTCTTCCAGGTTATGAAGAACTGTGTCATTGTAGAGAATGGAATGGTCATCTACATAGTGATTAAGAAAAATAGAATAAACCAAGAGATTTGAGTTCTGTTCTCAGTTCTGCTTCTAACATGTTCAGGGACCCTGAGCGAGTCTCTTTATCGTGTTGGACCTTAATTTCCTTATCTGTGAAAAGATATTTTCAGACTAAATGTCCCTGGGGATCCTTTTCAATTCTGACATTGAGCTCAGTACATCAACTCCCTTCATTTATTTACTCAGTCTTAGCGAAATTAATTTGGATGTGTTAATTATTTGCATCTGGGTAATTACTGCTCACACACCTGAAGAATATCTGGCATGCTGGTGGTTTCTGATGTTAAAGTGTGGTGAAACAGATCACCAGCCCAGGTGGGATGCATGAGACAAGTGCCTGGGCCTGGTGCACTGGGAAGACCCAGAGGGATCGGGTAGAGAGGGAGGGGGGATCGGGATGGGGAATACGTGTAAATCCATGGCTGATTCATGTCAATGTATGACAAAAACCACTACAATATTGTAAAGTAATTAGCCTCCAACTAATAAAAATAAATGAAAAAAAAAAAAAAAACTGTGGTGAAGGAAATGTGAAATTCCTCCCCCAAACTAAAACTAGAAGCAGCTTCTCTTTTAGAGCAAGTGCTAGTGGAATAAACATAAAGGCAATATAGCTAGGCCAGGCCCTTCTGTCCCTTCATCAAGTCCCGAAGTTTCAGAGTCAGTCGTTCCTGGCCCTTGTGCCATGAAATGACATCCTGTCCGGCTTTGTGACAACATGTGAAGGAGAAGGAAGTGTGAGGCTGTGAAGACGCACCCTCTCATCTGTGGCTTCACTGCAGAGCAAGTGTGATGCTTCTCAAGTTAAGCACTTGGTTCTAAAGTTGTCCAGCTCTGCGGTCTCCCCCAGTTCAGATGAGGGTCCCTGGGGAAATTCACAGAGGAGCAGGCCCCCTTACACCAAAGAAAAGTTTAAAACATTCCAGTTCCAGCAGCATAATCCAACCACATGTGCAGGGGGCAAAACTGGCACTGTCTTTTGGAGAAAGGGAAAACACTAATAACAAATAAGTCTGATGGGATTTTGGAAGAACTTCAATCTCTTTCTTCTGTGATTTCCTGGTGGCTCAGATGGTAAAGAATCTGCCTGCAATACAGGAGACCTGGATTCAATCCCTGGTTTGGGAAGATCCCTTGGAGAAGGAAATGACAACCTGGCCCAGTATTCTTGCCTGGAGAATTCCATGGACAGAAGAGTCTGGTGGGCTACAGTGCGTGGGGTTGCAGAGAGTCAGATACCGACTAACACTTTCATTTTCTTTTGTGATACTGGAGAGCTAAGTTTTAATTTAGTCACTCTGGGTGTGATGGAGGCTGATAAATAGCATGGTATCCCACTCTCTTCCCTGATCAATTGGAGTGCTAATCAAGACCAGAAAAAGGTTAAAGGATTGATGGCAAAAATGATGAGGAGGATATTTTTACTCAGGAAGATATGTCTGACCAATGGTACAAAATGGATTTCACATCGTTTTAGATCCTTCCCTTGAATCCTCAGAAATATTTGGTTTCACTGACTGAGGAGGAACGATCCCATCTCTTCTTTACTCTTCTCTTCTTTGGATGTCCTTTTCTCTCCTACTTTCTCTGGGTGTCTGCTGTATCTGAATCTTAATTCGTTTACAGATAAGCCTAAGTTGAAATAAAAGTCAAATGTCCCTTCATTCTGCAAGCCTCTCTTATTGGTGTCCTAATTTCCCACCCACTGTGCAACTTTCTGAAAGAAAAGTCAGTACTTGCAGCATCCGCTGCCTCACAACTCACTCACTCCTTAATGTTCTGCAGCTGGTCGTAAATTCTTACATTGTCCTGAAACCACTTTATCAAATGTGGCCAACAACTTACTGATGACCAAACTTAATCACCAATTCCTAAGCTGTTTTGTGGACCTTTATTGTCTTTGACTTTTTTTTTTTTAATAACAGCATCTGACACTGTTGATTTTCCATTCTTGAAAATCTTTTCCTTCTCTGGCTTTCTCTCATTGGGTTATGATGAGTCTTGTCAAGTGATGTCTGGAAAGCACTTAAAAAGCACTCACGGAGACTCACTCAATAAATATTAACTGCAATTATCATTATTCTGGACCACTGTGCTTTCTAGTTTTTATGTTGCCTGTTTCTTTTTTGTTGATTCTATTTACTCTTTAAAAAAATATTACCTATTTTTTAATTGAAGGCTAATTGCTTCACAGAATTTTGTCGTTTTCTGCCAAACATCAACATGAATCAGTCATAGGTACACATATGTCTCCTCCCTCTTGAACCTCCCTCTCTTCTGCCTCCCATCTCACCCCTCTAGGCTGTTACAGAGCCCCTGTTTGTGTCCCCTGTGTCCTACAGCAAATTCCCATTGGCTGTTTTACATATGGTAATGTAAATCTCCATGATTCTATTTCTTCTTTCTGCTCTTTAAATAGAGACATCTCTCTTTGCTTCTGTCCTTAGCCATCTTCCCTCTTAAAAGGCACACAGAGTGAACTTACTATTAAATTGATGAAGTGTAAGATTCAGGGCCTCCCATTAGCATGGGTCACTTACTGTTGGTTAAGACTCCTCCTCTTCGTACCCAGCTTTGCCCTTCCTCACACTTCTCCTGTCAGCTGGTGATGGAGGAGCTGTAGACATTTTGACTTGAATGAAAAAGACAGGTGGTGTGAAATGTTGGCAAGGATATGGAGAAACCGAATTTTCATACACTGTTGATGGGAATGTATAATGCTGCAGTCACTGTGAAAAATAGCTTCAGAGATCCTCGAAAAGTTAAACATAGAATTACCATATGCCCCTGAAATTCCACACCTTGGTGTATACCCAAGAGAAACGTGAAAGAAAGTCCACACAAAAATTTGTGCACAGATGTTTATGGCAGCATTACTCACAGCAGTCAAAAAGTGACACAAACCCAGATGTCCATCGACTGATGAATGACTAATCAAAATGTGGTTTATCCATAGAACAGAATATTATTTGGCAATAAAAAGGAATGAGGTAGTGGTACACGCCACAACATGGATGGACTTTGAAAGCATTATGGTACGTGAAAGAAGCCAGACCCAAAAGACCACAAATTGTATGGTTCCACTTTAATGAAATTTCCAGAATAGGCAAATCTGAAGAGAAATTTAGTAGATCAGTGGTTACCAGGGGCTGAGGTGAGGAGTGACAACTAAAGGTATGGAGTTTCTTTTAGGAAGTTGAAAATGTTCTCAACTTGGTAATGTGTTCACAACCCTGTAAACATTTACACCCCAGAATTTATTCTTTAAATGGGTGAAGTGTGTAGCATTTGAATTGTATCAATTCAAGCTGTTTGAAAAATGTAGGAAAAAAATTTATCCATTGCCTTCTAAATAAAGTTCAAACTCCAAGGCTTGGCTTTCAAAGTCTTTTATCTATATGGTACATATTTCTTCATCTATACATTTGTAAACCTTACACATTATTCAGATGTCATCCTTCATCAAATTGGATGTGTCTTCTTCTAGATAGAGACTCCATTCACCCCTGTCCTGCAGCCCTCAGCAGAGTCTGCCTCATGTTGTATTTATTTCTGTATTTGTCTTATTATCTACATCTGATGGAGAGCTCTTTAAGACCAGAGAGTGTGCCTGTCCATGTTCGTGACTGGCCCCTAGTCTTGTCTGGCTGGTACGTAATAAATGTTTATCACTTGATAGAATGAATGGATTATGGAATTATTAGAAGTGACCCTGGATATGACACTCTCTTTACCTACCCTTTTCACAAGGGTCTTTCAAGAACAATGAGAGATCAAGTGTATGAAGACATTTTTGGAAACTCTTAAAACTCTAACTGTGCAGGGTATTACTATTATCTGTAACCCTGGTAACTATTCAAATTAGTGTCAATTAACTTTTGGCGGCACTCTGAAGCTGCTTTATCGTCTGTGTTAGTTTGTCAGATGAGGTAATGCACTTTCTGGGTACAGTTGTCACTGGAGAGACTGGCAGCATTTCATAGTTGTAAACAAAACTGTCTCGTGTGCGCGATCATGACAAAGAGGGAATAGGATGCCAGCAGCTCTGTGAAAACACTTCAATCCATTTCAGCAAGAAGGAATTGTGATCTGGTAAGTAAATTAGTGTTCTCTGTCCTCAGCTCCTGCTAATGAGGGGGCCCCAGAGACTTCTGGCCCCGGGGGATAAGCCCCTGAGATCCATTCAGGTTTGGTTGAAAGCTCCTTTTCTTTAGGGATCTTTATTTAAAAGCAGAATTCTTTAAGCAAATATATTTATCAGCTTAGAAATACTTCAAATATACAGAAATGCGCAGGGAGTGATACAACAAACCAACCTACCACTCATGTTTAACAAATGCTAGCTTTTTGCCATATTGGCTTTGGATTTTTTTCTTTTTGATGAAAGACATTTCGAAGACAGCTCATTGAATCTTTTTTGCCCCTCCCCGATCCCACTTTCCTTCTCCCTCTTCAGAAATAATTAGTATCTTCTCCCAGGGATCTTTAACTGGTTAGTCTTTCAGCCCAACTTTGATGTGAATTGTTAACTTTTTGAGGCCAAAACTGTTATCTGCAATATTCAAAGTCTGCCTTCGAGCCCATTAAATGAGAGTTTTCCCTGAGTTGGTTTAAATCAGCCCCTGGGTAAGGGAAGGACACTATAACTGTGACTCTTATCACCACATTCCTAGAATTCTGGAAAGAGTAAAGAAAAGGCAATGTGGTTTTGTCTTTGAAATGTGGAAGTTAGGTGACAGCTGTGGCATTTTGGATATGGCAGGTATGGTGCATTTAACAGACTATCAAAATGCAGAGCAGTCTAGTTTAGTAGTAGTTTTGGAGAAAATGACAAGGCGTTAGGTCCTGGAGAGAGGGAAATGAAATAACCTAGATGGGGATGTATACCTTTGTGTGCCTACTTCATTTAAAAATAATGAACTTGAGATGTCCTTTTTTTTTTTTAAATGTTGATTTATTTGTTTTTGGCTGTGCTGGGTCTTTGTTGCTGTGTGGGCTTTTTCTCTAGTTGTGGCTAGTAGGGGCGACTCTCTAGTTGTGGTGCGCAGGCTTCTCTTGCTATAGAGCACAGGCTCTAGAGTACCGCAGGCTTGAGTGGTTGCAGCAGGTGAGCTCAGCAGTTGCGGCTCCTGGGCTCCAGAGCACAAACTTAATAGTTGTGATATACAGGCTTAGTTGGCCTTCCCAGGCGGCGGTAGTGGTAAACAACCCACCTACCAATGCAGGAGACATGAGATGTGCGTTCAATCCCTGAGTCAGGAAGATCCCCTGATGGAGGGCATGGCTGTGCTGTGCTGCCTAGCCACTCAGTTGTGTGTGACCCCGTGGACTGTAGTTGGAATTCTCCAGGCAAGAATACTGGACTGGGTTGCCATGCCCTCCTTCAGGAGATCTTCCCAACCCGGGGATCAAACCAGGTCTTTGCATTGCAGGTGCATTCTTTACCGCCTGAGCCACCAGGGAAGCCCATTAATACTGTAGCGGGTTGCCTATCCCTTCTCCAGGGGATCTTCCTGACCCAGGAATCGAACCGGGTCTCCTGCATTGCAGGCAGATTCTTTACCACTGTGTCACCAGGGGAGCCCTTGAGATGTCCTTTTAAACTACATGCAAGAGAACAAAAATGGGGATGAGGTGGGGAAATGGAGGTGAAGGGAAGATGAGGGTGGGGATAATAAGTTCAACCCTAAGGTTAAGATCAGCACATGAATGAAGTTTTCTCTAGATGATCCACACCTGGTCACATGCTTCTCCATAGACAGTGACGGTAGGTAAAGTGATCAGTAACACAATTTGCGGCCATGAAGATAAAGGCAAACCAGTAGCCCAAAGAAGAGTATCTGTTTGTAGCACAGATGCCTGAGAGCCGGTTCCTTAAGGATGTGGTGCTCACTCTTGATGGAGGGGTGAGGGGGACTGACTAAAACATTGTGGAAGAGTACTGCAGTGCTCTGGAGTGGTGTATACCGTGCGTGGGGCGCACTGCTGAGGGTCGGCATGGTCAGTGTGCATCAGAAATGCCCGGAGCCAAGGGTTGTCCGTGCTGATAATGCTGCCAGTGGCATTGACAAGGTTCATTTCATATTCAACTTGTTGGGCCACAGGCACCAGATATTTGGTCAAACATTATCCTCACGTGTCTATGAGGGTGGTTTTGGGTGAGATTAGCATTTGTATCCATAGACCTAGTAAAGCAGATGCTCTCCCCAGTGTAGGCGGGCGTTGTTCAATCAGTTGAAAGCCTGAGCAGAGCAAAAAGGCTGACCTTCCTGTGAAGGTCTTTGCTCTCAGACCTCTTTTTTCTTCTTTTCTGCCTTCAGACTGGAAGTGAAACTTTAGGTCTTCCTGGATCCACCATCCTTCAGACTAGCTTCTCCCTATATGGGAGTTGTTCTCACCACCTGCTTTTCCCTTTTTGATTGTCCATTTTCCATGATCCTAACTTCAGCTCAGAAGGAGTGGTGCTCTGTGCAGGGCCAGAGAACCCCAGCACGGTGCCTGGGTCTGGAGCCATTCCCATACAGTCTGTGCTCCGTAAAGCTGCTGCTGATGCCTGGGCTGCTCATCCTTCTGTCATTCCCGAGAACAGACTGAAGCCCATTTCAGGGGTGTTAGCCTTACCTGCTCCATCGGCATCACCCCTGGTAGGATCAGCCAGGCTGGGTTGGGCTAAGGTTATAAGTGTGGTAGATTGAGGGTCTCCTGGGATGGTGGGTTGGGGTGGGTGGGTGGGTGAGTGGGGAAACAACTTGTTCAAGCTGTGAGGGGCCCAGCCTCTGTCTGTACGGCCAGGTCTGCCTCCAGTGTGGAGATGGCCGACTGCAGATATAACGGGTGCTGGGATGGAAGGGCCCAGCTGATTAACCACTTCCTGGCTTGTCCCTTCTGCATCCTTCCTTCCCACCAGGTAAATGTTGCTTAGACACCAGGTTCTGATTAAAACTACAGGATGAAACTTGTACCAAGGATACAACTGATGGTCTGTGTCAGCTTGTTGGAGTTAAAAAATATATTTTAATTTGTTTAACTCTCTGGGGAAATTATCTGAGGCTGCATGTGATAATCAACTTTCACATGAGCTTTCAAAACCCTGAAATTATTCGAGCCACAAAATGAGATTTTTTTAATCTACATGAATACAGGAGTCTTTTGCCCCCACCCCGCTTTTTTTTGAGTGGGGGAGGAGGGGAGATTAAAAAATTTCTAATTCATTCCTCTCATTTTCCCCTAGGACACTATCATTAGCAGTTGTAAGAAAAGGAGCACACTAAGGTGTATCTTAGATGGCATTTTCATATATATTTTCCCTTTTAATTTCAAACTCTACACCAACTCTTCAAGTTGTAGCAAGTATGGCTCCCCCTTTTATAGAAGAAAGTGGTCTCTGAGCACTTATGAGATTTGCCCAAGTTCTTATGACTGATGGGTTGCAGCATCCATACTAGAACCCAGTTCTTCTGGCAACAATCTTGATGCCCTTTCACCCCACCAGGCTGTCTCAGATAGTAACAGTGATAAAGTATTTATAGAAGAATGGAGTATGGGATTAAGATGGGTTTATATTGTACTCCACCTGCATTAGTCAGGATAAGCTAAGTTAAGTTGTGGTAAGACAAAATTCCAGTGGCTTAACTTGTTTATACAAAGTCTCCTGTGGGTCCAGGTGACTCTCTGGGACAGTTGCCCTCCACTTATCCAAATTTCTTTAATCTCATGACTCCTGTGTCACCATGAAGCTTCAGGGGACACCAAGGCAGAGAAAGGGGGACAGAAGAATTGCAAGTTGACTTTTAGATGCTTCAGCCCAGAAGTAACAAAATTTAATGACAGTTGCATGACCCTGCTCCTTTGTCTTCTGTGTGTCCTAGAAGGTGAGGAAAGCCACTGATACTGGTGACCGCCAGCAATAACCACCACTCCATCCACAGGTCAAAAGGCCTGTCCTGTAGAGCAGGACCTCTTGGGACAAACACCCATGTCACAGATCACGAGGAAAGTGTTCATAGTACTGGAAATTACTTTGAAGGGACATCCAAGTATTTGACAGCTGTTTAGCAGATAAAAACCAGGCGACCTCTCCTAAACATCTGTGATATGGTTCAAGGATGGTGATTTCTGTTTTATAAACACCATTTTCCTAATTAATCCTTCAGTGATCCGACCCCCACCCCCACACCCTGCCCCTCCCCTTGTCCTGAGGAAACAGTGAAAACTCCTAACCCAGCTCAGTCCCGTCCTGATTTGGCCCCTGACACCTTCTCCAGTCTCATTTTTCACCGCTTCTCATACCATATCCAGGCTTTGCCAGTGGCTCAGTGGTGAAACATCTGCCTGGGATGCAGGAGACACGGGAGACTCAGTTTCGATCCCTGGGTCGAGAAGATACTTTGGAGTAGGAAATGACCACCTACTCCAGTATTCTTGCCAAGAAAATATGGTCAGAGGAGTGTCATAGGCTACAGTCCATAGGGTTGCAAAGAGTCGGACAGGACTGAGCTCGTGCACTCACACACTCGTACCAGATCCAGGATTATGGAACTCCCTTCAGCTCTGCCCAGTGAGCTTACTCTCTTTTCCTCCTGGTCTGGACACAAGCTGTTCCCACTGCCTAGCAGTACTTCCTCCCAGCCCTTCCTACTGTTAATCATGTTTTCAGGCCAGTCCTTTCCTGCCAGGGTTAAACCCTTTCCTATATGCTCTGTCAGCCCCTCTGTTCAGCCAGTGGACCTTGGTACTCACTTATCCAAATCCTCAACTGGATGGCAAACCCCTTGGGGTCAGACAGTGGGACTGATGGCAGCACTTGCCCTTTAGGGTTTATCCTCAGCCCTGAGCTTAGTTATTGCATGGAAGCAATTGACTGTGTATTTGTTAAATAAACAAATGAATGGACATATGAGTGAATGAATGAGACTTCACTAAAGTCTCTGGATCTCATGCTGTTCTCCACTGGCTGTATGGTAAGCTGTAGTCAAGATGGTCACTTTTGAGCTTTGATCACTATTTTGCCCACTCTTGGGGTCAGTGCACATTTGTATGGTAGCCTTGGTTTGCCTTATATTCCACCATTCTTTCTTAAAAGTGGTGATGGTTGTTCAGTTGCTAAGTCATATCTGACTCTTTGTGACCCCATGGACTGTGTAGCATGCCAGGCTTCTCTGTCCTTCACCATCTCCCTGAGTTTGCTCAAACTCGTGTCCATTGAGTCAATGATGCCATTCAACCATCTCATCCTCTGTCCTCTGCTTATCCTCCTGCCTTCAACTTTCCCAACATAAGGGTCTTTTCCAGTGAGTTGGCTCTTCGAATCAGGTGGCCAAAGTATTGGAGCTTCAGCTTCAGCATCAGTCCTTCCAATGAATATTAGGGTTGATTTAAAAGTGGTAGAAATATCTTATATTTCTAATATTAAATAATCTTCTATTTTCCCTACAAGGTTTAAATTTGTGGAATAATGCATGAGTATTGGTAAAGTGTCACTAGGTATCTGAATTACTTGACTATAATTCCCATTAGAGTTATTGTTTAAAAGACAATTGTTGTATGATGCTACTTATAAAGAGGTCCCTAGAGTAGTTAGGCCCATATGACAGAAAGCAGAATGGTGATGGCCAGGGGCTTGGAGGAGGGGGTGAGTGAGTGAGTTATTATTTAATGGGTATGGAGTTTCATTTTGGGACAATGAAAATGTGAATATACTTAATCCACTGAACTATACACTTAAAAAGAGTTGAAATGGTAAATTTTTATTTGAACAGAATAAAAATTTGATTCCCATTATAATATATATCACTGATTCCATAAATTGAAATAGAGTACCAATCCATGGTAAATGAGTACTCTAAACATGACTATAGACTGCAATATAATGTCACCTAATGAGACCACAGCCCATTGCATGTCGCCAGGCTAGTGTGTGATTATGCTGAAAGAAAGTTTGCTGAAGCTGAATGCATTGTGGTTCTCTGGCTGCTTCTTATTTAGGAAAATTATTCCTGAAATGAGATTCATTTTGATTCAATAGAAACATTCTCCACCTTTTCTCCCAAGATGAAAACCCAGCTTGGAGGTTTCCAAATTTTTGTCTGAACCATGATTAATCTCTTTTGTTATTTTTTTCTCTGATAGAATTTGCTTTTAAAAAGTTTTAAACTGTTTCCTACCCCTGCATTTACTAAGGACCAATTTGTTTGTCTCCTTTCATCCCCTTAATCTAGACACATGTAACCCCACCCAGCAGTGTTTGTATTGGCCTGCATGGCCAATTTCCTGACCTTGATTTGATATAATCGCTGCATTTGATATAAAATGCTTAAGTTTGAATAAAAGTGTGATTTCCGTGGGGCTTTTGACAGACACATACTAGCTCAAGGACCCCAATTATCATGGTCAAGAAAACCAGGTAATCTGCCTTTCACATGCTTCCAGCACGTTTCCTATAAGATAGTTCAGCCATGGTGGAGGGGCTCCCGAGGGCCGGGTGATGGATGCCCCCAGTCAGGAGTGCATATTGGATCTGTTCCGCGGAGGTGATGTATGATTTCAACATTTCAGGGGTAATTTGGAGTTGCCGTGCTCCCGACTGGAATTTTGCTGCCATGTTGTCTGTGCTCTCCTGTGCTCAACGAGAGGAAAATAAATCTAGAAACCTGCTTTAAAAAGGGCATACTGTATCCAGTTTTATATAATTAAACGATCTTAAATGCTAAGCTTAATTTTCTTATCTGTAGAAGGAAGAAATCGAACTAAGCTCCCTTCCAGCTCTAGAAATCCTAAGATTCTACCTAACCCATAGCAACCCTAAGGGGGCCTAACAGCCCTTACCTTTTTCTTGTCTGGCAGGCCAGGGGGCTCATTGTCTGTGGGTTTTCAGGGGTTGTTTCTTTCCCTCAGGGTTGATTGATCTGTTTATGCTAAGCTTGAGGCTGGAGCTAGAAGGGAGGTCGTTTGTTTTGGGCACTGCTGAGAGAAACAGCCTAATCACCTAAACATCACCTTGGGGAATGAAATAACTCCAAAAGGAAGGGAAGGGGCCTGTGCTTTGATTTTTGAGTGAGTGCCGTGAAGGGGTGGTGGTGAGGGTACCTGGAGAGCTGTAGCCCGCGGGGCTGTGATGATGACCAGGAGAAAGGGGTCTGGTTTCCATAAATGCGCAGGGGTGGGATCCTCTCTGCAGGTTTCTGGGGACCTCCCTGGAGCTCCCGCAGACCATGGTGCTGGGCCGAGGGACTGCCCGGGAAAGGTGTGCTGGGAGGGCGTGGGGCTCAGACACTGAGAACGTCAGCCTTTCTTGCCAGAAAGGCTGGGAAGTTTTCAGCAACTGGGAAGTTTTCAGATGAATAGAAAAAAAGTAAAACAGGGAAACTTTGCTAAAGTAGAATGGCCACGAGGTTTCATCTTTCCGTCTTCAATGACCCTGAACAGTACGGGGATAGTGGGGATTGAATATGTTTAAGCAAGTTAGTGTCTCTAAAGTAAAACTGCCACCACACCTGACTTCCGGGTTAGACCCTCACCAGGCCTCTCTCTGACTGACTCAGAAGTACTTGTTGCTCAGTCACTAAGTCGTGTCCGACTCTTTGCGACCCCATGGACTGCAGCACGCCAGGCTTTCCTTGTCCTTCACCATCTCCCAGAGTTTGCTCAGACTCATGTCCATTGAGTTGGTGAGGCCATCCAGCCATCTCATCCTCTGTCATCCCCTTCTCCTCCTGGCTTCAATTTTCCCCAGCATCAGGGTCTTTTTCTAAATCTGTTGTTTTCCTTCTTCGTTTATATTGCTTCTGTCACAAGGGCTAAGAATTCTGAGACAAGAACGAGGAGACCCTCAAGCATATTAAGATTTAACTCTGGGTCAGATCAGCAAATATTTATTAGGTACACACAAAAGACAGGGCTCTGAAAGACAAGACAAATCAATTAACCAGTATCAACCCTTGTCACTGATCAGGCAAAAAAGGCAATACAATGAATGGCTGGCAAATACAGGTGTGAATTCCACTTAGTTTCAGCAAGATGAAGGGAGAGGAAGCTTCTGGAAGGAGACAATTCTGTGAACACCAGTCTGAGTATCTCTCTGGGGGCTTGACTACCCCCATTGCTTCTCTAAGGGCCTCTTTACCGCAGGGCGGGTGGCGGCAGAGGGGATCTACAGTCTGACAGGTGGGTTTGCCCACTAGGGTGGTCTGTCTGCCTGATTCCTGAGCTGTGGGTAATAGAACAGTGCTGGAATTGCCCTAGCGCTGAGTAGTGTCACTTCTGGATGCTGACGTTTCCCAGCAGAGACTGCTGTGACTGGCTAAGATCACAGGGCTAAGGCAGAAAGTAGCAAACATGAGTTTGGGGGACTGGTATACACATGACATCTCCAGGGAGAAAGGTGGTTCTGAAAACTCAGCTGTGTGTAACTTCTTTCCTCTGCCTGCTGGTATCTCTGTCATCCCTGAGATTCAACATGGCCAGATTAGATCAACATAGGCAAATCAACAAAACAAGGTGAAGAGAAAAAGGGTTTGTCAATAACAAGGACAGCTTTTACTATTTGAGACCAGTTCTCCCCAAATCAAACCAAACAAAAACAAAAAATCCAAAACAAAACTATTCCACTTTATTCCTAGAAAAGAAGGACACTTTTCTAAATAGGAAGAACATGGGAATATGTGGATCATGATTCTTCTGGAGATTTATAGTGACTTTTATATATCTTTATCCTCTGGTTAAGAAGCATCTTTAGCTTCGAGGAAAAATCTAAGCTTCTGAAGTATACACTGGAAGAAAAAGCTGGGAAATTTTGGCAGTGGTGGAGAGAGAGAGGAACACAAAACTGAGTCTGCAATAATTCTTTTATATAAAAATGTGTTCTGAGGTGCCAGGAGATTCAAGGAGAAGATGAAGCTCTCCTTCTAAGGTTAAAAGATCTGGCAGAACCATACTCTTCTCTGCAAGGAATAAGAGCTCTGTGAAGGTCTACAAATAGGCATTGAGAAAGGGGAGTGGGCTGAGAAGGCAGCAACAAGGAGGAAATAAAGCTGGTGGGAAGTATCTGGAGATCATGAAGGCTCTTGGCTAAGATGGGGCAAACTGGCAAGATGCCTATGGTTTTGAGTTTGATGTAATCACTCTGCTACATAGACCCAAAGGGATTAATTCAGTATAGCTATGGGTATTCTTTTCCTTGAAGTTATAGCTGTCTGGTTGTAAACAACAGAAAGCCAGACACAAGCTGAGCGAAGGTCACAGGGCTGTATAATAACATGTCCAGATCCAGGTCACTCATGTGCTCAGACTTCTGAGACCTCTGTCCTCGGGCTGGACTTTCTGACTTCTGAGGCTTTTCTCAGCTGTTCCCACTTAGTATAAATAACAGCCTACTGAAGAGCGGGTGACAGTGTGGCATTTTGCGGGGCCACTTCTTGCTCAGCATTCTTCAGGAAGTCTCCTGTCATTGGCCATGTGCCAGGTCTGACAAACAGCCGTGAAAACGACTTGGCATAAAGTGATTTTTAAAAATTATTGTTGAGGTTAGTTCATTATTACATCTCCCGTGCTTGGCAAAATAATTGCTATGCTTTTTCTTAAATCAAAAGAAAACACTGATAGAATGTTTTCCCATGTTTGTATTATGGAACATTTCATGATGTCTGAGCTTTGTCTTCTTGTATGCATCTCACCCGATCTCTGTCCTTCCTAAAAACGTGTGTCCACCAATTCCTGGGGATGAACCTTGGTTAGAATTGCTGGTCATTTTCCAGGATTTTTGTGAATAACTTTATTACTGTGATTCACTACTGATGGTGTCTCTGGCCCATCGCTGAAGATGGGTTGGAGAAGAAGAGATTGTACATGAAATGCAGCCAGTGACTTTGAGAAATATGTACATGGGAGCGTTTTGAGGTTTAGACTCATATATATAAGTCCATGATATTTTTCTGTTGCCCCTTAGGTGTGGATCCCTCAAGTGGGAATGATTTAAGAGCATGAAAAGACAGGCCAGTGTTATCATTCTATAAACACTTCAGAGAACATATTTGTTCCTACCAGGCTAAGAACTTTCCATAATAATAAAATGACATTTATTCAGGATTTTACTGTTCACAAAGGCTTTTACCTATATCACTGTATTTGACTATGATGTTATGATGGTCAGCTCTGTAAGGTAGATCAGCCGTTCTTCTTCTTTGTCCCAGAGGAGATACTGTAGGCTCAGAATAGTAATGTGACGTACACACTACCATGTATTAGTGCTTAGGGCCAGAGATAGGCAGGCTGGAACCCTGAATCCCTTCACTACCTTTAAAAAAATTAATAGACTTTTTTTTTAAAGCAGTTTTAGGTTTTTTAAAAAAAGTGATCAAGAAGTACAGAGGGTTCCCATATGCTGCCTCCCCCACCCCTAGTTTATCTTATTATTAACATCTTTCATTAGTGTGGTGCACTTGTTATAACTGATGAACCAGTCTTGATACATCATTTTTTTAATGTCTCTTACTTCTATTTCCAGAATATAGGCAAACATTTTCTGAATATAGTAATAATACCACCTTAAAAAAGAATGCTGCCTAGTATTTAGAATGGATAAACAACAAGGTTCTAATGTATAGCATAGGGAACTATATTCAATATCCTGTGACAGATGATCATGGAAATGAATATTTAAAAAGATTGATACATTATTTATTAACTAAACTCCATAGATTAGGGTTCACCCTTGTGTTGTACATTCTATAGGTTTTGACAAATGTGTAACAACAGGTATCCACCATTCTGGACCATACAGATTAAGGGTTCCACTGCCCTAAAAATTCCCTGTGCTGTTTATTCAGCCCTCCTCCTTGCTCACTCCCAGCAACCAGCGGATCTTTTTACTATCTCCATGGTTTGTCTTTTCCAGAATGTTACATAGTTGGAATCATATAATATTTTTACTTCCTTTTACAACTCTAATATGTCCCCCTCTTTCTTTATATCAACAATAATTGTTGCTCAGTTGCCAATTCTTGTCCAACTCTCTGTGACCCTATGGGCTGTAGCATGCCAGGCTTCCCTGTCCTTCATCATTGCCCAGAGCTTGCTCAAACTCACAACCATCGAGTCAGTGATGCCATCTGACCATCTCATACTCTGTCATCCCCTTTTCCTCCTGCCTTCAGTCTTTCCCTGCATCAGGGTCTTTTCAAATGAGTCAGTTCTTCGCATCAGTTGGCCAGAGTATTGGAGCTTCAGCATCAGTCCTTCCAATGAATATTCAGGGTTGATTTCCTTTAGGATTGATTGGTTGGATCTCCTTGCTGTCCAAGGGACTCTCAAGAGTCTTCCCCAACACCACAGTTCAAAAGCATCAATTCTTCAGCACTCAGCCTTCTTTACAGTCTGACTCTCACATCTATTCATGACTGCTGGAAAAATCATAGCTTTGACTGTACAGACCTTTGTCGGCAAAGTAATGTCTCTGCTTTTTAATATGCTATCTAGGTTTGTCATAGCTCTTCTTCCAAGGAGCTAGTGCCTTTTAATTTCGTGACTGCAGTCACCATTTGCAGTGATTTTGGAGCCCAAGAAAATAAAGTCTGTCACTGTTTCCATTGTTTCCCCATTTTTTTGCCGTGAAGTGATGGGACCGGATGCCATGATCTTAGTCTTTTGAGCGTTGAGTTTTAAGCCAGCTTCTTCACTTTCCTCTTTCACCTTCATCAAGAGGCTCTTTAGTTCTGTTCGCTTTCTGCTATAAGGGTGGTGTCATCTGCATATCTGAGGTTATTGACATTTCTTCCAGCAATCTTGATTCCAGCTTATGCTTCATCCAGCATGGCATTTCACATGATGTACTCTATATATAAGTTATATAAGCAGGGTGACAATATGCAGCCTTGATGTACTCCTTTCCTAATTTAGAACCAGTCTGTTGTTCCATGTCCAGTTCTAACTGTTGCTTCTTGATCTGCATACAGGTTTCTCAGGATGTAGGTAAGGTAGTCTGGTATTTCCATCTCTTTAAGAATTTTCCACAGTTTGCTGTGATCCGCACAATCAAAGGCTTTAGCATAGTCAAGAAGAATATGAAGAGTTTACTGTTTCTTTCTATTTGAGTTAAATTGTTTTCATGAAAATGTATACATACTTTTCCCCACCACCATCTCCTTTGTTGGTTCTTACCACTGGTTGGAATATGGCCAATAGATTTATGTCTGGTCAAGATGTCCTTGCTTAATATGATAAACCTAACTGTTTATGTGAATTTGAGTAAACTCCAGGAGATATTGAAAAACAGGGGAGCCTGGTGTGCATGGGGTTGCAAAGAGTTGGACACGGACTTAGTGACTAAACAATAACAGCAACAAAGCTGTTTGTGTATATCAAGAATTTTGCTCCTCTGGGGAAAGTCGGCAAAATATAGTATATCCTCCTACCTGTGATCTACTCTCTTGTAAACCTGTTTTACAAGAGAATTTTACTGTAGCCATTGAGAAAACTGGGGCATTGAAAGAGGAAGAGGCTTGCCCAAGTGAAGACACTAGGAGAACAGAAAGTGAGAGCCGTGTCTATTTCCATCTGAGATGCTGCTGACTTTAGCTGTGATTGGCCAGTGCCCCGGAAGGAGAGAGCGCAACAGGAGAAACTGTGCCCGTTAGTTCAGCCTTTTAGCACAGGCGCTCTGACTGTGGTAGCTTCCTCCACAGAATCTGAGGAAGCCACAAATTTGATATGATCCTCACAGAAATTAGTGACTTACACTGGGACTCATTTTTAATTCCTGGGAGGCTTTGGGGCCCACAGGGAACCCCTGGGTTGTGAGGAGATCCAAGACAGTGAGTTTAGATCTCTTTTCCCTCTCACCCCCAAACCCAGGGAAAGTCAGGTTCCACTGGAGGCATATCAAGCTCATGTTTTTGTCTGTTTGTTTTGTTTGATGGGACTGAATACAAGCATTGGTTGATGGAAGAGACTACACTGTGAAGTCATCTTATAGTGGAGAGAGGAACTAGGAATGCACCCAGTAACTTATTATGCATTTGCTTGGCATTCTTAATTATTGTGGGTTCTCTGTTGCTTTGGTGGCCATTATTGACAATTTTTAGAGTGACAAAATGGTGAAGGTCCCAAAATATTTAAAAAGTCTTCTTGTTTTTTAACAAAGATAGAGTACCTTATTAAAAAGATAACCAAGGATAAAGATAGCTAAGGATCAGATAGCTGTGGATACATTGATGGCTAATGCACTCTTCTAAGTGCTGGTGTAATAAATATGGGTGTTTTTAACCTTGTCAGTTAGGTGGCAGCATAGTCTAGTAGAAAACAGTTCTAGCTTGTGGGTCAAAATTTCTCCAATTTGCTCCTAAATCCCTTATTGACATCATATTTGGGTGAGCCCGGACAAGTCGCTTGATTTCTTTTGATTTCCCTTGCCAGGTCTGTAAAAGGAGACTAATCATAGCAATACTTGGCCCTGATTTGGGACAAATGAGGTAACACATATTGAGAGTTTCATTCTGGCAATATACAACTTTGAGCTGTTATATAGCTATCCCAATTAAAACCATCTTACCCAAAAAAAAAAAAGCATCTTACCACCATTAATATTTATTTTATGTGGCATACGTATGTCTTGCTCTATATGTATACATATACTGTTAATGTTCAGTACATGTATGTGTGTTCAATACATATATGTGTGTGTGTATCTATATGTGTGTGTATGTGTAGCTTACACTATATATGTGTCCTGTAGTTTGTAGTTTTTCAAAGTTCTTTTATAGGCATTACCCCATTTGATTCTCCCAATAATCTCTCTGAAGGGGGATGTTTTTGCATTCATTTTATACCTGTGATTGATAGAGGTTATGCTTCCTGAAACTTGATACAATTACCATGATTTTAAAATCAAGGAAAAAGATCTTCAGTGGAGACAGAAGTCACAATTTTAAGTGCTTTTGTAACAAATTGTGAACAAGTGTGGAAAACTTTCAAGAAAATCATTAACCCAAATCAAGAAGATCAGCCTTTTGAGAAAGGTCTTTCCTGATGCAGAGACGGAACAGTGTCTTTCATTGAGCCATTAAATTTGCATGTTGAATGAGATTCCCCATTCCCCGGAAAGGTTCCGTTTGGGATGGTGTCCTTCAATCAACCTGAAAGAACTGCTTAAATCTGCTGTTTAAGAAAGGCTCTAAAAGACTCCTACTCTCTAAGGTACCACTTTTTCGTGTAGTTGTGAATTTGTTAATCAATCCATCTAGCCATTTATTCATTCAGTCACTCAAAAAGCCTTTACTAAGCTCCTACTGCATGCCCTCAAGGACCAAGCTAAGGTGGGAAGCAGACAGTGTAGATGGAATTGGTCTCCATGCCACGCAGTCTGGGCTGACGGAAAGCACGTTTTTGGACTTGAGATAAGTCCCATATGGTGGACGGAGTTGCTGAAAAGAATTCAAGATACGTTGTTTAGGAATCTGATCTTCAAGATGCACAGTCCTGTTCTTATAGAACTTTGAGGTGTATTAGCTGGATGAAAAAGAATTCTTTCAGTGGAAGCAATATACAGTGATAGTGTTTCACATGAGGTTCACAAAGGTCATAGAAAAATCCCTTAGACCTGCAGAGAGAAGTTCTCCACACGGTGAGACGGCAGAGGCAGTGGGAGGTAGAATGGAGCTGGGTGCTCTTGGTTGGGGTTTATTCGTCTCTGTCTTCACATTTCTCCTTAGCTCAGTGCCCGGGTCACTTGTCTATCTCCCTTGACTTGAGATGTCTCCTGTTTGGAATGCTGCACAGTGTTTGGAGCATGCAATCTCTTGAGATACCTACCGTGGGCCAGCCGTACCTCAAACACATCATGGCTGTGATCTCTCAGGCTTGTTAACACAAGAGAAGGATCCAAGACACTGTGTTCCTAAAGAAAAGTGCTATCTATTGCCCACCTCCTCACACAATACCCAGATTAATCACTCCCTCATCAGTAAACCCATAGCAGTTTTTACATATATTAAGTTGAACCATATGAAATTGCCATTGTTCACCGTTTTGACCATAAAAATGGCAATCTGTATAGTTCAACCTACCTTGTTATGTTATTTAGATGTTTATATATGTTTTTGTAGACAATGGGATGGGACCACTTCATGGTTTATCTTTGAATCCACATCACTTAGCCAAGTACCTGACACATAATAGATGTTTAATAAGATGGACTGCAAGGAGATCAAATCAGTCAATCCTAAAAGAAATCAGTCCTGATGCTGAAGCTGAACCTCCAATACTTTGGCCACCTGATGCGAAGACAGGACTCATTAGAAAAGACCGTGATGCTGGGAAAGATTGAGGACAGGAGGAGAAGGGACGACAGAGGATGAGATGGTTGGATGGTATCACTGTCTCAATGGACATGAATTTGAGCAATCTCCAGGAGATGGTGAAGGATAGGGAAGCCTGGCATGCTGCAGTCCATGGGATAGTGAAGAGTCAGACATGACTGAGTGACTGAAATGAACTGAACTGAATAAGAAATATATTAAAAGCTGGGAAGAGCTAAAAGTTCTCCTATATGGTTCTGTTGACTAAACGACAAATTGGTTGACTTTATTATCCAGCTAAGGAAAAGGACATTTTAAAAAAAATCAGAATTACATAAGTTAATCACACTCATCTCCTGATTTATACATCTCTGCACTTCAGGTATCGCCATGATATGTATAGATTCCTGAAGTATTTATGTTTTTAAAATGACAGAATCAAGAATCTTATTGGAAGGCATTCCAATAAAGGGGGAAGACCCTGCGTTCAGTGGGGGAAAAAGTATCATTTTAACTATGAGCTGGCTCATTTGTTGATGTGAGCTTAAATAGAGGCTTTTCCATGGAATGCCACTTTGCCTTCAGCTCAGGAAATTGTATAGACAAGCTTAAGAGTCCATTTCATCCAGATTTCAGATTCTGGAAGTAAGAGCTTCAGTTGAACCCAGGGCTTGCTGTCGGGTACAGGTTGTGATGGAGACTTTCCAACCAGAGCTGCCAAGGCAGACTTGATCATGACCTCTTACTCCTCTGAGGGCTATTTGGAAACCCCTGTCTCAGTTGCTGCTCCCTTGCTTTATTATTAAATGGAGAGAAAAGCAGGGAGGATGGTAAAAATGAAATCAAAGTGCATGGTAAACTGGATTTGATGCAGAGATAGGCAGGAACACAGACTCCTTCTCCCCCACCACCACCCCAAAGAGTGTGTCTCCATAAAGATGAGAAATACCTAACAAGACCTGAGTGTGTATAAATTCTCCCAGAGTAAGGTGGGTTCTTTGCAGGGTGCAAATTTTGAACAGTCACCGTCAACCTAACGGATATATTTCAAATGTAAATAAAAGTCATCAAGCAGTAACAGTTCATCTCCTAACTTCATTTTTTGTTGTCACAGAGGTGTTCTGTTTAGAGAGAAAATAAGCTGTTATAATATTCCAACTGAAATATCAAGAACATGATTTAGTAGGTGAGTTATTTAGGGCTACTTAGCAAATAGCATTTCTGGACAGTGGTAAATGTGTTCCGCTCCTTCACATGTTCAATGAAACGGCCTTTTCTTTTTCTCACCAAGGTAGCTATCCTGTCCTTAGCCCAGAGACTCAATTTCTAACGGCTGTTGGATTTATTCCAGGGCCACCGAGCACAGGTTCTGAACCATTTTCTTTTTTAATTCCTGTGGCCTCAGAATGCTCAGAAATGTTGACTTTTGCAAAGAGGCCAAGGAGGTCTGCACGTGGGCCAAGGCTTCTGCTGTGGGCTTGGCACAGGAGAGGCAGCTGCGAGGAAAGGAGCATGTGGCCTTCCGTGGCGCACGTTTCTCCAGAAACTAATTCAGGACAGTCTTGTGAGTTACATACATCTAGCAGGCATTTCTCTGTCCCTAAGAATTATATCCATTGTTGGAAAAATCCACCTATATTAATATCAATAAATCCATCTATTTATTATATTGATAGTAATGTTAATATCAATACCCCCTTTACAGGTACACAATCAGGCCCCCAAAGGCCAAGTGATCAGTAGGAATCCTTCTCCCCTTCACATCCATCTCTCAACTTCTTTCTCTCTTATAGTTTTCCTTAAATCCTTTATTTCTCTGCTTTCGCTTCTCACTCTTCATAGTCTGAAGAAGTTAAGACTGTGACGGTCACAGCAATGGTGGGACCAGGGGCATAACCAAGTTTTGTGTGAGACCTGTCTTCCCAAGTGGCTCAGCAGTAAAGAATCTACCTGTCAGGCAGGAGACATGGGTTCGATCCCTGGGTCGGAAAGATCCCCTGGAGAAGGAAAGGGCAACTCACTCAAGTATTCTTGCCTAAAAAAATCCCATGGATAGAAGAGCCTGGGAGGCTACAGTCCAGGGGGCCACAAGAGTTGGACACGACTTGGAGACTAAACAACAACAACAACAACAACAACAAGCCTTATATGATTTAGGCGACCTTCTTTAAGAACAAGAATGAAGTGTTCACTAACCTAATAGTGGAACATATTTTGCAGTGTATGCATGTATCCAATCATCATGTTTCTATACCTTCAATTTACATAATAATATATGTTACTTATTTTTTAATTAAACTGGAAAAAAAAAAAGAAAGAATACAGTTGACCTGGGGCCGACATTGTTAGACCCACCACCCCCAAGACTCAGAAGGGACCCTGCAATTGAGGACTCCAAAGCTGAAGCTTCCTTTAGCTTTATGGTGATTCCATTTCTGGTTAAGTTTTCCTATTTTATTTCCCCTACCCCCACCTAACCCCATGCCTTATGTCAGTGGAACAGGTTTGAGGGTTTGAATCAAAGAGCCTTCCTTTATAGGGTGGTATCATTTCAGATGATCAAGGCATGTGGAATAAATGTAAGTGAGCCCAAATTACTCTTTTTATCTAAAGTGTTAGTTTATTCCAAGGCATACTTAAAGTATTAAAAATGGAATTAACGTTAAATAGATTTATTTATTTCTATCGTATGTTGGAGTATAGTTGATTAACGTGTTGTGTTGGTTTCAGGTGTACAGCAGAGTGGTTCAGTTATACATGTACATGTATCTATTCTGTTCTTTTTCAAGTTCTCTTCCCAGAGCCCGAATTCCTCTGACTGGTTATCACATGTGTGGTTTTAGCTCCTTTGCCTTTCTGCTTTGTTTTCCTCCCTGTGTTCTGGGCTCTCCCTCCTCCCAACGTTTAGCTGCGAGATAGCTCTAAAAGTCTGCACTGGCTGGAAGACACAGCAGGAACGCATGACCTGGATCTAAGAGGGCTCTGGGACCCTGGTGGAGTTGAAAGCAACTGCTTCATGACCTTGATCCTGGAGGAGTCTAGTCTCTTATATCTTTTCTTCTAAGATGATGGCAAAACATCAACATGTTTTAGCCATCTTTTCTATTACGTGTGCATTCCAGTGCCTTAAGATACTAGACCTATGAGAGAAAAAACGAGTGCTTTATACTTTTATGAAGATAATATTTTTGGTGGCAAATGGGGTTTATCAGACCTCAAGAACTCGTGACTTCCAGAAAATGATAGTGGGCTAACCTGGGTTTGGAGGAATGTCTTTACCCTAGACACAACAAGAAACCCTTAGCTAGGGTGCAGGGGAGAGTGGCAGAGAGTAGGACTGTCTGTCCTGTCACAGCTGTCGGGGGAGTGACAGGTGAGGAAGGACAGGGAACCCCGAGTGAGCGGCTCTGCTGACAGCACCATCATTACCTCGGAGGACGTGTGGGGGAGCCACCTGGACGTGGGGCTGGGGACACGGGTTTACTCACCCCTGTGCCACTTGGAGCATATCAAAATGGGGGAACCATTTATTCCTTTCTTGGGTCTTAGTCCTAACGTTTACAGAAACAAGGGCTTCTGCCTGGACTAAGGGTCCCTGGCCACCCTCTGTTTTGTTATCCTTCAATTTATTTATTCCTATTCATAAATATCCCTATTAAGTAGGCCAAGACAGTGAGTTAGTAGCTGTAATTTTACTCTGTTAGACTTTGTCTTCTGGATATCTTAGATTCATTTTTATCTGTTAATTACCTGGATGTGGTAAGCATACACCGACACTGCATGCCTTTGTATAAGCTGTAAGCATCTGGCCTTAATCCACGCTGTGTCTGTGATAGAGTTCCTACAGTTCTGAGAGGGGCCAGCTGCCCTGTGACCACCACCTGACACTAAGCCCCTTCTAGCCAAGATCAGGATGTCGGGATACACTTAGTTGGTTTATAAAGGCTCAGCTTCCACGAGACTGGAAGGACACGACACGTGTGGTTCTGTGATCAACCTCCCCCTGATGCCCACTCTGGCAGGGCCTTTCTCATCACAGGTATGATGGGCGCCAGATATCAGACCACTCGAGCTGTCTCCCGTGGGGAGATTGTAAAGACAGGTGGGAGAGCAGCGGCTGGGAATTAGCCAGGATATTTCATTCATTCTGCAGGGAGAACTGCCTCTGTCACAGTCCTTTCTGTCCACGCATCTTCTGTGATGCATTGTTTGTTATTATTAATATAATCTATTAGAGGGCAATTTTCTCTAATTTTCTGTCATTTTGCCGTTCTATGCAAAAGGCATTAAATTGTGAATTAAAATGTGGGCATCTGGTTATCACTGGAAAAAACCCAGCTGAATTTACAGACTCTTAAAGCGGCAGTATGTTTGAAAAGTTTTAACCATTTCTGTGATTTTCCTTTTTGTGAAGGAAGGGGCAGGAGAGGAGGTGGCCACTGGTCCCTAGAGAATATTTCAGCTGTATGTGACTCAGCAAAGACTGAATTGTTTTCATTGACTTAGTCTCACGGTTGGGCTTCCTTCTCACTTCAGAATTTCCAGGCCTCAGAGAAGCATCTGATTTTCAGGGCTGTCAGCCCCGCCACCTGTCATTAACACAAGTCAGAGAGAGAAGCAGTCATCGCCAGTGCAACGATTTACAAGGGCAGAGACAATATATACAAGTACCCGGTTATTCTTGTCCATGGTTGCAAAGCTCCACTCGCTCACCCGTACTGGTTCTCTTGGGATTTGAACCACAAACAGATGAGATACCCAGAATGCTGGGAGCAGCACCTGGGAGAGTCAGGAAATCCAGAACGCCAGCCTAGGGTGTTCACCATCCCCTCCCTGCCATGTTGCCAGGGGCCAGATGGTTAGAGGCCATGATGATGCCCCTCATATATGGTCATTCACCATTCACTTCAGTTCTCCATTAACCCCCTTCCGCCCCCAGCTCTCTCCCCCATGTATGACTCTTTGTGACCCCATGGACTCCACCAGGCTCCTCTCTCTATGAGATTTCACAGGCAAGAATACTGGAGTGGGTTGCCATTTCCTCCTCTAGGGGATCTTCCCAACCCAGGGATCAAACCCACATTTTATCACTGAGCCACCTTGGGAAGCCCTATGTATGACCTAGGGGTTCATCAAATGCTATCACAGTAGATACTAATTAGATAGTTGTCTGATAAACAGTGGAGTGCTGTGTGTACAAAATAATATAAATAAAATAAAATAAAAAAGGGATTTTAATGTTATTAGCCTGCCTTATCTAGTCCACTCTGGCTGCCAGGCTTTGTGTGGTGAGCTGTCCACTCTCAGCACACAGAGCCCCCCTGGGCTGACCTGAGGAGGGGAGTCAGGAGTGGGGGTGCTGTGCTGGGACCCCTGAGGCAGGGCAGGGGATGAGCAGCAGCATAGCTCCTGGGAGCCGAGTCCCAGACAGCCGGCTCTGGGCGGGCAAGGTGGCAGGATGCCGGGGGCCGGCTGCCTCATGTGAAGACGAGCAGGGGTGACACGGCTTTGGGGAGAGGGGAGCAAGGGTGTCAGATGAGGTCTGACCTATTCGCTCATTCTCTTAGCGATTCAAGTTACGTGATTAAGGAAACACGTTCATGAGTGAGGTGGGGGAAACCCCAGCAAAGACCGAACACAGAGAAGGGAACAGGAGGGCTTAGAGATTCTGGAGAAGCAGGCTGAAAAAATGCAGCCTGACGTGACGTGAAGCCGCAGCCTGGAAATATGGCCATCCAGGCAGGAGATGCCTCGGAGCAGGAATACAGAAGCGCATCCGGGCTGGTGGGAATTCGCGATACGGTGTGGTGGTGGAAAGGGCCTGGGCACTTTGGGGGGACAGAAACACAGCTTCTCAATCTGCTGTGAGAGACAGACAGCCTGGAGTCCTGTCCTTGCCGGAGAAGTCCCGGCCCTGGAGGGGTGTGGAGAAATGCCAAAGGTTTCTGAGAAGCACTGAGCCAGGTTGTAGGGGCTCTAAAAGATAAATTTTAGATTAAAAAAAAAATGTGAACCATTTTAAAGTCTTTATTGAATTTGTTACAATATGGCTTCTGTTGTTCATGTTTTGATTTTTTTCGACCATGAGGCATGTGGGGTCTTCGCTCTCTAAGCAGGGATTGAACCCTCACCCCTTGCACTGGAAAGTGAAGTCTTAACTACTGGACTGCCAGGGAACTCCCAGATTAATTTTAGAAGAGTTGTATAGGTCAACTTTCAGGAGTGACAGGCCCAAGTTGGGAAAAATTATAGCCTTTAACATTCTGTATATTTAAAATAAAAGAATAAGTAACTCAAGGAGCTTTTAAGGAAAGCCTTCTGTCATCCAAGACTTCAGGTGAAAATACAGATCTGGAAATCGATGAAGGAAATTTGAAATAACCAAATTTGTGGGAAACATTAAATCCATCCCCAAATATGGTATTGTGTGGGGCACACACCTATATTACTCTGCCTGGGAGACAGGGTTTCTGGGGAGTCCAAGCCTAGACTTGGGGACTGTCCCTTGATTGGTGGCTGTAGAGGAAAGGGTTGATTTTTCCACTGAGGTCTGGTTGACTGTGAGATTTTAGGTTGATTACTGGATATCGATGATAAATGGATAGGTGTCTACAAAGTAATATTCATCATATATGATTATGTAATCTAGGGTAATACAGTAATGAACAAAATGTGATATTGTGTACTTCTTCCCTAGGGAGGAAATGAAGGGATTTTTTAAAATTCAGATTTTGTACTTAGACTAAATGAACATTAGGAAATAAAGTATATGATCATGAACTGGACTGAGCTGCTGGGGAATCTTCTGAAGATACTTGTTTATGGGTGGTTGGAAGAGTGTGTGTGTAAACGTTTCTCTGAACTGTTGTGAATTCATTCAGGCAGATGACTGAAAATGATATGAGCCCTGCAGGTCTTGCAAGGACCAGGTGAGAGGTGGGTTTAACATTTCAGGACAGAACAGGGGTTCTCACTATTAATGAGCATTCACTCTCTAGGTCTGGATTTATGTTTTGAAATATGTTCTCTCTTTAGCTTCTGAATGTCAGAAGTACGCACTTCTTTTTATTTTATTTTTCCCCAGAAGATTCTTTACTGAAGGAGCTTTTGTTTGGTTAACCTTCATTCCCCGGGTAGTTTCAGCCCCTCCGCCGTTCTCTGTCCCACCCTGCACGGCCACGCTTCCCCCATGACTGAGCCCCCACTAGTGTCCCTGGCAGCTGGAGCTTCCTTTAGGTTTCACAGAGCTGACGGGGCCCTCACATCGGTCTGTGATGGTTGTCCGTGCTTTGCACAAGACAGTGAGGAGTCCTGGCTGCTTTGCCAGCTTCCAGCACTGCAGTTGGCTTCTGCTTATGGCTCAGCAGTTTGCTGTTCTTTGGGCGGGGTGGCTGTGGCTTAGATGCCACCACACTGCCTCTCCTCTGCATCAAGGTCGAGGGAGGGGGCGGGTGCCTGGCTGTGTTGGTTAATGGCAGGGGTAAGAGGCAAGCTCAGAAGTGGGAGTGAAGGGCTCAGAAACGTCTGGAGTGGCCATGTGCTTTCAGAGTGGGTCTCTCCAGATCAAATCCACAGAATGAGGGCATGTTGTAGGCTAGGGGTGCCAACAGGAAGCTGTCACAGTGGTCCAGAAGGGTATGTTGGGCAGCAATGATCAGAAGACTGGTGAAAAATAAGAAAGAGTCAACATTCAAAAGAAAAGCAGGACAAAGACACTCTGGATGATTTAATGTAAGATTGGAATCCTTACAGATGTTTGTACATCCATGTTCAGAGCAGCATTTTTCACAAGAGCCCAAAGGCAGAAATAACCCAAATGTTCACTGATAGATGAATAGATAACCAAAATGTGGTCTGCCATACAATGGAATATTATTCAACTGTAAGGGGGAAGGAAAATCTGACAGATGTTACAACATGGATGAACCTGGAGGACATTATGCTTTGTGAAATAAGTCAGACACAAAAGAACAAATATTGATGATTCCACTTACATGAGGTTCCTAGAGCAGTCCGGTCCATAGAGGTAGCAAGTAGAATGGTGGTTGTCAGGGGCTGGGAGGAGGTGGGGAAGATGAGGCACTTACTGTTTGATGGGTACAGAGTTTTATTTTGGGATGACGAGAATGTTCTGGAGATGGACGGTGGTGATAGCTGCATAGCAATGTGAATATGCCTAATGCCACTCAACTGTACACTTAAGATGGCTGAAACAGTAAAAGCTGTGTTGTGTCTATTTTACTACATTTTAATAAACACTGAAACTCTCTATTTTATATTTGTATGTACTTAACTTTTAACCTCTCCAGATCTTTAACTTAAACATCTCCCCTGTGAGTGTGTGTGGAGGTGGGATGGGGAGTTTATCTGGGACTCGGAAGGAAGCAGGAAAGGACAGTTTGGTGGTCTGTTGTTCCCTGTGCACTGAGGTGCAGGAAACGGCGTGTGGGAGTCGGCGATGGCCTCTCTTGTTTTTATTTTTCAGAGGAAGTGGTAGCAGCTCCCTGGTAATTCACCTTGAATTCTGCCAGGCAGCTTTAAAATCTACATTGCTATATATCAAGCAGTCCCATAGATGCCTACTAACTTAATTTGTGTTTTGCTCAGTCTTTATCCCCAGGAATGTTATTAAAATGTTCTTTCCTGGTCTTAAGTAACACTGTTCAGTCCTTGTAGCCTCACTGATTAATGGCAGTGTAATTGCCCTTCATTTCTTTGCCTTCAAAACAGTGCCACCTGGATCTTTACTGCCCTCAAAGCAGATGTCTCTGCAGAGAGTGAAATTCCTACCAGTTCAGCCCCTCCTCTTCCAGCACGTAGGTGAGAAGCCCCTGGGGTACACAGGAAGGACGCAAAGCAAGCAGTCCTGCGGGAGCCTTCAGAAGAGTGACCCCAGCCCTTACCCAGATGAATTATCACTGCCTGGGTTGGGCCCAGTGCTCCCTGAAGAATCGGCAGAGAAGGATCTTCTTCTAGAGAGGAATATGGATGCTGGCCGGGCAAAGAAGCAGGAACAACCCCCGAGAATGGGGTATGAGTGTGCAATACAGTGTGTGGGGTGTGACTGCTTGTCTATTTTCTACTGATGGTGAGATCTTTACACAGTCACCGTGTCTGCCTCCACCAAGCACCTTCCACAGTCCCCATCCTGGTATCCTTCTGCTGCCCTCTGAACTGGGTGTTCCTTTCCTTCCATTTTTGTAGATGGAGAAACCAAAGCGCAAAGGGGGAAGTCACTGGGCCAAGGCCACACGTGTATTTGGTGTCAGAACTGGGATCTGAACCCAGATCTGTTTGATTCCAAAGCTTATAACCCTAAACAGAATAAACACTGGGTCTAGTCTGGAGTCCCCAGCATGTCCCAGTAGGCCTGTGGTTTCTGTTAACCTTGAGAAAGTAGGAGACAGATGGAAGTACTGTTGGACCAAGGTGTGCCTGCCCTCTCCTGCCCTTCTCACTTACGGCTACTTCTGACCATCTTCCGGATCGCTAGCCTCTGGGGCCCAGCGGGTCCTTCTGTCCTCACCATGAAGGCATAGTTCATCCAGCCCAGCTCACAGTTGGGCTGTGCTACCCAGCACACTATTGTTTGACCTCCTAAGTACTCTGTCAATCGAATTCTAGATCTGGAGTGTCGTTTCCTTTTAGGGCCTTACTGTGGCCTCCTCAGACCTGGCATCCCAGGCTCTGGCATCTGGTTTACCAGTGAGTGGTTGTCACTGAATGAGTTAGTTACTCCTCTGGTTACCCATGAGGGTGAGTCTTGGGAAGTGAGCCAGAGCTGGAATTCCCAAAGGAAAAAAAAATCCTCCGAAGTGATTTCTGCCCCATTCTGTGTAGCTCTTGCCTTTATGCTGCAAAGTGAAAATATTAGACATCAATTGTGTCTGACTCTTTTTGACCTCGTGGACTGTAGCCTGCCAGGCTCCTCTGTCTGTGGTACTCTCTAGGCAAAAATACTGGAGTGGGTTGCCATTTTCTTCTCCAGGGGATCTTCCAGACCCAGATCAAATCTGGGACTCCTGCATTGTAGGCAGATTCTTTACTGTCTGAACCACCAAGGAAGCCCTTAGGCCCCAAGGGTCCTCTCTATAAACTAATTAATTTTATTTTTATTTATTTGGCTGCCTCAGACTTAGTTGCAATATGCAGAATCTTCATTGGGACAGGCGAGATCTTTTGTTGCAGGACTCGGGCTCTCTAGTTGTGGCATGAGGACTCTGTAGTTGCAACGCACAGGCTTAGCTGCCTCGTGACAAGTGGGATCTTCCCGGACCAGGCATATTCTGCATTGCAAGTCAGGTTCTTAACCACCAGGGAAGTCCCAAGGGTGCTTTCTAAAAGACACTCCATCCTCTATTCCCAGGAAAAAGACAAGGAGGGAGGCTGTTGGGCCATACAAAGAAGGACTGTACAGGGGCCTGTGGATTGATGTGGAGGACTTAGGGGCAGTTTGAAAGACTGCGGGTCACAGCCATTCGTGTGTGTGCTTCGTCCTGGCTGCTGGATGGTTGATCTGGCTGTCAGTGTTCCAGGGAGGGATGCAGTTTTCCCTTTCTCCATGTGGAAATCCTCCATGACAGGAAATCTTCTGTCTCTCTAAAGCTGATTTGCTTCTCTGCAGGCATGGGCTGTGATGGATCTGTGGCACCAGGGCTGGGGACAGCTCCTGAAGGGCCCTCGGGGTTTAGCCATTTCCTAGTTTTTCCTGTTCACCTACTGGATCAACAGCATGCTTTTTGGCCTTGCTCACCTGAATGTTGCTAGTTCTCTGTGAGTTCTTATCCTTTCCCTTCCCTGAGTGCTCAAGGACCACAAAGCCAGCTTCCTTAAACTGGAAAGACTGGCCCTTTGCTAAGCAGTCAATTTTACATGAAGCTGAGACCCGACTAGGATTTTTGGTTCACCTCCCAGATCGCAGGGATGTATTGCCTCATTACCAGTCAAATAAGCAGTTTTAAATGATCCAAGAACAGACTGACCACTTGCAATCCCAGGTAGTCTGTTAGGTCTTTTTGTGACCTACCTTTGCTTCCAAGGGGGTCTACCATGGAAAGAAGGAGGCAGGAAATGAGATGAAGAGAGAAAATTGGAGTGAGTGGACATTCTGGTTTATCAAACAGAAGTATCTTTAACTGTGTGTGGAGAGGAGGGAGGCATTTAGACGTTTTGTAACTAAAGATTGTTAGTCATTTAACCTGGTGACCTACAAGTACTTAGGAAGTATGTGTGTGTATGTTAAGAGCCATGTGTTTTTAGTAGATTCAGATCTACTTTAGGACAAAGATGATTTATCTATTTCCCACTGCTGTAATGTAAGCTCCCTGATGGCTGTTTTTTGTTTGTTTGCGTGCGTGTTTATTTTGGTTTTCTAATCTTTTGTTCACTAATGTAGTCCATGTACTTAGAACAGTGACTGGCACAGAGGGATGCAATAAATATTTGTGGAACGAATAAATAAATGACTATGAATGTGTGTGTAGATAGGTGTACATACACATACAGGCAAGAGTAACATCTTAGCCTTAAGTCATTTATCTAACAACCTTGATTATGTAAAGTAAGTGCAGAATTAGAACATAGTCCAAAGGTCTATAGAGTAGCCATGCCTGGGGTTGATAAACCTTGTGCTCTTGTTTCTTTTTATTCGGTTTTTGTATATATATATAAATTTTTTTCTTAATTGGAGGACAATTCCTCTACAAATTTGAGTTGATTTCTGCCGTACAGCAATGTGAATCAGCCATAAATACACATATAAATATGTGTGTGTATGTGTGTATGAGCCGCCCTTCTGCCCACCCCCACCCCCCCACTAGGTCATCCCAGAGCACAAGTCTGGGCTCCCTGTGTTTTATGGCAGCTTCCCACTAGCTATCTGTTTTACACATGGTAGTGTCTATGTGTCAGTGCTACCCTGTCACTTTGTCTCACCCTCTGCTCATGTTTCTTTACGCATAAGAGAGACATATGGTCCTTCAAAGCCAGGCCTACTTCAGATACTGTTTTTGGCCTGGAGCAGATCAGCAATGGCAAATTGAAGATAGAGACAATTACAGAGACAAAACCAACAAAGTGATGGCTAACAGCTTGACAGGAGGAGAGGAGACAAAAAACAGACCCCAGTAATCTATGTAGCACCTCCTGGAACCAGTTGGTTTAGGAGCACACAGCTTTTACACTTTACAATCCATTGGACATTATGTGATGTAGTATGGTATGACATTAATTAATGTTTATAAGTAGACCCTGAATCACTGAATGCTTAAATGATGTCTCATAACTATAAGAAGACAAGGTTGTCTCTAATTCTTTAGAAAGAGTCCTTTGGAATAGTTTAAGTAACTGTTTCTTAATAAGTTTGTGCTTCCATTTGCTGTACCAGGAGGCAGAAAATTATGGCCTGCAAGCCACATTCAGTTTGCTGCTTGCTTTTATAAATAAAGTTTTATTGGAAATAGCCATGCTCATTCATTTACATATTATTTACAGCAACTTTTGCACCGTAGTAGCAGATTGAGTCATTGCAACAGAGACCATATGGCCTGCAAACCCAAAAATGTTTATTGTCTGATGCTTTATAGGATAAGTTGGCTGATTCCTGATTTACATGTTGGGTTCTTCCAGGATGTTAGTTTCTGCTCTTGTGTACATCTGATACATTTGCGTGCATTACTGAGTGATCTGTATACATAAATGTGTATAAATACTCTTTTCTGTGTGATAGTAAACACAACTAAATACTAAGCACCACATTTCCTTTACTGCTAAAACATAGCTCCGTAGCTCTGTAAGACTTTGGATCCAATTCATCATTACTCTTCCTGCTTCACTCAACTGATGGTGTGTTGTTACCTCTGAGACATTTTGGAGAACTATAGCATCCTCAGAAACCTCACTGCACGTTCATGGTCCTCTCAATGGCCTGGGGTGCAGGCATTTTGATTGCACTCAGCTTATATAAGACAGATGTCCTTGGCGGTGTGAAGGATTCAGTGATTATGTATCCCAGATTACAGAGGGTCTTATAGGATTTTTAAATGGTTCTGGAATCCAAGTGCAATAGCATGAAATATCATATACTTCCTAGATTATAGAATCTTTTTTTAGGTAGAATTTGCTTTCAGATTATTCTTGGGGCCTTTGCTGCTGATTTCATGGAGAAAGTTTCTCCCTTGAAGGCAATCACACTGCTTTATTATTCTGTGCCAATGTGGCTTTACCACACTGATGCTAGCTTTGACTAGTTCTGACTTCAGTGTACTTCTTGCTTAGCCTTTGTTAATATACTTCACTTTGTTTTATTAATTTTTGAGTACCAGGGGCCAATATTCATTAGGGAAGGTAAGCTTCTAAGACTGTAGATTCCCTATGGGTAAAATGTGCATATGTGTCATTCAAATGAGCATGGTTTGGAGTGGCAGAGGGAATGCCTTTTTTATTGAAATGTAATTTGAACTGTGGTGTTGGAGAAGATTCTTGAGAGTCCCTTGGACTGCAAGGAGATCCAACCGGTCCATCCTAGAGGAGGTCAGTCCTGGGTGTTCATTGGAAGGACTGATGCTGAAGCTGAAACTCCAATACTTTGGCCACCTCATGCGAAGAGTTGACTTTTTGGAAAAGACCCTGATGCTGGGAGGGATTGGGGGCAGGAGGAGGAGGGGACGACAGAGGATGAGATGGCTGGGTGGCATCACCGACTCAATGGACAGGAGTTTGGGTAAATTCCGGGAGTTGGTGACGGACAGGGAGGCCTGGTGTGCTGCGATTCATGGGGTCACAAAGAGTCGGACACGACTGGGCAACTGAACTGAACTGAATAAAAGTGACCTTTTTAAAATGTACATTTCCATAGCTTTTGGTATATTTACAAAATTACACAGTCATCTCTTTTTTTATATATCAATAGAAGAAATTTGGTTTATTTTTGAGGAACTCTATGTAACCATACAAGTTGCACTGAAATCCACATATTTATGCTCTGTTGAGATTTACCAAATGGCCTCTGTGCCATGGGATTTGCTGAGTGTGGATTCTGACAGTCCGAGGTCCTGTGAGTTATTCTATACATCAGATTGTTCATCCCAGTTGAGCAGTGTCAGAGAGAGCACCAGGACCTTGTGTCCCATCCCTTTGTCCTATCCTCAGACCTCAGTGGTTTGATCAAACTTCCTAGCTCTGAAATTCTTTTCCTGTCCATGAAAGTGAACCCAGGAGAGCCTACCAAAAATGAAAACTGCTCTGGCTGGGCTAGAGTTCTTGGTAGAGTCTGTATTGGGATGTCAATGGACTTGCTTTTCTTTTGTCTAACACCACCCCCAAACTGTCCAGAATGGCCCTGTGCAAGCAGACTGGTCACTTGTTTATTCATTCCCTCATAAGTATGTGTGTCTGCAGTGATCCTACACTGCATGCTAGACCCTGAGAACAAAAAGGGAAGATAGACAGGATCCTACGGCTCGTGAAATTTATATTTTAATGAAGAGCAGAGACATCAAATGAGACTAATTACCCAATTAATTCTGCAGTCACAGTTGTGATAAGTGCACCAAGAGAAATGTACAGCATCTTGTGATAGAAGGGTGCAACGTGGGGCCAGACTTAGTCTGCAGGCAGGGAAGTGTCTCTGAGGGTGTGATATTTTTTAGCCAAGATCTGAAGGATAAATATGACAGGGGAAGGAGGAGAAGCAGAAGGTAGGAGCTACATCATAGACAGCCTTGCAGGCAAAGGGAGGATTTTGGATTAAGCTGTGGAAATTTCTGAAGCTCAAAACAAAACCCACCCTAATTGCTGTGTGTTAAGGAGGAAGTTAGTGTGGAGTGGGGGGATTTATTGCAGTCACCCAAGTAGATGATAGTGGGCTTCATGACTAGGATGGGGACAACTATGAATATGGAATGTGACTTTGAGACATATCGAGGAGATGGAGTTGACAGGACCTACTGCATCTCTGTTTTTTTCATTCCTACAGTTAGAATCCATCCTCCTTTTCCAATTCTGGCTCCTGAGATGTCCGCACTGTTCTTTGGGCTGAGAATCCACTGCATACACTAAGAGTCATTCAGAGTCCCAGAGTCAACTGGTAATCGTCTTATAGGGGAATTTTGGTGTTTGTTGTTCAGCTGCCAATTCGTGTCTGACAATTTGTGACCCCATGGACTGCAGCATGCCAGCCACCCCTGTCCTTCACTGTCTCCTGGAGCTTGCTCAAACTTAGTCCTTTGGGTCAGTGATGCCATCCAACCATCTCATCCTCTATTACCCCTCCCTCCTCCTGCCCTCAATCTTTCCCAGCATCAGGGTCTTTTGCAATGAGTCAACTCTTCACGTCAGGTGGCCAAAGTATTGGAGCTTCAACTTCAGCATCAGTCCTTCCAATGAATATTCAGGGTTGATTTCCTTTAGGATTGACTGGTTTGATCTCCTTGCAGTCCAAGGGTCCCTGAAGAGTCTTCTCCAGCACCAGAGTTTGAAGGCTTTGGCACTCAGCCTTCTTTCTGGTCCAATTCTCACATCTGTACATGACTACTGCAAAAACCACAGGGGAGCTTTAGAACTGTGTCTATAATGTCAGGGTCCCAGAAATACAAAGGGTAGGTTTTCCAGATTGTCCCTGGGGGATTTCACTGGGAAAGCTGAAGGCTCCAGAGAAGGCAGACCCTTCAGGGACCTAGAGAAAATCGTGGAGACTCATACTTGTTGACAGGCTTCTTCCCCATAGCAAATTACATTCTCCACAATGAAAAGTTCCTCCCTCTTTTTAAAAGCATCCAAATTACCTCAGTCTCACTTGCTTGCTGATTGCCTGGCCACTGGCTGGGGGAGATAGGACAGCTGTGTGGGGCCTGGGCTCCCAGGCACCCGTCCTCTCTCTCCAGGGTTCACATGATGCTTTACTACCCAGATGTAGATTTTTTTTTTTTCCACTTTCTCTCTGGATTTTCAAATTCTCAGACTATAGAATGAGTTGGGAAGTAATCCTTTGCTTCCTCCTAAATGTGGAATAAGAACACGTGCTCTAGAGACCACCTCAGGTACTAGAAAACATCCTCAAATCTCATTGTACTTCAAGGAAATGCATTTGATTGCCCCTGAGCCTTTAGTAGATGGCGTACTGATTGTGTGCACCTTAAGGGTCCTGGTTCCTTGAAATTTTTCACACACTTGACCCAGTAAACTGTTTCTTGCCTTCGGTGGGTTTTTATTTCACCAACCAGAAAACTACTGCAAGATATAGAAATTAAAGAGTTTAAGGCCTTTGAGTCATTCAGATTAGTCATGTATGGATGTGAGAGTTGGACTATTAAGAAAGCTGAGCTCTGAAGAATTGTTGAAGAATTTTGAACTGTGCTATTGGAGAAGACTCTTGAGAGTCCCTTGGACTGCAAGGAGATCTAACCAGTCCATCCTAAAGGAGATCAGTACTGGGTGTTCATTGGAAGGACTGATGTTGAAGCTGAAACTCCAATACTTTGGCTGCCTGATGCAAACAGCTGACTCATTGGAAAAGACCCTGATGCTGGGAAAGATTGAGGGCAGGAGGAGAAGGGGATGACAGAGGATGAGATGGTTGGATGGCATCACTGACTCAATGGACATGAGTTTAGGTAGGCTCCGGGAGTTGGTGATGGGAGGCCTGGCGTGCTGCAGTTCATGGGGTCGCACAGAGTTGGACACGACTGAGTGACTGAACTGAGCTGAACTGAGTCATTCAGATAGTGTTCTGTGTCTAGGAGCCCAGGATAGAAAAGTGCAGAGACAATTGTCTTCAGTGTTTTTATATAAAATTGCTTTTTCAAAAAACAAGTTGTTTAATTGAGGGTATTGATGATGTGGATTCAAGTGGGGGGGAGGGCACCTGTGCTATATGGACAGGGAAAATGGGTCTCCCACCCCAAGGCTGCTCCTCAGTATAGGATCTTCAGTCATTTTACTTTTGTATTTCTGCTGAAGTTGATACTTTTTAAATCTTTTTTCCCCTGTTTTTCCCAAGTGGTTGGAGGACCACTGCACAATTTCTTAGTAATCTGGGCCAGCTTACTAGGATTAGAACCTAGTGCTTCAGTGTCCAGGGAGGCAGCAATCCAGCTGAATAAGATCTTTGTATGAGAAGTTGGGGAAAGAAACAGGGGACAGGCAGAGAGAAAGCACCAACTTAAATAGGATTTGGAGAACAAGAGTCAGATATTATTCATGTTTATTTTGGAAAGAAACAACCATAAATGTATTGATATATTCTAGCTATCTGCCTTCACTATTACTTTGCTTCTGGCTGAATTAGGAAGATAAATTCTTTTGGTACCTTTAGTGTGTTAGTTGCTTGGGTGTGAATTGTTGGAAGAAATAGTACATTTCATACAGGAATCATTTGAGATTTAAGATTGGGGCTGGCCAATGACTTTATTGTATAAAAACTCTTAAAAATATTTAGAAAGTCCCATAAAATCTGTTTTTTTTTCTACCATGATATATATCTTTTTGAGAATCTCCATTTGCCTGCCAGAATAAGGAATACCCTCTACACCTTAAGGCCATTGTCCAAATCAGCATGATGAAAGCATCTGTGAATATGAATACATGGTTTGCAAAAAGTTCTTGCTAAATTTTTTAAAACTTTAGGGTTTTTTTTGCTTGTTTGTTTGTTTTGCTTTTAGCAGTAGATTAGAGGTAGGAAAGAAGTCATCTTGGAATGGGAAGTAAGCGCAAATTCTTTGCTCCTAATTGATAAGACCTCATTCATGGTTGCTCGAAGTTCAGTTTATTGTTCTTGTCAATGCTTGATGGCTTTGACAGGCCACAAAGTCTCAAGGGAAATAGGTGTATTTGGTCATGAGATGTTGACTTATAAATCATGAACTATGATGTTCAACCTGTAGAGGAGAGGAATTGGCCAAGGTGTGGTTTTGATTTACAAGGTGAGAGCAGGAAGACCTATGCTGTGTTGTCACAGCTGGTGAAGGTAAGCGTTGAACAGAAATCCAGGATGCTTCCTACACATCCTGAGAAGGCTGAGGGCTTCCTGGGTGGAATCGCCAGGCCATCTTGGGATGCAGGTGGGTCTCTGGCCCTATGCTGCTCTAACCAGAACTGCTGTGATCTCCTTCCCTCCCTGCTTCCCTCTCTCCCTCCCTCCTTCTTTCCTTCTCTTCGTCTCCCCATCTCTCTCTTTATCCCACTCTCATTACAAAACTGCAGCCTTGGTAAAATCCTGTTGTCCACCCACTTGGCCCATGTGTTTGCCCAGAGGAACCTGGGTAAAGTAAAATACAAAACCATGATGACTGTGTTCAGTTTTTTTTTTATAAAACCTTTTTTAATTGGAGGATAATTGCTTTACAATGTTATGTTGGTTTCTACCATAGAGCAACATGAATCAGCTATATGTATACAGGTATATCCTCCTTCTTGAGCCTCCCTCACCACTCCCACCCCACCCTGGTAGGTCATCACAGAGTGTCAGGCTGGGCTCCCTGTGTATATAGCAGCTTCCCATTAGCTATTTATTTTACATATGATAGTGTATATACGTCAGTGCTACTTTCTCAGTTTGCCCTCCCTTCTGCTTTCCCTGCTGTGCCTGCAAGTCTGTTCTCTACCTCTGCATCTTTATTGCTTCCCTGCATGTAGGTTCATCAGTGCTATTTTTCTAGATTTCATATATATATGCATTCATATGCAATAATAGATGGTATTTTTTTCTCTTTCTGACTTATTTTACTCTATTTAACAGGCTCTAGGCTCATTCACCTTACTCGATCTGACTCAAATGCGTTCCTTTTTATGGCTGAGTAATATTCCATTGTGTATATGTACCACATCTTAAAGCGTTCATCTGTCGATGGGTATCTAGATTGCTTCCATGTCCTGGCTATTGTAAATAATGCTGCAGTGAATATCAGGGTACATGTGTCTTTTTGAATTGTGATTTTCTCAGGGTGTAAGCCCAGTAGTGGAGTTTCTGGGTCATATGGTGGTTTTATTTCTAGTTTCTTAAGGAACCTCCATACTGTTTTCCACAGTGATTTTCTCAGTTTATATTCCCACTAACAGTGCATGAAGATTCCCATTTCTCCACACCCTCTCTAGCATTACTGTTTGTAGATTTTTTTGATGATGGCCATTCTGACCACTGTGAGGTGATATCTCATTGTAGTCTTGATTTGCATTTCTCTAATTATGAGCGATGTTGAGCACCTTTTCATGTGTTTATTGGCTTGTGGTATATGTTCTTTGGAGATATGTCTGTTTAGGTCTCCTGCCCATTTTGTGATTGGGCTGTTTGTTTTTCTGACATTGAGCTGTATGAGCTGCTTATATATTTTGGAGATTAATTCCTTTGCCAGTTGCTTTGTGTTCATTTGCTGACCATTTACCTTGAGCAGGCTCTCGGTCCCAGCTGGCAACTGTACTATTCACTATCCTTTCTCCTGGTCAACTATTTTACACCTTCCTCTTTTTCCCAGCCTCTGACACTACCTCCTCTGTCTTCATTCTCAGTTGAATTTCCCAGGCTCCCACCATCTGCCCACCTGCTCTCCCTTTTGGTTGATATAGTGGGTGGGTTTGTACTCCTTAAGACTGGGTGTCCTCTAAATGCCACCTCACCAACTGGCTCGGTGACATCCTTCAGTGGCTTCCTCTTCTTTCTGTATCATTTTTTCCTTCTCTGTGGATCATTCCTTTTAGAATACTAAAATGCTCTTATAGCTCACAACTTAAAAAAAATTAAGAGCGCTCTTGATCTTATATCCCCCATTAACTACTGCCCCATTTCTTCGATTTCTTTTGCAGCAAATTTAATTTTTTAAGAAAAGACTTATTTGACCTCTATCTTCAGACTCTCATCTCCACCTTTTCTTGGGCTTTCTCCATTCATCCTTTAGTTGCCATCTCTCAGTCAAAAACTCTTGCAAAGGTCATCGAAGATAGTAATGATAGATGGATGATAATGTGAGATGTAACAGACATTCACTGTGCCATGATCATCTTACTACATTCATTCATTCAACAAGGATTCGTTGACCATCTGCTATTACAGACACTGTTGTAAGTGTTTTATGAATATTAACTCACAAATGCTTATAAGGTAGGTACTATTTTTATCCTCATTACATGGATAAGGAAACTGAGAAGCAGAGAGATGAAAGAATTTATCTACTCCACCATATGTAGTGTATATGATGACTTTTCAGCCCTCATTTTATTGATACTTGACCTACCTGTCGTGTTTACCATCGATCATTCCCTCCTTCCTGAACCACTGTTTGACCTTGTTTTCTGGACAGCATTCTCTTTAGGTTCTCCTTCTACCTCATTATCTGTTCCTCTCAGTATCTTTTGCAGGTTCCTTCTTATCTTCCCTAAATAGATCCTGGGAGCTCAGTCATCACACCTCCTCTCTGTCTACACTCACTCCCTGGGTAACCCCCCGGTCCCACGATTTTAAATGCTATCTATATACTGTTGGCTTCGGAAGTGTTGCCTCTAGCTTGGGTCTCACCTCTAGACTTGATATTCTCCCCTTCTCACTCGCCTGCTATAGCCATGCTGGCCTTTCTGTTCCTGGTTATGCTGATAGTGCTCCACCTGAGCTTTCTGGACCTGGCCTGGCTGAGGATGCTTCCCCTAGATGTCTGCTGGGCCCACAAACTTGCTACCTTCAAGTCTCTGTTTAAGAGAGGCCGTCTCTGCTTGTTGTGTGGAAAAGAGCAGCCCCTTCCTCCAACTCCCAAGTCCCTTTTGACCAGCCTGGCTTTATTGTTCTCCGTGTCTCTCCACGGGGCAGATCATGTACTGGCTCATTATTCATTTTTTCCCAGAAGAGAGCTCCAGGCCACTGAGCTCTGCAGAGCTTGGTCTCTGCTCTGTTGCCAATGTAGGGTGTGTAATAGGTGCTTAATAAATAGCTATTGAGTGAGTGAATGAAGTCATCGCAGGAAATGCATGGACAATGCCTTTTAGAACTCCATGTCTTTAATTTTTTTTAAAAGTCAATTGATTCACATTTACAAGATGAGTAAAAAAACAATGTATAAATGACTTTTCTTTCCTCTTCCCTTAAGTTTTATGACACTTATAAATTCACCTGAAATTGTAATAAAAGATTCCAGAAGCTTTTACAGCACGTTTTCAGTTGATGATAACATCCAGAAATAGTTTAAATAACAACATTAACAGGTTATGGTTTTCCTAAAGGACCATGGTATTTTTAAAAGAGAAACTTCAATAATTCCATTTTACTACTTCCCTGAGCCTTTGAAATACATGGTACTCATTAATGTTGAATTATTTACTAGAAATAACCCCTCCCCCCACCCAGAATACCCACTCTGATATTAACTGCCTCGAGTTTAAACGTTTTTGTCTCAGTACTATTGGCTTAATGAATTAAGTTCTAAGGAAGTGTGGCCAGGTTTAGTTAACAATAAATCAGGTAATACTATTTGTAGAAAAAGTAACCAAAACTCTGCTTATAAATAATAATGTGGAAAAATCTGGTCTCAATCAAACCACTCTCCACAGCTGGTCTCTATTTTCAGCTCACAAACACAGTGGAGTTAATATTGAGCCTATCTGTATTTGAAACTTAAATAACACAAGCATGTAGTCCTTTGAGAACAAGCTTTTGCAAAAAATCAGCGGAGAACTGCACCTGAAACACATTTATAACATCTTACTTCCAGAGGATTGTCTTGGAGCAATTTTTTTAAAAAAGTGTGGATAGCCTCTTGACCATGTAGCTGGTATTATGAAAAAAAAAAAAAAAGTATTTTTTTTGCATAAATAATTGCCCTTCACATTCCACCAAAGGCATTAGTCTGATCAGCCAGTGGCTCTGAAGACAGCTGGCCCGGTACTGTCTGGCTCGGTGGACCCCTGAGTCAGGTGCCTGGGGCAGGGGTCCAGAGGTGTGCACAGTTGGCCTGCAGCACTCGAAGCTTGGCAGAAAGTCATCTGAGCAGTGGCTAGAGGAGAACACAGATCTTGCCTCATCAGAATCCCCTTCTTTTGAAGGATATTTCTTGAGAATTTTGTACCTGTTTCAGCGTAGCCCCCTCTAGATAATCAGAAGCTCACTGAGAAATAGGTTCTTAGTGTCACTTCACAGACCACTGTGAAACTCTTGACCTTCTCTGAAGCTTGCCTTATGCCATTGGCCACAGAAGTTTCTGCCAACCCCTCTAAACATGGTTGGTTAAAATTTTAGCTGGGTTCCAAGTGTCCTTCCAGTCCCTGGGCTGGTGTCTCCTGAACAGGACTGCCTGCCCCGTTGCTGACCTTTTGACCCTGAGTAGACATTGGGATGCAATCTGTGGCCATCCAAACCCACATACGGCTGTTCCCCTGAGCCCTCTTCTAGCCATGTATGCTCTGGATGTGTGCTCCGCATCTTGTGGGCCTTGGTGCATGTGGACCCGACTCCTGGAGCCCAGATCACTAGGATGAACATCAGTCGTGCAGAGAGATCCACGACGGGGCCGCTGCTCATGGCTGGGCCACTGCACTGAGGGGGTTATATGATTCCAGGGCACATCGTGTAAGGTCTTCATGGCTCTTGGTAACTGTTTGACAGTGTTGAATGGTTCCCTTTGCCTGGCTTGTAAGTGGGCTCACAACAGAAGTCAAGATAGTGACGGACTCTGTTGCTTTGTCCTTCTGGAAAATTCCACCACAGCAGAGAGGAGGGGAGGCCAGGGAACTGACTTCTCACAGGTGTCCTAAGGCACGTGGACAGAGCGTACCAGAGTCAGTCTCACTGCACAGGGATGAGGAGGAGCCCCCCTGGCTTTATCTTTTCTGACCTATTCACTGGGACACACTTAGCTGACATACTTAGCTGTCTGGGTCGAGGTTCTGGACAGAGAGCTGGGTGTTGAGCTGGACTCGATGCTTTGACCTTGGCCTCTCTGGCCTCCCTGTGTGGGCTATCTTTGGTCCAGTTATTCTGTTATCCCTTTTGACACTTGGACCTTGAACAGATAGGTGCACGATTAGGACATGGCTTACCCCTGACTGTTCTTCATGTAGTCAACATAGGAAAGACTTATTGTTTGTAATAATAACACATTGCATTTGTAGACCTCTTCACAAAGTGCTTTCATGTCCATGCTCTTGTTTCACACTTACATCAGTACTTATCCTGTCTTATGATGAGAAGGCTAAGATTCAGGAAGGCTGACTGATTTGACCTAGGCTCTGAAACTAAAAAATAGCAAAGCCTGTACCAAAACCCAGATGCTGGTAGTTCAGGTCCAGAGCTCTGTTCAGCTCTGCTAGCACCTTCATCATCTCCCCCAGATGAGAAGGATGTACTACTTTGTTATGAATCTTTACAAAATATTTTGTAATAGTCCATAAAGGTTGGGGCTATGCTTGCTTTCCAACACCTATCAAAGAACCTGACACAATTAGGTACCTAGTAAGTGTTTGATAAATGAATGAAATTTGTGAATGAAGAAATGAATGAGTGAATATATTGAATGAATAGGTAAACAGGGCAAAACCTATCAGTCTGCATTTGTATTGGGAATTACTACTTGTTAAGGAGTTTTAAAATGTGGGGGGATATGCCCTAAGTCTTTCACTCCTTCTGACTCCCTGTCAGGATGGAAGGCCTGAATCCAGTTCATACCATGATTCTTAAAATTTTCCTGGAATCTGTAGCCAAACTTAAAATCTACTTGTGAATGTGTTCTATGCTCTTATTTTCCCATTCCTACTTCTTTAAGATTTACTCCGGGGCAGGTAACTCTGCTTGGGACTGAGTTTTGCCATCTTATCTCTTGTTAGACAGACAAATCACTGGAAAATATATCCTGGGGAGATCTCATCCAGGCAGGGAGTGGGAGGTGGGGGAGATGACTTTTCTTCCCAGACTTGGAAATTTCAATTCCTGAGCCTGTCTTACCTATACAGTTTTCCCTGAGCCCCACCAGAGTCCTCCTACTAGTTTTCTAGAAAGATATCTATTTCTCTGTGTATGTGCACGTGCATGAGTGCGTGTGTTATTCAGTCACCAAGTCGTGTCCGACTCTTCGAGACCCTGTGGATTGCAGCACGCCAGGCTTGTCTATCCCTCACCATCTCCCAGAGTTTGCCCAAGTTCATGTCCATTGAATCGGTGACGCCATCTGACTGCCTCATCCTCTGTTTCCTCTCCTCCTGGAGTGTGTGTAGAGTGGAGTACAGTGTGCACCCCCACCCTCAATCTGAATGCATTCCTTTCCCATCAACGCCGTTATGTTCTTCCTATGACTGACATGTCAGAGAGTTCTCCCTGTGGTCTCGTGGTTAAGAGCCCACACTTCCAATGCAGGGAGTCCTAGTTCCATCCCTGGTTGGGGAATTGGATCCCCTATGCTGCAACTAAGACCCAGTGCAGCTGAATATTAACACATCTTGGTAAGATAGTTGCTGTTGCCATAAGTTTCTTACACAATTAGCTTATATACATAGACAATGTATAAGAATCAACCAATTCAAACCTGTCTTTTGTAGGCTCTGTTAGTCAGAAGGCCCCTTTAGAAAATATGAAGGCAGATGGATAATGTAACAGTGTAGCAGATAAGTACACCTCGCACTCTGTCAAATGCCATCTCCCATGTGCTAGAGTGACCGGAGGCAGCAGAGAAGGCTGCCCTGGTCTGCTCACTCTCTCTCTCTTTCTGATACGAACCTGGGCTTCTTGTGGTTGAGGCTGTATAGGAACATCTAGAAGGCATCACTCAAAACAGACAGCTTCAGCTCTTCCTCACATCCTCAAGATGCTGTGGCAGCCCTCCCTGCCACAAGACTCCTCTGAGAAGCCAGAAATCATTGTGGCCCTGAGAGAGGTTAAAATTGTGTTGGTGGGGAGTTGCAGGGGTGGCAGTCTCTCAGGAGGATGCCAATCATGGTACCCAGGGGCATGTTTAGAAACCATCACTGCCTTGCGGTAACTCCTGGTCAGGATTGAGAGGGTGGGACCCTGAATTGAGGCTGGCTGGATGGCTGGTTCTCTGACTTGTGGGCTTGTAAACAGTTCACAGCAACTGGCTTCTTAAGAATGACTGTTACAAAGCAAAGCTGGCAGAGAAGCTGGATAAAGCCTTCCTGCCTGTCCCAAGCCCCCAGCCCTCCCAGCCCCCCACATTCAGAGCTTTTTGAGTGGTCTTGTTCATCTCGGTGACTTTTCACTCCAGATTATTATGGAAAAAAGGAGGGAGAGAAGGATTGCTGGCTCTTCTGTGATTAATCTATCCCACCCCAAACGAGCAGACGAATGTCTGATGGCCGATGGTTAGGTTCCGGGCTGCCAAGCGCAGATCTTATAACTAGGTCGTGGAAGTGTGATCCGTCTGATGTGTCTAGGACTCCCCTTGCCAAGGGTGTGTTACGGCATCACTAACGTGTCATGAGTGGAAACAGGAATGTCCGGTCAGGTCCTTGTCTTCTTGGTCTCCTCAGCCGGGGCATTTACGAAAGAAGCCTGTAGGACTTTGCTCACCAAACCCAACCAGCATGGAACCTGGCATGTAGCCTGTGCTACATAATGTGGTTTTTGCAGGAACAAAGACTCTCTGGTCTTCTCTATAATTGCACCAAATTACATCTCAGAGATGACTTTTTCTTGTCATGGCATTGGTTTTCTTTCTCCAAGAGGGAAATTGTAAAGTTACCATGACTTGAAATCTGGCCAGAGGCTTGAAGGATTTTGTAGTTATAGCAACCTCAGCTGTGCCCTCTCAGACCGGGGCAGGCGGCAGAGTTGAGGGTGACAGACTCACTGCCGCCCCCTGAACCGCCAACCAGATTCACGGTTCCGTGTGGTTGGGACTTTGAGTCTCCTGTCAGCCTCTCCCACCACACTCTAGAAAACATCGCCTGGCACTGTCAACAGTGCCCGTCTCACCAGGAAGGGCAGTGACTTGAGATCCAGATGCAAGGGCAGCCCTGGGCTGGGGGCCGTGGTGTGGGGGGTTTATTAGCCTGGGACCAGTGCCTGCCCCCGGCTCACTCATCCACACCCTCTGTGCCTGGCCTGCTAGTCAGCCAACACCCAGTACCCAGAGGTCAATGTAGAGATTGTGCTTTCTAGAATTTTTTAAAAAAATTTATGTATTTTTAATTGGAGGATAATTGCCTTACAATATTCTGTTGGCTTCTGCCACACATCAACATGAATCAGTCATGGGCGTCTCTCTGCTTTTGAGATACCAAAGCAGATGAGAGCCCAGATTAGCTTCTGGATTTAAAATAGCCCTCTTTTGGTTCTGCCTAGAGATTCCTAGGAAAGCGTGTGAGAAGGAATCAGGGAGAGGGCTCAGGCCAGGGATTGACCTCAGCGCAATTGACATTTGGGACTCCATCATTCTTTGTCATGAGAGTTTTTTCCTATGCATTATAAGACATTTAGCATCATCCTTGGCCTTTACCCACCAGTAGCCCCCTCTCAGTGTGACAACAAAAAATTTCCCCAAGTATTTCCAAATGTCTCCTAGGGGTCAAAATCATCAGGGGTTGGAACTATGGGAGTAAGAGAGAATTGAGTGAAAAGACATTTGCTTATACCTGTGGTCTTGGGCTGTGTTGCAAGAGCCATTTATCACTGTCTTGAATTATTGTCTGGACAAAGTTGAGTTTTTCAGAATGGTTGCAGTCTGTTGGGTGGCATGGTGAGCCCTGCAGGAAACGGTCAACTGCTCTCCAAAGGCCATGGCTAGGCTTAGAAACTTAAAAAGGAGAGGTACCCCTTCTTTCTCCCTGCCCCATCTCAGTCGTCCTTACCATCCCTTCCTCTGTAACCCCAACCACTGAATCCACCTGGGATGCTTATTAAAATGCACCCAGAGCCTTACTCCCCAGAGCCTTATTCATGTCCATTGAGGCAGTGATGCCATCCAACCATCTCATCCTCTGTTGTCCCTTTCTCCTCCTGCCTTCGATCTTTCCTAGCATCAGGGTCTTTTCCAATGGGTTGGCTTTTCCCATCAGGTGGCTAAAATAATAGAGCTTCACCTTCAGCATCAGTCCTTCCAATGAATATTGAGGGTTGATTTCCTTTAGGATTGACTGGTTTGATGTCCTTGCAGTTCAAGTGTCTCTTAAGAGTCTTCTCTAGCACCATAGTTTGAAGTCATCAGTTCTTTGGTACTCAGCCTTTTTTATTGTCCACTTTTGACATCAGTACATGACTACTGAAAAAAACCAGAACCTCTGTTGGCAAACTAATGTCTCTGCTTTAATATAGCTTTTCTTCCAAGGAGCAAGTGTCTTTTAATTTCATGGCTGCAGTCACCATCCCCAGTGATTTTGGAGCCCAAGAAAATAATGCTGTCACTGTTTCCATTTTTTCCCCATCTGTTTGCCATGAAATGATGGGACCAGATGCCATGATCTTCATTTTTTGAATGTTGAATTTTAAGCTGGCTTTTTCATGCTCCTCTTTCACCTTCATCAAGAGGCTCTTTAATTTCTCTTCTCTTTCTGCCATTAGGATGGTGTCATCTGCATATCTGAGGTTACTGATATATCTCCCGGCAATCTTGATTCCAGCTTGTGCTTCATCCTGCCCAGCATTTCACATGATGTACTCTGCATATAAGTTAAATAAGTAAGGTGGCAATATATAGCCTTGATATACTCCTTTCCGAATTTTGTTGTTCCATGTCCGATTCTAACTGTTGCTTCTTGACCTACATACAGGTTTCTCAGATGTCAGGTAAGGTGGTCTGGTATTCCCATCTCTAAGAATTTTCCACAGTTTGTTGTGATCCACACAGTCAAAGGCTTTAGTGTCGTCAATGAAGCAGAAGTAGATGTTTTTCTGGAATCCTCTTGCTATGTTGACAGAAGGCAGAGCAGGGGGTTAGGGAGTGCTTGGGGTGACTTACATCTGTAATGAGGTGGTCAGGGAGGCCTCATTACAAGGGGATATTCGACCAGCTTGCAGGTGGTAAGAGATAGTCAGGCCTGTTGGTACAGGCATAAGTTTCCCATGAAGAAGGAGGAGGAAGTCCAGAGCCACTGAGGTGGCAGTGAGCATTCCTGGTGTGATGGAGGAAGAGCTCAGGCTCTTGTGGTTGGAGCAGACTGGGTTACAGAGCAGTGGTTGGAGCTCAAGTTCGAGAAGGAACAGGAGGCCACATCCTGTAGAACCCAGTGCAAAAACTTTGATTTTTTTGTTGTTGTTTTTGGGTTTTTGTTTAGTTTTGCTTTTTGATTCTTCAAATTACTTTTTAATTTTAATTTTTATCCTGCAAATGCTACTTGAAATAAGTAATTCAAGTGAATCCACAAAGTTCAGTCAATTTAGGGTCAGAGATTTAATGACTGGATGACTGGTATCTAAAATGAGTGTTGTAAACACAGACTCTAATACTTTGATTTGACTTTGAGGGAAGTAGGGTGGGGGCCATGGGAGGATTTTTAGCCAAGGACTGCTAGGATCAGATTTAAGACTTATGAGGATCTCCCTGGCTGCTGTCTGGAGTAGATATCAGGGGGGCAAGTGTAGAAGTTATCATTACTTTTGAAATTATGGCATGGTTTCTGCCCCCTAGGAATTTACCATGATTGCGGAGATAGAGCATGTACGACTCTAACCAACAAGGAAGTATTTGCTAAGTGATGTGAGTCACTCAGACCAGAAAAGTGCAATGGAAGTGCCTCCTGGGAGTCAGACTTCGTGGACGAGCTGGGCCTTACTATGGATAAACAAGATTTTTTTTTTAGCGTAATGGGTTTATGATTGACATTCACTAAATGGTACACATCTGAAGTGTACAATTTGATATATTTGGTCACACATAGATACCTAGGAAACCATCACAGTGGTGAACATACCCCTTACCCTCCCACTCCCAGCCCCCTAAATTTTCTTGTGGTTTATAAGGCAAGATGGAAATTGTCATCAGGGCAGGAATGTAAGCAAAAGCACACAGAAGGGAAATGAAGGAGCTTCTCAGGGGCAGAGGGAAAGCATCCTGCCTGTCCTGCAGGGTCACATGAGGAACCCAGAGAAAGATGTCTGACAGGACAGCTTGAAATAAATTACATGGGGCCCTTGACACTGGGTTGCAAGGGTTAGCTCACAGGGGGACCAGCAGAAGCCTTTAAGTTTGTTGTGGTTTATGGTCAAAACTGGAGAAGGAAATGGCAACTCAGTCCAGTATTCTTGCCTGGAAAATTCCATGGACAGAGGAACCTGGCAGGCTGCAGTTCATGGGGTCACAAAGAATCGGCCATGACTGAGCACATCAGCAAATGGTCAAAACAGAGTTTATTTGCTAAAATTTCATCTTTTAAAAACAACAGCAGCAACACCAAATTTTAGGTACTTTATCTTTCTGTAGTAAGTCTAAGAAAACATAGCCAAGTACATTTCTGCAGTGTTTCATGCACATAAAATCAATTAAATAAAAAGAAACATTAGGCAATTTCATAATTAGATAATTAACAGATTCCTTAATACAACTAGAGTTTCACTGGTAGTTCAGCTGGTAAAGAATCCACCTACAATGCAGGAGACCCCGGTTTGATTTCTAGGATCGGAAGTTCTGCTGGAGATGGGATAGGCTACCCACTCCAGTATTCTTGGGCTTCCCTGGTAACTCAGATGGTAAAGAATCCACCTGCAATGTGGGAGATTTGGGTTCAGTCCCTGGGTTGGGAAGATCCCCTGGAGAAAGGAATGGCTACCTACTCCAGTATTCTTGCCAGGAGAATTCCATGGACAGAGGAGCCTGGCAGGGTAGGGTCCATGGGGTCACAAAGGGTTGGACATGACTGAACGACTTTCATTTTAATACAAATACTTACAGATGGAAAATAAGTCCATTTGCCACCTGATGGTTCATCATAGCCCACATGTAAAAAGTACATCTAATCTTGTTCAGTTGCTAAGTTGTGTCTGTCTCTTTGCGATCCCATGGACTGCAACATGTCAGGGTCCCTTGTCCTTCACTGTCTCCCTGAGTTTGCTCAAACTTATGTCCATTGAATTAGTGATGCTATCTAACCAACTCATCCTCTGCCGTCTCCTCCTTTTCTTTCAGTCTTTCCCAACATCAGGGTCTTTTCAAATGAGTCAGGTCTTCACATCAGGTGGCCAAAGTATTGGAGCTTCAGCTTCAGCATCAGTCCTTCCAATGAATATTTAGGCCTAATTTCCTTTAGGATTGACTGGTTTGATCTCCTTGCAGACTAAGGGACTCTCAAGAGTCTTCTCCAACACCACAGTTCAAAAGCATCAATCCTTCTCAGCCTTCTTTATGGTCCAATTCACATCCATTCATGACTACTGGAAAAATCATAGCTTTGACTAAACAGATCTTTGTCAGCAAAGTAATGTCTCTGCTTTTGAATATACTGTCTAGGTTTGTCATAGCTTTTCTTCCAAGGAGCAAGTGTCTTTCATGACTGCAGTCACCATCTGCGGTGATTTTGGAGCCCAAGAAAATAAAGTCTGTCACTGTTTCCATTGTTTCCCCATCTATTTGCCATGAAGTGATGGGACCAGATGCCATGATCTTCGTTTTTTGAGCGTTGAGTTTCAAGTCAGCCTTTTCACTCTTCTCTTTCACTTTCATCAAGAGGCTCTTTAGATACTCTTCACTTTCTGCAAAGGGGTATCATCTGCATATCTGACACCTTCCAATGTGGGAGGCTCATCATTTTTGCCTTTTCATGGGGTTCTTGTAGCAAGAATACTGGAGAGGGTTGCCATTTCCTACCCCTGGGGATCTTCTGACCCAGGCATCAAGACTGTGGTAAACATGTTATGTGTTGCACATATAATACTTACATAACTCATTAAAATAGGGACTATTATCAATTTCCATTCTTACATTTAAGGAGACTGAGGCTTGGATAGGTTTTTAAAAATGGCTTCCTGTCTCACGTCTACTGAGTAATGGAGCCAGGTCTTGATCCTCCCATGAAAGTGGAAATGTTAGTCACTCAGTCCTATCTGACTCTTTGCGACCCCATGGACTGTAACCCGCCAGGCTCCACTGTCCATGGAATTCTCCAGGCAAGAATACTGGAGTGGGTTGCCATTTCCTCCTCCAGGGGATCTTCCCCACCCAGGGATCAAACCCAGGTCTCCTACATTGCAGGCAGATTCTTTACTATCTGAGCCACCAGGGAAGCACCTGAACCTCCTATACTCACTAACAAGCTTTCTCAAAAGCATCGAGACACTGTCCATGCCATCCAGTTGGAAAAGATGAGAGACATAGACATAGAAATAATTTCATGTTGGAAAATTTCATGTTGAAAAATACCTCAACTATTCTTATCCTCAAAAGAATCCATGAACTTTTCTTAATCATATGAAGTTCCAATTAAAAATCTTTTTTCCTTTGAAGCAGATAAGTCTTATCTATGCAACACTTTTTCACATGTTGCAGCAAGCAACCCTATTAATTGCATCCTGTCTGCCTCTGGTGCTCCCAGCAGCCTCGCGTCCTGAATATAATCATTCAAATTGAAGCACGCGTGAATCTCTAATGGGCCAACATCTCTCGTCTGTAGCACTAGGCAGGGTGGCTTAGGCCATGTGCAAAGTCACTACAGTCCAGGTTAATTTGGTTTCTTATGTAGAACAACTTTGGTCTGACATTTAACATTTCTTCCTTTGACTTTTTTTTCTTTCTTTTTGGTCTTTCTGAGCTCATTACCCAGCATCTTTTATATTCATTCTTTTTTCCTTGCAAGATGAATGCAGGAGTCCAATAATTGTAAAAAGCCTGGGGTCTGGATGAGGCCTGGGAGGCTAGGAGGTTTCAGGGTCACAGAGCAGGTCTGTGGGCCAGCTATGATTCCAGGGCCTGGCTGAGCTGCCGTCACATTGGTGCTGGTTCTTCGGGTTGTCTCAGACCTCACCTGGAACAGACTCTGTCATGCACCCAGTCACCTCTTCCGTGCCCCTCTTCCTCCCTGTCACTAACTTTGGAGAATGAGCCCTGCTGTGTCCCCTGTGCCCAACTGAGTGAAACACTCAGGAACTTTCTTGAGTTCCCACAGTGCATCAGCGAGAATGGCAGCCTCTGAGGGTGGTCCCTCTTCTCTACAAAGAGCACTGGGATGTCACTGATTGTCATACTTTCTAATTGGTTCTCTGCCTTGTTTGTGCATTTGGAAACTCTGAACAACAGGAGTAAAGATATTGATGTTTATTTGTCCATTCCTGCTGGATAGATTCAGCATGATAGCCGGTGAGTAGAGTCTCATGTCAGAGACACTCTGGGTTCCCCAATCCTTTGCATCCCCTTGATCTTGCATGTCCCATCAAACACATGTGGGCAATGAGATGCCAGATCAGGGCTGAGGAGCATGGAGGAACCAGATCTTCCTGAGGAAGCAATTACACCCACTGGTTGGCATTTTGGGGTATCCTTAGAGGTCAGGTTTTAGAGTCTTCTTCCTAGTAATACCAATGGCTAAGTGAAATTTGTTTTTTCTCCTTCTGAAATTACCAAGTTAGGGAAGCCCCAGTTCTTTTGAGACATTTGAATTCAAATATATGAATGTTCAGGTGTGAATGAGAATGTTTATGTGGCAGCCTAGATGGGAGAAGGGTCTGGGGGAGAATGGATACATGTATATGTATGACTGAGTTCCTCCGCTGTTCATCTGATAATATCACAGCATTGTTCATCGGCAATAACCCAATACAAAATAAAAAGTTAAGGAAAAAAAAACCACATTTGTTTTCTTGGGTCAGATTCACCTGAGGTTTGCTATCTGTTGTTTTGCAAACTGTCAATTTTGCTGTTTTCAGTCAAAACAGAGAATCATTAATATGGACACTTGCCTTTGGGAATAGAACTCCTGGGAAGAACGCTGAGATTCTTGAGACGGAAAGGACACAGGTGGGGAATGTGGCAGGAGGCGGGCAGGAGGCAGGAGGCAGACCCTTGGGTGGAAAGATTACAAGGTGTGTGAGGGTAAAGTCCCTTGATCTTCTGGGAAACTGCCTGCCGTGGGGAACAAAACATTGCCTTCTTGGAGTTCTAGCCACCATTCTGGGCCTCATGGGATAACATTTATGGATGAAGAAAGTTGAGGGACAAAGTGGAAAGAAACTGCCTTTGAAGAACAGTTTAAATCTTGTTGAGCTTGTCACTAGAGGCCTCTAGAATAATAAACCAGGAGCAAACATCAACAGGAGTTTGCACAACTCACGCTGGACTCTGACTCCAGCTGTCGTCTTCCTCACAGACCCAGAGGCTTTGCGGGAATGCACTCTAAGTACTCTTTTGGCCAAAATAAAGCTGGGGAAAAAAAAATCCTGTCCTCAAAACTGGCTTGAGTGTTTATTGCCGAGGAGATCATCCCTTAGAAGATGAAGTGGGACCTAAAGCAGTGAAGACACTAGTAAACAGCTTGGTTTGCTTGGGCGGTAGCTCTTGTTTTCCGGCTCAGGTTCCACAGACTTCCCACGCTCATTAGCAGCCCTGCCTCATGTGTTGAAACCTGGCTGCTGGCTCTTGGAAAATAAGCACATTACCCGCTTGCTGGGGCCTAACCCTACTGGACCAGGTGTGTGGCATCGACGTGGAGTTTTCCCTTCAGTAGATTTCTCTTGGTGGCCTGCTAATGAGCTGGCTTGATGGTTTAAAAAATTTCCTTGCATATCACCATTATTTTCTTGGGAACTTAGAGAAAAGAGTAATAGATTGTATATTGAGGAGAGAATAGAGGGTCTGTTCTGGTAGTTTAAGAAAGCTTCAGGTAAAAGGAAGCTATCGAGATTATGGTTGACTCACTTTAGGCTCTTTAGTTAGGCAGAACAAATGCTGTTGGAAAACTATATTAGCTTTAGATTTGAAGGAATTTATTTCTTGACCATTTTTATAAGAGGCAACTAGCTCACATAGACAAAATAAATGACAGATGGACCAAGACCAACTTCATTATTGATCATTTTAGCTTTGGTTGAGTTCTTTCAATTTGTTTATTTGACAAATGTTTGTTGGGCCCTGCAGTGAGGTAAACACTATTCTAGATTTGGAGGAATTAAAGATGGAAAGGATATTTCATCTTAAGGGGCTGACAGTCTAACAGACAAATAGTTCTGCAAATAAAAACTACAGATAATAAGATAGTTTCAAGAGTGGAGTTGTAGGAAAGCAGGATGGTGACTAATTTCTGTTTTATCTTTTTTTTTTTTGGTACGGGGAGGGTTTTGAGGTCCAGGCTATAATCTGGGAGACCATGATGATGGGAGAAATGCTGAAAGCTTTCTCATTCCAGTGAGCATGGAGAGGAGGGATCATTCAGGAGCTTTTAGGAAAGACTGTTTCCTACACTTTGTTTTTTGGATTGTAGGGAACAGGAGGAGGCAAGAAGGTTCTAGATTTCTAGCCTGGGTCCCTGAGTGGATAATAGCACTATTTAGTTTGATAGTGACTATTGAAATAAGAATAGGATAAGAGGAAAATAAAATGAATTTTGGATGGTTAGTTTGAAGAGTGTTTATCTGGATGATGTTTTCCAGGGGCCTGGAAGGCTTAGTGTTCAGGAGAAAGGCCAGATAGGGGTGGAGATGGAGAATTCCCAGTCACTGGGATACAGAGGGCTGTGGAAGCCATGGGTTGGGATCCCCTTGCCCGAGGCAGAGAGATTTATGATGTCTTAGATCAGTCTGCCAGAATACACATGAGGCAATCTTAGAGAGCCATTAGATTATGAGCGACCTCCAGGGGACGAAGCAGGACACTGGTTTTCCTGAAACAACCCTAGAAGAAGTGGAAGAGTTAGGGATTGGAAAACCGTTTTCTGGCGTTCTCTTTGTTCTTTGGTAGCAGTCACTCAGTGGGCAGACATAGGTGTCTGCATGAGCAACTGAGCGCGCACACACACACACATACTAACTTCATTTATCCCCAACTTTCCTTCTAAGGACCTTTTGTTGTTTCAGTTCAGTTCAGTCGTTCAGTCGCGTCTGACTCTTTGCGACCCCATGAACCGCAGCATGCCAGGCCTCCCTGTCCATCACCAATTCCCAGAGTCCACCCAAACCCGTGTCCATTATGTCGATAATGCCATCCAACCATCTCATCCTCTGTCGTCCCCTTCTCCTCCTGCCCTCAATCTTTCCCAGCATCAGGGTCTTTTCCAATGGGTTGGCTCTCTGCATCAGGTGACCAAAGTATTGGAGTTTCAGCTTCAACATCAGTCCCTTCAATGAACACCCAGGACTGATCTCCTTTAGGATGGACTGGTTGGCTCTCCTTGCAGTCCAAGGGACTCTCAAGAGTCTTCTCCAACACCACAGTTCAAAAGCATCAATTCTTCGGCGCTCAGCTTTCTTTATAGTCCAACTCTCACATCCATACATGACCACTGGAAAAACCATAGCCTTGACTAGACGGACCTTCGTTGGCAAAGTAATGTCTCTGCTTTTTGATATGCTGTCTAGGTTGGTCATAACTTTCCTTCCAAGGAGTAAACGTCTTTTAATTTCATGGCTGCAGTCACCATCCGCATAGATTTTGGAGCCCAGAAAAATAAAGTCAGCCACTGTTTCCCCATCTATTTGCCATGAAGTGATGGGACCAGATGGCATGATCTTAGTTTTCTGAATGTTGAGCTTTAAGCTAACTTTTTCACTCTCCTCTTTCACTTTCATCAAGAGCTCTTTAGTTCTTCTTCACTTTCTGCCATAAGGGTGGTGTCATCTGCATATCTGACGTTATTGATGTTTCTCCCTGCAATCTTGATTCCAGCTTGTGCTTCCTCCAGCCCAGTTTCTCATAATGTACTCTGCATATGAGTTATATAAGCAGGGTGACAATATACAGCCTTTAGTCACTAGCTAAGTCATGTCCAGGCTCCTCTGTTCATGGAAGTCTCCAGGCAAGAATACTGGAGTGGGTTGCCATTTCCTCCTCCAGGGGATCTTCCTGACCCAGGGATCAAACCCACGTCTCCTGCATCTCCTGTATTGGTAGGGGAGTTCTTTACCACTGAGCCACCAGGGAAGCCCCGTAAAGACCTTTATCAGTTTCCTAAGTGTTTTCTTGAATTCCTCTCCATCATGCATGTGGAATAATAATAATTTTGTGTTATTTTTGAAAGATGAGAATTTTTTGAGCACAGAATCCTTACGTTGAAAACGTAGGATGAAAACGTTGCCCAAATGCCATCAGCCCATTTTCCAAGGTGCTGAAATAAACATCAGGACTCCAAAAATAGAGGTTTGGCTGTGCACAGATTCCTGTTATTCCCATCTGACTTTCTGAGGTCACAAGATAAGTCAGGACAAGACCGTATGAAAGTGTTTGAGTCCACACACTAGGTAGCATGCCAGACTGCTTACTAAGCCCATTCCCTCCCTGGGTCCAGGTTTCTTTTGGTGCGAGCTGAATTGGAGGGCACTCCCTTGTTCATCTCCTGGGGCCACAGCAGTCCTTTCCTGTCCATGTCAGGAGAACTCAGCATGTGTGAGCCTTCCATGATTCTGAAGGCTTCTTTTCTCCCTGTTTATTCCTACTCTCCCAGGAAGCAGTATTCCCTTTATTCCATCACTGACAGAAGACTCTGTCTGTTGACCTTTCCTCTTTGAAGTTTTGAGGTGCACTAAAATATTTACAGTATGTAGAGCAGCACTTGAAAGGGATTTTAGTTTCCCTAAGACATGTCTTTTGACTTACTGAGGCCTTTTGATGCTAAGAACTCACTTAAGGTTTCAGAGCAAGGGTGGCTTAATTTAGGGAACACCTCTTGACATCCATCAGCAATGGCAGACTCATTAAGCCGTCCATCTTGCTTTCCTCTGGATGAGGCAGCGGTGGGCTCTGGGCTTTGCCACTTCCTGGATGTCAGGGGCCATCCTAGCTGTGGGCTCAGCTGCAGTGCTCCTGATGGTTTTGTCAGTGCCTTGGGAACTGGGAGGGCAGTGCTGGGCTCCATGTGCCTGAGTGTGTGCTGGTTGGTCCAAGACTAGAGGGGGCAGCAAGAGGACTTGGCACTGGATGGTCCAGGAGCCAAGAGGGTTCCTTGGAGTCTGAACTCAGAGAGAACAGGAACCAAGATCCTCAGCCTGCTGCACAACCAACATGTATTGTTCGTTCCATGTGGGAAGTCAAGCAGCAAATAGCAGCAGGCTAAGTGAGGAAGGTACTTCAAGGGAGAGTGTGAAAATCAAGAAAGAAGAGAGAAAACAAGTCCTCAGCTTTAGGCAGTTTTTGTGGAGTGGATGTATCTTTTTTACTCCAGCTGCAGATGTCAGAGTCAAATCCAGATTCTACAGGAATCTAAAATCAACTATGATGTGTGGATGGGGCTGGTCTTATAACTCCCTTTTTCCTATGATGCTGCTTCAGGTGGTTGGGTTAACAAAAATGTTCTAAGTAAGCAATTAATTTGAGTTTTCTTGAAACCAAGTAGTTTGGTGCCTTGAAAGCATAAGCCATGAGGAGCAGATTGCTTTTGAATGCCAGTCTTTGATTTCTCACCTTGCCTCTAATTAGGTAGTAGACATGGGAATTAAAAAATGACTTATGAAACAATCACAGGATAAAATACCATATGGTCATTTTTAAAAAATCACATTTTCAAATGACATGTATTGACAAGGGAAAATGCTCAGTATGTAATATTATGTGAAAAAGCAAGAAACTGTATTTTGACACATAGGAGGGCCCAAATATTTCCTTTTGATTAAATGAACATTTCATAGATGAAGGTGGTGAAAACCTTATATCTGTGCAAAATTCTGAGTCCATTGATGAAGATGCTGTTTGGCTCTTGCGGTGGAAAATCATGGACTAGAGGTCAACTAGTCTGGGTATAGTCCAAGCTTTTAACCCTTTTGGGGGCTCAGTTTTATTATTTGGAAACTGAGGTGTGGTCTGCTCTAGAATGGTCCCTAGGGATCCTTTTGGGTCCCACACGTGCTGAATTTTGGTCAGGGACTCTGGACAAAGCAGCTGAGAAGGGGCGCCACAAACAGGTCTCATATGGTTTGCATCACTTCATCAGTCAGATTTGGTCAACCTTGACCTCCTATTGTTTCCCATCATTTTCTATGACCATCTTGAGTTTCTACCCCTCTGAGCCACTCCTTGCGGCTGCTGTGTAAAGAGGCCTCTTGATTTATTAATCAATTAATCAGTGCATGCTGAGGAGCTGTTCAGGGTAGTTAAACAGGGAAAACAAAATGCTGGAGCCCGTAATCAAGATGGATCATAATGACCCTCCCATCGCTGATCTCCCTGCCTACCCTGGCTGCCCCACACTGCCCTCGTCACCCCCAGCTCTTCAAATCCCACTCAGCCCTGATGGGCTTTCCACCCCATAAAAGATACCGCAAATTTCAGAAGGGAAGATTTTCTTCTAATGTCCTCAGGAAAACACACGTTGAGATAAGACTCATGAGTTACTTGCAGCAGTTGTGGAATCTCAAAAGTTCAACCAGGCCCCCCAAACAGCACAGGGGCTCTGTCCATCTCTGCAGACATTGTACCCTACAGTGTACCCTACTGTATCCCCATTTCTCTACACAGAGTCATGGAGCTGGAAGAACCCTACAATAAAGATAGGGTATGGCCTTGAGTGACAGATGAGAGGTTCAGAGAGGCTCTGTAAGTTGTCCAAGGTCACACAGCTAATGAATAGCAGAACTGGAACTAGAGTCCAAGTATTTTGATAACTGGTTAACATACCTGGTGCTTGTTTCTCTGTGCAGTCCTGCTTTCCTACAAAAATTAAAGCAAAGTAAATGAAGAAAGGAGCTTCCCAAGTGCTGCTAGTGATAAAGAACCTGCCTGCCAATAGAGGAGCTGTAAAAGAGACTCTGGGTTGGGAAGATCCCTTGGAGGAAGGCATGGCAACCCACTCCAGTTTTCTTGCCTGGAGAATCCCATGGACAGAGGAGCCTGATGGGCTATAGTCCATAGGGTTGCAAAGAGTTGGACATGAATGAAGCAACTTAGCACACACGCACACACACAAATGAAAGAAATTATCTTCATTAAATTCATTTTCTGGTTTCTTTTAAATATATGCTCTGAGCAAAAGAGTTTTTAATAGTTTCAGATGAAGTTTCTGGGGAAAAGTATCTTGGACTGTTTATTAAGGAGATAGTTTTCTTCTGATGGTTCAGAATGTCAGCTACATGGGTGTGGGCATGGCCAGCCTGCTGGGGGCTGACGGTTAACATGGGGACTCTGGTGGGGTTTGTTGGACTGCTGGAGAGGCTGTATCTCTGGGCTAGAATCTCTTTAGTTGGTTTTTCTTCCAGTGGCACTTAGCAAATAATGCTAATGAGGCCAGGGTTTTAGAATAGAATCTCTGTTTTGGGTCACAAGTAGTACCTCCATCTGCTACCAAGTTTTCATAGTTTATGGGGCAGGGCACAGAGCATCAGTCCAGAGTGACTGCACTCACCCCCACCAGGCCTGGACACCCATGTGTGTCTACTTCACCCATTTGTGAACACCTTGGGAGCATCCAGGTATGCCTATATAGCTATAGTGGACACAAGGGGAAAAGTCTGGAATGTTCTTATTTGACTAGCCTGGTAAGGAGGATGCTTAGAAATATATATACACATATATAAAATTAATTCCTTAACATCTCCATTGTAAAATATTACATTTGTCAAATGTGTTTGTCAACTAGAGGCTCATCTGCCAACCTGGCTGCTCATTTCTGCTGGATGTCAATCAAACAATCCAACTTCTTGGATACATGAAGGGCTTAACTCATAAACTAGACATCTGAATTGCACTTACCAGCCTTGATTTATAGGCTGTCTTTTTTTGTTTGTTTGTTTATGTGTTCTCCAGGATCCTGCTTTCTCGGCTGTGATTCACGACAAGCTCCAGGTCCCCAATACCATCCGGAAGGCGTGGAATGACAGGGACAACCGCTGTGACATTTGTGCCACACACTTGAACCAGCTGAAGCAGGAGGCCGTTCAGATGGTGCTGACCCTGGAACAGGCGGCTGGCAGCGAGCACTTCGATGGCTCCCCTGGCTCTCCCCCACCCTTCTCCAATGTCCCCACTCTGGTGGGGTCCCGGCACGTGGGGGGGCTCCAGCAGCCCAGGGATTGGGCTTTTGTGCCCGCCTCCTATGCCCCCTCAAGCTACACAGCCTTCGTCACCAATAAGCATAGCAGCAAACCCAACAGCCTCGGGGTCAGCAATGGGGCGGAGAAGAAGAGTGGGTCTCCAACCCACCAGGCCAAGGTTAGCCTCCAGATGGCCACCAGTCCCAGCAACGGGAACATCCTCAGCTCAGTGGCCATCCAGGCTCACCAATATCTGGATGGCACCTGGTCCCTGTCGAGAACCAACGGGGTCACCCTGTACCCCTACCAGGTAAGTAGCCTCTGAGTTAAAAGGGACAGGGTTGGCTACAGCCAAAGCAAAGAGGTGGGTAGCACTTGGTTTCTCTACTTTGTCCCTCTGGGAACTCCCCAGTGCAGAACCTAGTATTTCCATGTAGCCCTGTTGGATGATGCTAAATAGAGATAAAATGTCTGAGGGACCAGTGATCCAAGAGGGTGCTCTGTTTCCATTATCTATACCATCAAAAGAGAGGGAGACTCTCGTCTTAATTTCTCCCACTTTGACCGACCATAACCCTTTTCTATTTGCATCTTACCTTAAAATACATAGCTCAGTTGGTAAAGAATTGGCCTGCAATGCAGGAGACCCCAGTTTGATTCCAGGGTTGGAAAGATCCACTAGAGAAGGGATAGGCTACCCACTCCAGTATTCTTGGGCTTCGCTAGTGGCTCAGCTAGTAAAGAATCCACCTGCAATGTGGGAGACCTGGGTTTGATCCCTGGGTTGGGAAGATCCCCTGGAGAAGGGAAAGGAAATAAAGTCCAGTATTCTGGCCTGGAGAATTCCATGTACTATACAGTCCATGGGGTCGCAAAGAATCGGACATGACTGAGTGACTTTCACTTTCACTTCACTTAAATATTGTGGAATTAGGTTACCAAATATGTATTCCCCTTTTCTTATTTTCTCTTTTCTGGTATTTAAATTAGCATATGCTCTCAAGTTCCCTATAGAAATAAGACACCAGGTCTTAAGTCTGCCAAGGAATCTAAAAAAGTTTTCTTAATTTTTCTTGGGTGAGTTTTCTGCTGGAGGAGGGTTGGGTTTACCATATGTGCTCTCTGTGTCCGCTGCGTCACTCATGGTGGGAAGCAGCAGAAAGTGTTGACTTTGAGTGTATTCGTCGGGGTGGATAATTGGTGCAACAGTTGGTCTCAAGTTATTTCGCACTTGTGTCCCTGTTGTATGGGGTGTTTGGTGGGTAGTCTTCCACTATGACATAGGGTCCTAGGCACCTCCATCTATCAATAGATAGATAATAGATAATAGAAAATGTCACCATTTTCCAGAGGTCTCAGAGTCTTCCACGAGATCTTGTACAACCAGCCAGGAACTGGAGAAAGAGAGAGAGGGTGGAGGATCTCCCAGGGAGAAGTGGGGGGCCCAGCATGGAGGGGGTGAGATTTCAGTCTCCTGGTCCCATGTTCCCTCAAGGGAGGCTGAGAAAGCCAGTCTACCCATGTGTCCAGGAGAAAAAAGAAACAAGTTGAGTGAATGCATAGCATAGTTTTTCTTTCATGGGATAGAGGTACAGGGAAACATAAAATGAGTTGAATGCAGCTGATAAAATTCCTGGTGACTTTTCTAGAGTGTAGAAGGGAGTATAGATTGTTTCTCTTGATATCTTGAAAGAAAGTGGGGAGTGTGGCTCTTTATTTTGAGAAGTTAGTGATCTTGGACAGCCAAACTATTCATTTACCTTATGATGCTTTATAGTTTACAAAATATAGAGCACACATCATTTTATTTAATCCCCACCCCCTGGCAACGATACACCTGTGAGGTCAGCAGGACAGATGTTGGATCTTCTTCTTATAGATGGGGAAACAGGATGCTTAAAGAAATGGAATAATTGCTATGGCCACACAGCTGGTGCCAGAGTAGCACCAGGTCTTCCCTGACCAGGTGAGTGGCTTTCCCTGGCCTGGCTGCTTCCAACTTTCTGAGCTTACCCCAGAACACTTACCTCAACATCATTTCCAGCTATGGTTTCTTTAAAGACATGGTACACCAAAAAAAAGGCCTCCTATTTTGACCTGTGGGGGCCTGCCTGCCGCTTCACTTTTGGACAGAATTTCCTGGGTTGTGGATAAAAATATAATGAGAAACCAGTGGCACCCTAGGTGGGACTTCATAGTCTAATGCTTGAATATAACCATCTAGGGCAGGAACAGAATAGCTTCTTTCCATTATTGAATAATATGCTTTTTTTTGTTTGTTTGTAATTTTAAAATAGTTTTAGAAATTATAAAAAGTCATGCATGTCTGTTGTAAAATAAAATTTTAAAAACATGAAAAAGTTTAAGACAGACTTTAAAAAGCAACACCACCCAGAAATAGAAATTCACAACATTTTGGTATATTTCCTCCCAGGATTTTATTTGCATGCAGTTTCTAAAATTGTGATAATGTTCAGTTCTCTGATCTGCTTTTTGCTTAATATACTTCATGGTATTTTCCCATCATTATATATTTTTCTAAAATAGGATCTTTAATGTTAGCCTAATATTCCATTATAGAAATACTACCCATGTATGAATATGTCCTAATTTATATAACCAAGCATCAATTATTCGAGTTTAGGTTTTTACTACTATAAATAAAATGCTCTGGTGCACATCTTTCTACCCAGGTCATATTTTCAACACATCCTGGGTTGTGCTAGCCACACACTCACTCATGTTACACAGACAACTCACATTTCACCTTCCAGGGCCCCAGAGCACTTGTAACGTGTATCAGGTGCTAGTTAGAAGATTCAGCTGCTGCACGGCGCTGGTGAGTGAGGACAGAAGAACTTGAAACTGGTGCTTTCATAGAAAACATCCAGAGTGTGGGGAAACTCTGTGTAGGGGGTGGGGGACTGAATAGGCTGCTTAAAAGGAAGATTGGGGATTATTGGTACATTTAAAATAATGTATGCAATAATTCTTTCTGCTCTTCCTTCCCCATGCTCCACCTCAGAGGAAAAAGAATTTCCTGTACAGTAATAAGTGTCTATAAGCTCTCCCAAGTGCCAGACACTATGCTGTGTGTTGGGTGGGGCTCCTGCCATGGGCTGGAAACCCAGGCTCCTGTCCTGTGGTCCTTAGTGGAGAAGGCAGGGGAACTCTGTGTTATAATCCAGGGAGGTGCTTTCAAGGGTAGACAGATGCCCAGCGTGCTCTGAGAGCCTGCAGAAGGGCTTGAAGTCCAGTCCATGGGGCAAGGGTGTGTTGATGTGGCCAAAGGCAGGCACAAAGGTGATTCGCAGTTACCAACTTGAGATCGTCCTGGATACATTCAATTGCTTCTTTCCAACTCAGAACAGACTAATTTGTGCATTTCCCCTGAGCAGTAGTTAAAGGGATCAGAGGAAATCTCTCTGGGATAAAGAGATTTGGTGCCTGGTGAACCAATGTCCCTGTGTCATGACTATGTTATCCTCATGCCCTGGGGTGGGGGCTCTGGGTCTGGCTAGACTGCATGGCTCCTCTTATGGACATCTCCCTGCAGTAAATATTCTGCAGTTCACAGTCTGGCCAGCTCACCAGAGATGGTTGACTGCTCTGAAAGCTGACCTCACTTTTCCTGCTCACCCTTACTCCCACTTCCCTCCCCACAGAGCAGATGGTTCTCTGGCTTAGTGCCAAAGCTGTTCTCTGGGCAGAGAAGTATCTATCTAGACTTTGTTGCTGCGGAGGGCTCTGCTCCACACCAGCAAACCTGGAGCCTGTAGAAGCAAGGGAGAAGAGGACGCTGTTCTGCCATTTAAGTACAGGGGGATGACAAGAATGAGGACAGGCTTTGCAGAAGTGAGCAGAGTAAAACCTCTGTATGGGAGAGAGAAGTGTCCCTCAGGCCCCTCAAATTCCCCGTTTCCCACAGCACTGTGTGTATGTGAAAGTAAAAATGTGAAACTGTTAGCCGCTCAGTTGTGTCCAACTCTTTGCAATGCCATGAACTGTAGCCCACCAAGCTCCGCTGTCCATGGGATTCTCCAGCCCAAAATGCTGGAGTGGGTAGCCATTCCCTTCTCCAGGGGATCTTCCCGACCATTTGTAGGCGGATTCTTTAATCATATGAGTCCCCAGGGACACAGCCTTCAAAGGCTGCAGTAGGAAATTTCTTGATTCTCTTTTGCTAGATCCTTCATTTTTCTCAACTACCTCCAGAAAGAGTGGGAACCTATAAGCTTTGCAGATAAATAAGAATCTATCCAGACAGGTAAGAAAAATAGTAATTTAGGAAGCACTGAGATTATATAAAAAATGGCGAACAAACCTCAGATAATTTTTTTCATTAAATATCATAGCAGGTTGATATCACAGAAGTTGATAAGGTGGACTGTTTCAAAGAAAGATGTTCTTTTATTAACTTGCAGACATTTAACACAGTGCAGTGCTCTAGAATTTTCATTTTATCACATGAATTTTAGCTTTGAGAAGACATGTCTGGATTAATTTCTTGTAGTTCACCACAGATTAATTATATACCTCTTTTGAATGGCAACTGCTTTTTCCCAATTTACATTTATTACAGGAAATACTTACAGGAAAGACTTTACACATAATACTCTAATCACAGAATGTTCCTGTTAGAATCCACTTCTGTAGGATAGTAATTGCCTTTTGTACCATGGTGGGAGATTTAGAGATGGTTCTGCCTAGTTCAAGAGTATGGCTCCTCCAACTGTTGCATCTTGTTTTAGTAGCTTAATATTTTAGTCACTTTCCTTATGAATGAAATCCCTACCTTGCAAGAGAACAATTTTTTTAAAAGTATGAACATATTTTATCAACTGTCTAGAAACCAAGGCCGAGAGATTTGAAGTTTCTTTTGGGTAGAGTTTCCTGATTCTGTTTGATGTCTTTTGTTTCTTGAGAACATAGATTTATTCATTCTTGTGTCTCTGACAGCAACTAACATATATTTAAAAAGAGATACTCATTAGGGAAAGTTCCAGTCTCAAGGAAACACTAAAGTTGTTTCTCCTGACTGGCCTTAAATTTAGGAAAAAATTCCAGAGTAGAAGGCCTATCCAGACCTCAAGGTTTTGGGTGGAAACCACCAGTTAATTGGCTCCAAGCTAATCTTCAACCTGAAGTGTCTTAATGATAGTCAGTAAATCCTTGGGTGCAATGAAAGTAGTCCAGGTGGTTTTTTGATGTCACACTCAAAATAGGGACATTTGAAAGGCTTGAAGAGTTTTATTTTATGGAACTTTGATAAATTGAAGTTGTCAAGAAAATTCAGGAGTATGTTAAATTAATACATAAGTGATAAATCCATGATGAATCCTTAATGTGATGAGGTATTCATTGTGCATTCCTTGATTTGAGGATATGTGTTTGATAAAAGTTATCCTGCTTTCTCAAAAAACATCCATTAGAATCAATGTTAGGAATAATTCCAGACTGAACTCTGGCTGAAGTCATGTGGGATTGTCTCATATCTTTAGAAGTTAATTGTATATAGTAAGCAGAGGCCTGGGCTTCCCTGGTGTCTCAGATGGTAAAGGATCTGCCAGCAACGCATAAGATCCAGGTTCGATCCCTGGATCTGGAAGATCCCCTGGAGAAGGAAATGGCAACCCTCTCCAGTATTCTTGCAGAGGCATTATTGGACTTTGTATTTGAAGATACAGGCAAGAGCGAGGCAATAGTAGCACCAACCTGAAAGCAGCTCCAAGCTTGCTAAACTATGGGATCTTGCCTGTATCCAGGCCTTGGTCTTCTGAAGTCAGAAGCTCTGGGAAGACTTGGTGCTGATCCTTTTATGGAGGACTTCCAGATGCCCTTGGAAGAGAAGGGTGGACTCTGAGGCTCACTTGTGCTCCAGTGCTCAGAGGCTTTGACTGTGATGGAGAGTAGAGCTGTTGCCTTGGGGGAGGAGGTGCATACATGTTCCTTCCTCACTGAGCCACTTTTCATAAAGGAATAGGGCAGGTGTTTGCCGTGTGTCAGTAGTGGAGGATTCCCATTCATGTTCTTTGCAGCCCTGAAGAGCTCAGACACCTGTTACTGAAAAACACAAAATGCCTTTCTTGGGCCAGCCCTAGTGCCAATTTGCTGCTACTCTGTCCAACCAGGCCAGTAACATAAAGTGTTGCAATTTGATAAATTATGACATCGGAAAGATCATTTGACATCATGAGTTTTTGTTTTCTCCTGTTTATAGATGGTCAAAAGAGTGTTATTTATCTTTATGCATTTTGACAAACCTGGGCACAAGAAAAGGGATCAGTTTGTATCTTCTGTCACAGACAGAGCATTTCTCAAGAATGTGGTGCTCAGGGTGAAATTCTGAAAGAGTCATCACCTCTTATAAATATGGGCAGGGCCATGGGCTGAAGGGAACACTTGTACTTCATCAATAAATTTCAAAAATATTTTTTACCTAGTCATTTACTTGGGTGGTAGGCTGAATTAGTGTGTGTATGCTAAGTCACTTTGGTCATGTCCGACCCTTTGCAATCCTATGGACCGTAGCCTGCCAGGCTTCTCTGTTCATGGGATACTCCAGGAAAGTGTACTAGAGCAGGTTGCCATGTCCTTCTCCAGAGAATCTTACCGGCCCAGGGATTGAACCCTTGTCTCTTATATTTCCTGCATTGCCTGACGGGTTCTTTACCACCAGTGTTATCAGGGAAGCCTGGTAGGCTGGAAGGGGACTTTCAAAGATGTTCATGTCCTGATCCCTGAAACCTATGGATATGCTACCTTACAAAATAAAAGAGGTTCTGCAGATACAATAAAGTTAAGGATCTTAAGATGGGGAGATCATCCTGGATTATCTGGGTGGTTCCAATTATAAGGGTCCTTGTAAAAGGGAGACAGGAGGAGCAGAGTCACAACGAGAAGATGTAAGGATGGAAGCAGAGGTCAGAAGAGAGAAGGTGCAACTTCGCTGGCTTTGAAGATGGAGGAAGGGGTCACAAGCCAAGCAGTGAAAGCAACTTCTAAAAAGCTGGAAAAATCAAGGAATCAGATTCTCCCCTAGAGTCTGCAGAAAGAAGCAGCCCGTCTAGCCCATTTTAGATGTCTGACACCCTGGACTTCATGGAGTAAAGAATGGATGTGTGTGCTGCTTTATGCTGCTAAATGTTCAGTAATTTGCTTCAGGAATAGGAAACTAATACACCTGGTAAGCACTGGGTAGCTGTGAACTTGGTAGGAGAAGTTAATGAGGTATACAGACCAAGGAGTTGCTGTGGAAACCTGCAGCATGGCCGGGAACATGGGCTTTTCATCCCACAGAACAAACTACATTACCCAGTGGATCAGACAGTGCATTAGCAAGTCAGATTATTTCATTTGGGTGCCTCCACAGAATGAGAGGTTACTCATACTGCGCGGTTGGTTTTCAATTGTCTCAGATTTCCCTATTGTTATAGCATCATAATAACAAGCACGCCACAGCCCTCTCCATCAGCAGCTAGTAATTACCATTATGTAAGTATCTCATACTGTTGAAACTGCAGAAAACGTTCCAAGCTGGGGAGTGGGAGGGTGAGGAGAGACTTGGCAGGAATATCTGTAGAAGGAAGCCCATCTTCTCTGTCGTGTCTGTTGTCCTGATTGAAGGCGTTTCACAGAACTGCCCCCGTATTCGGTCTTATGTCATCTGGTGTTTTGAGGGTTCGCCTTGCCAGCTGTAGAGCAGAAGTTGTTAGTTGCTGTCCTTTTCTTTTAAGTCGGTAGGCAGAAGACAACCACTGGAGATTTTGGAGCAGGAAAATGGAAAGATTTCCTTGTTGACAGCAGGAGTTCTCAACTAGAATCACTTGACAGGGCAGGGGGTCGGGGGGCGGCTTTAAAGAAAAATACTGGTGCCTAAGCCACAGTCCAGACCAATGATATCAGAATATCTCAGGTGGGACCCAGGCTTTGGTTTGAACTGCCAGGGCACAGAACCCCAGCTTTGAAGAACCGTTTATCTGGCAGTAGTGTAATAAGTATACGGAAGAGAACAATGCAGATAGATAGACAGATAGATGACAGACAGTATATTCTGTTTCCTAGGGCTGCCATAATAAAATTACTACAAACTAAGTGGCTTAAAGGAACAAAAATTTGTTGTCTCATGGTTCTGGAGACTTGAAGTCCACAATCAAGGTGTGTTGGCAGGGCCATGCTCCCTCTGAAGAGCCTGTGGGAGAATTCTTCCTTGTCTCTTCCAGCAAGCATTCTTTGGCTTCTGACTGTGTCACTGCAGTCTCTGCCTCTGTCTTCACGCGGCTTTCTCCTCCATCTGTCATTTTCCTCATTATGAGGACACTGGTTGTTGAATTTAGGACCCGCTTTAATCCAGTATGATGTCATCCCAACCCTTACCTAATTACATCCGCAAAGATCCAGGTACGGTCACACGCTGAGGCTCGGGGCGGACGTGAATTTGGGGTCACTGTTCCTCTGACTACAGATAGATAGATGCCAGCCAGACGGGTGAAAGATGACGGTAGCATTGAGGAGGTGAGCAACCCACGCTTGCTCCTTGCTGATCCCACTTCTGAGAAAGGAGGAGGTGCAGATGTTCACAGCTGGTCAACAGCGGCACATTCTTGTTCTATCCTGTGATTAGAGAAGATTGAAGGGAAGGGGAAAAGACACAAGGGGCAAAATAAAGAAAGCGGGGGAGAAGGTCATATCCATACAGACCCTGTACAGATGGAGAATACACCAATCAGACGAAATGAAAAAATATTCACATGTGTTTCTTTGTGGAATAACAACCTCCTCTTCTTCCTGGGTGGCTCAGATGGTAAAGCGTCTGCCTACAATGCGGGAGACCCAGGTTCAATCCCTAGGTCAGGAAGATCTACTGGAGAAGGAAATGGCAACCCACTCCAGTATTCTTGCCTGGAAAATCCCATGGATGGAGAAGTCCGGTAGGCTACAGTCCATGGTGTCACAAGAGTTGGACACAGCTGAGCACCTTCACTTCACTTCACTTCTGAACTTATGCATGTAATACCGTTATATGCTTTTATACACACATACCATTATATGTGCTTTTACAGCCGTAGGTATAGATGTAAACAGTACTTCCTGGAGTGCTCCCTGGGGTAGGTCAGCTTGTGCTGAGGCCCTGCCTAATTGACCAGTGCAGGAAGCTTCCATTCCTTTCCTACTGACCAAGCTGGTCGCTGGGGTTAGGTTGGTGGAATGGTTCATGTTTTTTTTTTTTTTTTTCCTTCAGCAGTAGTTCTTGGGTCCAGAAAGAGGCTAAAAATAGTGAGTAAGGTGCTGTGCTACTTAAAAGCATTTCTTACTCTCCTCCTGGGTCCTTTGGGTGGGCGGGAGGTGAGAAGCAGTGGGAATGTGGCCCACCTCTCGTCCAGCTCCCCCAGGCCAGGCTGGAGTGGAGGGCGGAGCTGAGGATGGCTGTGCAAGGGAGGTGACGTCGTGACAGAGAGAGGATTCTCTGGATGGGGACCCCTCTTTGCAGTTATCTTTGTTTTAGACAGCATCTCATCTCCTCTCCCATTTGGGCCATCTTCCCAGCCCTGGTTTGCTTGGGCAAAACACTGGCTTTTCTTTGTAGAGCTGAGGAAAGGAACTCAGAACACCCACTGTCCACAGGTCCACAGTGAACAATGACTGCGGCTTTTTAAAAATGACAAAGTGAACAGATTCTGGGGAGGGGGGAGTCTGAGACTGCTACTCATCAGTGATTTTATCCAAGTCTCAAACAATGAGGGACTAGATATTGGGTCACGCTAGATTTGCTGTTCATGCACCGGAAATAAAAGTCTAGCTTCCTTGCTTACAGTGTGAACTCAAGCAGGCTTCTTACTGTTATGTGTCTATATTTTCTCCTCTGCAAAGTGGCCGGTTGCAGCGCTGTTACGGCAATTATACAAAAATGATGCATGTTGAACACAGCATCAGGTCTAACACATGGTGAGACCTCGGTGAAGGGACTGGACATTTGAGGGCCATCTTACCCTCAGTCAACTCAGGTTCCCTAGACTCAAGACTGCATGGAATCAGGGTCCTCTTTTCCGGTGTAAAAGCCGGTAGTGGATGAAAAAACAAGACCCAAACCATAAAATGATATCAAACTCATGAAATAAATGTCACCCAGCTCCGACAATGTCAGCCACTTCCACGTATGACCAGAAACCAGCTTTCTGTATGTGCACCACATCCTGCAAGAGAAGGTCACATTCTAAACAGGTTGATCTCATCCCACCATTAGTGAGTAAATTGATAAAATATTGAAAGGCTCATGGACCCATTTTTCTCCATTTTTGAAGATCTTTTTTTAAAAAGGAGGAGGGGCGACAGTGTATAAACATGAGTAATTTAAAATTCTACAGAATAGTAGAGGGGTGGCATTTGAAAGAATCCAAAAGAGTAAAATCTCATTATTCTGAAGTTACTTTGAAATATGAGGTTATTTACTCCTGATTCATGACTCCCGTTGCACGAGCATTTTGAAATAGTCCTCAGGTCGCTCATCCTTGCTTTCTTTAGTTTACACGTCTAATAAAATGTAATATTCTAGCTTTCTTATTATCTGCTTGTATCTTTATTTGTCATTTTTTTGAAGTTATTACATAATTTGAAATCTTCAATAACTTGACAATTTTAGGTCTGCTCCTTGCCTATCCCACCCCAGGCACACACCTAATTAATTTTAAATTGAGATTTTACTGTGCTAACAATCTTTAGCATGACAAATTAGCATGCCTCTATCTTATAGAGGTATTTGTGAAGATTAGTTAATGAGTCAAATATTTCATATGCCTAAGTCACTCCCAGGGAGTAATTTAGGTGTTTAGGAAGCATATTAGTCACCATTTTTAGGACTCTGAAGATCACTTAGTGCATTGCTGCTGCACCAGTGGCCACAAAGAGTTAACATACTCTTTCAGTAGCTTATCTGAGTGCCCAGGAAGGACTGAGATTCTGGGGAGGAAAAAGGTGCCACGTGAAAAGCAAGCATAGCAGCAGACCTGTCTTATATTCAAGGCTGTGACCAGGTGTTTTCTAATTCCATGACACACCTGAGCCAGTCTAACAGTTTCCATCACTTTAGCAAGCCTGGTTTCCCTTGGTCCCTGTGGCTTAGGCTGTGAGGATCTGCATCAGTGGAAAGATTGAACCCATTAGCCTATTCTTGACAGGTTCCCTTTCTGTTAAAGCAAACAGTCCCTAGAGACCCCAGTGGAAGCAAGACGGGAAGGCTGCCTTTGTGAGTTACAGATGATACACCAAGGCCCAGAAATGTCAAGTGACTCACCCAAGGTCACACAGCAACTCAAACATGCCAGAGCTGAGATTCAAAGAGCCTTCTGGGTACTGGCCTTTTCCACGTCCCCTGACCCCCAGGGGAAGGGACCAACTCCTCAGATTGGTCCAACATTCCCCATCTTGGGGAGGGCCACCCACAGCCGCATACTCTGTTAACATATCTTTGTGGGGAGTTCTGGGTCACTTGGACTTGCCAGTCCACATTCAAATTGTATTGCTTTGTGCATTCATGTAGAAATGAATGCCCTGCATCACATCTTCTCACTGGGAGGTGGGGAAACCGGTGGGGACAAAGCTGGGCCAAAAAGCAACAAAAAAGGCTGTGGAGGCAATGCTGCCATCTAGTGAGACATGTTTTAGCTCATCTGAGATTGAACAGGCCTAATACTGGGACTTTCATCATGAATTATACTGATTTTCTAAGATTAATAAATGGCAACAGGGCCCTTTCCTTGTTAATAGTGTGGTCTTTGTTGAACAGAGTAAGTAGATGTTTAAATTAGACGTCCTAACACATATGCTTTCTTCCTATTTTTTTTATTACTTATTTATTTATTTTTGGTTGTGCTGGGTCTTCAGTGCTTTGTGTGGGCTTTCTCTAGTTGTGGTGAAAGGAGGCTGTTCTTCATTGCGGTGCTCGGGTTTGTCATCGCAGTGGCTTCTCTTGTTTTTGGAGCACATGCCCTAGGCACATGACCTCGGTAGTTGCAGCTGGTGGGCTCCAGAGCGCGGGCTTAGTAGTTGTGGCACATGGGTTTAGTTGCTTTGTGGCATATGGGGTCTCCCCAGACCAGGGCTCAAACCTCTGTCACCCGCATTGACAGGCAGATTCTTAATCAGTGGACCATCAGGAAGGTCCCCTAACGCATATGCTTTAGAAAGGACTCTGTTGGCTGAGATCTCCAGTGAAGGTGGAACTCTGTTTGGGGTAGTGGATGGGGCACCCAGGTCTGCCTGTAAAGTCTGGCTCACCTGCTTACGAGCTGAGTGACTTTTTGCTGCACAAAATATCAATATCCACTTTAATATCTCTCTCCTAAGATTGTTTTAAGGATTAGGTTCACTTATTCTGAATTTGTTTTTAGTTCTAAGCGCTAGATTAATGAAATTTTACACACACACACACTCTTACAAAATGAGATCCCATACTGAGAGATTCTATAAAATTGACCTCCACTGACTACTCCTAGAGCATGACTCTCTGCCTTCCTGCAGCCTAACAACACACTTAAAGGCAAGGTAGATATACCTGGGGGCTTCTCTGTTGACTCAGATGGTAAAGAATCTGCCTGCAACATAGGTGACCCAGGTTCAATCCCTGGGTTGGGAAGATCCCCTGGAGAAGGGCATGGCTGCCCACTCCAGTATTCTTGCCTGGAGAATTCCATGGATAGAAGAGCCTGTCAGGCTGCAGTCCATGGGGTTGCAAAGGGTTGGACATGACCGAGCGATTAAAACACACACACACACACATACACACAGACGTACTTGGAACAACACACATAAGCCTGGAAAAAAGTGGTGGAATTGGTGAATTCAGAAGTCTGAGGCAGGCCTATGTCTGAGGTCAGTTTCCAGCTGTCATAGCAAGACAGTTATCTTGAGCATGGCTATTTCCCAGGGCTCACTCTGTAGCTTCAAGATGCATCAGAACCTATTTCAGGTAAGATTGTGTATTGGAGTTTTTGTTGATGATAATGGTTGTTTTGTTTTCCTCTAAGGACAGATTATATTTCCCATCTAAATGGAAAATATAATCTATCTTTTTTGATAGAATGCTTCAATGGTGTAGGTGCTTTGAGGGATTAATTGCTGCTGTTCATTAGGTGGCTCATTCCCTCCAGACACTTCCAAATCCAGTGCTGAGTCACAGTTTATGAAACTGGCCATTTAGCAGCAGCAGCCATGCTGTTGACTCTTTAGGAGGCAAGAGAGGGACAGAGAGCAGAGGAATGAAAATTCTTGTCCACATGTAATGAGTAGAAAAGATGAGGGTAGCTGGTGCTTCATGGAAAAAATGAGGAGCAGGAGGCTCTGGCCTCTAACAAGGATAGTTTGGAAGCTTTACTATTCTAGAAAAAGGGCTCCAAATCTTTTTATTATTGAGGAAGAGATACACTGATTTGTTGCTGAGCATGTAGCTGGATGACTAAATGGGCCAAAAGTGTTTCAGCCATCGAAATGGCCTTTGCTTTGGAGACAGTGGAGATGATAGAATGCAAAGAACCACAAATCTTAATTCCATCCCCACTTCTACCACTTACTTCTTTAAAAAAAAAAAATCTTTTGACTGTGACACATAGCCCTTGGGATCTTAGTTCCCCAACCAGGAATTGAACCTGAGCTCCCTGCAGTTGGGCTTCCCTGATGTCTCAGATGGTAAAGAATCTGACTGCAATGTAGGAGACCCAGGCTTGATCCCTGAATCTGGAAGATCCCCTGGAGAAGGGAATGGCAACCCACTCCAGTATTCTTGCCTAGAGAATTCCATAGACAGAGGAGCCTGGAGGGTTACAGTCCATGGGGTCACAAAGAGTCGGACACAGCTGATCGATCAATATTTTCACTTTCCCCTGCTATTGGTAGTGTGGAGTTTTAACCACTGGATCACCCGGGAAGTCTTCCCACATACTTCATGACTGTAGGCGGTTTCTCTATTTGCAAAAAGGAAAACTGGAGTTCCCCCTGCCCCCCATCCTGCTCTCAGCTTTGTCAGCCTGTGAGCAGACAACTGAGCTTTTAACATTTTATATTCTCCTACTGGGGTGCTCAGCCATTTCTAGTATGATTTCTCTCCAAAGTTACCAAGTTCATTGTCTCTCAACTTGACAGCTCTGTGTGCATATCAATGATCTAGCGTTTCATAGTAATAGGAATAATAATTACAGCTAACTCGTACTGAGTTCTCACCATATGCCAGGCACTGTGCTTGCTGCTTTGTGTGTTTCCACTCAGGCTTCACAACAGTCCTCTGAAGTAAGGAGATTGTTATGCCCATTTTAAAGATGAGGAGACTGAGGTACAAATTAATGTGAATAGACCCCACCTGCATGGAGGAAGCCCACATTTCTGAACGCTGAAAAATTTAGCCAACAAGTATTTTATTCAGTGTGTAGTTATTTGTTGAAATAAGTTTGATAAATTGCATTTCTGTAAGTTCATAAAAACAAGTTTTATATTAGTAATAAACTTGAGGGAATTCTGTTTTTTTTCTGACTTTAATATTAAGCAAGTTCTATTCTGATGATTCTCCTTATTTAGTTACTAATCCCCAGTCTTCATTCTCCTTACCTTGCCCACGTGTCCCTTCTCTCTTTTTCCTTCTTCCAATTTTATTTTAAATCACACAGTCATCCTCTTGAGAGTTCTAAGACTTAATTATATAGGTTATAAATTATTCGTATGTTTCCCCTCATTCTACCCTCATAATCTCATTTTATTATGGTTTATTTGCATCTCTGAGAATGGGTGGGCAAAGGAAATAAAAGGACTTGCAGTGAAAATCGGTCAATTCTATATCACTTGTTAGCAATTCATAGAAAATATTTGTCAGAAAAGGTAATGGAAACTAAAATACAGTAATTAAAAAGGAAGTCACAAATTTAAAAATCACAAACATTTCAACCTCTTAAGAGTAGTTGCTAACTTCTAACTCTATAATAGGGTCAGTGGTAAATGGCATAATGTAGCATTTGAGGTTAATTAATAATAAATGTATTAATTACAGTAACTATTCATTAAATGTTTTATAAGATGTGTATTTTCCTGGGTGGATGAGGAGTGGGAGGAACTAATTCTTGCAGAGCCCAGGTCTTCTGGCTCTGGTTTCATGTCTTCTCCACGGTACCATTCTGCCTTGTCAGTACACAGACATGAAAGTCAGCGTCACTATATTATAATTACATACATTTATTCATCCATTCAGCAAACATTTTTTAAAATAATATTTATTTCTATTTTTATTTTTGGGTGTGCTGGATCCTCGTTGTTGTGTGGGCTTTTCTCTAGTTGCAGTGAGCAGGGGCTATTCTCTACTTTCGGTGCTCAGGCTTGTCATCATGGTGGCTTCCCTTGTTATGCAGCACAGGCTCTGGGGCACACCAGCTCCAGTCGTTGTGACATGTGGACTCAGTAGCTGTGGTTTCCAGGCTCCAGGGCTTAGGCTCGATTGTTGTGGCTCATGGGCTTACTTGCCCCAAGGCACGTGGGATCTTCCCAGATCAGGAATCGAACCCATGTCTCCTGCACTGGTAGGCAGGCCCCCCAGCAAACATTTTTTGAGGCAGATATCTTACCATACTAGTTCCTGGGAGTACAAAGTACAGTACTTTAGACAGCTAAATTACGGCTTTGCCTGTTAGCAGTGTGACTTGGTGTAGAAGGTCGGTGAGGAGTGATGGGCTGTTCTAAGTGGCTCTCCTTGACCTGCACGTGTGTGTGTGTGTGTGTGTGTGTGTGTGTGTTGGAGGGGGCAGACAGTTGTGTTCTTACATTGGCACTGAGTGACTCCTGTGTCCTAGATGATAGGCAGGCTCTATGACCCTGACCACGGATGGTGGGCTTAGGGGGCTCCTGACGCCCAGCTGGGGTTGCAACTGTGAGGAAACTAGACCCTGACCACCCACAGTGAAGAAGAATCTTGCCCCCTCCCCCCATCACCAACCCTGATCTCAGTGTCCATAAACACTACAAGGGTCACAAGGATCCCACTAACTAGATTTGCAGCCTGTGTTGGCATTGTTTCCTCCTTTAAACAACCTCCTTTTTTAACACCATCCATTGATAAGATAAGTGATGAGTAACTTCATCAGCTTAACCTATGACAGAGATCACTAATCATCTTGTCACTCCCTGATCCTAGGAGGAGAAAGACAGTTCTGTTGAAGAATAGATTTAAGTCAGTACTTCCTTTCATTTGGTGTTTTGAGACACTCACAACATGCCAGGTGTCAGGGGCAGAAAAGTACAGATGAGTGAGGCTCAGCTCCTTGTACTTCCCAGTGAGGCAGTCTGATGTAGGTCAGGCTGGGGTCAGCGCCAGGGCAGAAGCCATGCTGTGGGAAAGCAAGGGGGAGCCAGACAGGAGTCCATCTGGGTGTCTGAAAAAAATGCATCTTCATATTGGTTACTTACATAGCTATGAATTAGATGAACTATTTATTTAACTGAACAGTAATCCAGAAATAAAGAGTAAATGTTGTATTATTGGAGGAAGTAGAGGTATATTATCCTGACTAGCTCTTGACTCCACTTTTAAAAATCTCTCTCTGCTTCCCTCGTGTGCATGCCTTAGTAGCAGGCAGGGCTGCCCTGACAGCTCCCCAGAGTGTAACCGGGTGTTGCTGTGGCCCAGTGCAGGGGTAGGAGGGAAAGCATCAGAGGCCAAGTGCAAGTCTCACTTTTCTCCCTCATCCACTTCACCCAGCCCCTGATCATTCACTCAGGAGATGTTGCATCCTGGGCTCCAGTTACCAACTTTGGTCTAATACGTATTTATATTTTTGAGGCTCGAATAGGTCATCTTGAATCCTTGAGTTAAGAGACCCTCTGGTTCCATGACTTTGACTTTAGACCCTGAGCAGCAGAGCTCTTTCCCGTCTTCCTGGTGAGTTTTTCATGGCTCATCTGTATGAGGACAAATGTGTGACGTGGAACCTCTTGAGACTGAGATGTTTAATCTTACAGGACAAAGGCCCGTGATGTGAACATTTCAGTATTCTTATCATAGTATTGAAAAAACACTTTCTGAGACGATCTACATGATAACTTTATGAGTGTGTGCACATGTGTTCAGTCGTGTCCAACTCTTTGCCACCTATGGGTTGTACCCCGCGAGGCTCCTCTGTCCATGGGATTTCCCAGGCAAAGATACTGGAGTGGGTTGCCGTTTCCTCCTCCAGGGGATCTTCCTGACCCAGGGATTGAACCCAAGTTTCCTGTGTCTCCTGTATTGCAGGTGAATTCTTTACAATGAGCCACCAGGGAAGCCCTGATAACTTTCTGAATCGATACTATTGGAAGAAGTAGAAAAATAGCTCACACTGAAAATGTTTTTCCTTGTAAAACAATACTAAAGTGACTATTAGAATCATGCACTTTTAATTACTGAAGAAAAAAATGTCTCCTTTTAATGCCTAGTCACATAAATGTCACAGTCCTGGTTTGCCCAGATTTGCTCTTTTTTTTTCTTGCCTTGCACATATGATGCTGTTAGCATTTATCGCCGTGTTTGGAAACTGCCAAGATAATGACTGTGTTAATTAATCTGGTCCCATGTATTTTCACCATCAACAGGAGCATGACTGAGTGGGTCCCTCATTCCTTTCACATCTGTCTCCCGCCTTCCCTGGGGAGGAGCAAGTCTGAGTCATCATGGCAAGATGATGTGGATATTTATGATCCTCAGTAATTTTAAGATTGCAAAGTTTTCCTGAAACTGACAAGTTTGAGAATCACTAACCAATTGCTTAACCACTGAGGAACGTGAGGATTTAATTTTCTTTCATCACCACCCACCCCATTCCTACACCACAGATATGCTTATTTCTTGCCTTCCCATTGCTCCAACAATTTTGATTTGATTATTATGATCATATAAAGGCCATAGAAAGGTATTGCTATGACATATAAAGGGTATTTGCAGTTGATCCATTTAACTGTAGTTACTCTTCTTGAAGTATACAAGAGGGGTAAATTTTGATATTTTGGATCTGAACTATCTCTATACTTTCTTGACACTTAATTAATCATTTTTGTCTAGAAGAGACCAGGTGGCTCAGTGGTAAAGAAACCATCTGCCAATTCAGGATACCTGGGTTCGATCCTTAGGTCAGGAAGATTCCCTGGAGAAGGAAATGGCAACCCATTCTAGTATTCTTGCCTGGGAAATCCCATGGACAGAGGAGCCTGGCGGGCTCATGAGGTCACATGAGGTCACAAAGGAGTCGAATACAACTTAGTGACTAAACAATAGAATTCTAGGTTGCAAGTCATTTCCCCTCTGAATTGTAAAGGTATTTCTCTAACGACTTTTTCACTTCCAGTGTTTATGCTGAAAATCTGAATCTTGATCATTTATATACAACATTTCTCATCTCTGTCTCTGCTTTCTCTTAAGGAGTCTTTTATCTCTAATGTTAAATTTCGGAGATGTGTTTTGGTGTGGATCTGTTGTTATCCATTGTTCTTACACTTCACTGACCCTTCTATCTACGATATCATGTTAGCCTATTCTAGGAAACTTTATTTCTTTGAGAACTTTCTTCCCTTCCATTTCCCTTGTTTATTCTTTCTGGAGCTCCTATTATTAGGTCTTATGGTCTGGTTTAAAAAAAATTATCTTTGCTTTTCTATCTGCCAAACACTTTTTTTTCATTTTCCCATATTTTCTGTAAGATTTCTTCAATTTTATCTATTAACCATTTTATTAAGATTTTCATTTTTGCTATCATATTTTTAATTTCCAAGAGCTTCTTTTTGTTGTTATTGCTCTCCAAATTTTCCTTTATTAAATGGCATTCCATTCTTGCTTTATGGATATAATATTTTCATTCATCTCTCTGAGAATATTATTGAAAGTGGGTTTTGTTTTGTTCTCTTTTAGTTTTCCTTCCTCTGTAGTCTCTCTTTCCTCAAGATGGTTTTCTTATTCTCTTTTGTGTTAGATGCTTTCTTCAAATATTTGGTGCTCCTTGGCTGACTGATCATGGTTATGAAGGAGGCATAAAATAGGTGAATGGAAGAGCATGGAAGGGGACTGAGTCTGGTTTTACCTGTGCAATGACCTAAAGGAAACATTAAAATTTTTTTCTTTAGTTCTTTCCTTTGGGGTTGTTCCAACTCCCTTAGAAAAGACTCTGCTTCTAACCTGGTGGGTGCTAGTTTTCTGGGACCCAAGAGGAAGAAGACAAGAGAGATCTCAAATTCGGTATGTAAACTTTGAGTTAATTCCTCCTTAATTACTTCCCTACATATAACTGTGCTTAGTGGGTTACAGTCTAGAGACCCTGGGTTTTATCATCTCAGAGAATAAACCTTTAGACTCTGCCAGGATGGGGAGGTGCAACCACCTGGAGCAGAGAAAGGGATCTGGAATTCTAACTACAATTTTTTTTTTCCTTTTTATTCTTAAATTTTATTTTATTTTATTTTAGTTGAAGGATAATTGCTTTACAGTATTGTGTTGGTTTTTGCCATGTATCAACATGAATCTGCCATAAGTATATTTATGTCCTCTCCCTCTCGACCCTCCCTCCCACCCCATACCACCCTTCTAGGTTATCACAGAGCGCCTGATTTGAGCTCCCTGCCTGGTATGGTAAACTACCACTGGCTGTCTAATTTTGCGTATGGTAATGTGTATGTTTCAGTGGTACTCTCTCAGTTTGCCCCACTCTCTCTCCTTCCCACTCTGAGTCCACAAGTCTGTTGTCTATGTCTGTATCTCCATTACTACCCTGCAGATAGGTTCATCAGTACCATCTTTCTAGATTCCATATATATGCATTAATATATGATATTGTCTTTCTCTTTCTGACTTACTTCACTCTGTATAATAGGCTCTAGGTTCACCCACCTTATTAGAATTGAGTCAAATGTGTTCCTTTTTATGGCTGAGTAATATCCATTGTGTATATGTACCACAACTTCTTTATCCATTCATCTGTCGAGAATGGACATCTAGGGAGCTCTAGCTACTTCTTAAACAGAGTTTAAAAATCAATCACTTTAGCTTAGTTCAATCACGTTTACTTCCAGTGATGTTGTCAATTCTTGATCCTTTTATAGGTTTCAAGGTGTAAACTGGGTTGTTTGCAACTTGACCATCATTGGCTCAGGACTCGTCTTTCTTGGGTCTGCTGACTTAGTTACTACTCACCTGTTTGGGTTCAAGCTTACAAAATTATATTGCAGTTGCTTCCTTTCTCATTTTCTTCAGCTTTGTAAGTTTCTATCCTCTTAAGTATTCTTTATTGTCATTTTATTAAGGTTTTAGGAAAGAGCAGTCCTAAATGCATGTATTGAGCCCACCGTGTTTAACCAGAAGGGTTTTTTTTTTAATATTTAAAAAGCATAAAAATAACTTTCATACTCAGTATTAAAATAAAAGTACCTTCTGTATTATATTAGTAGGTGAATTTGCTAAGACAAGCATTTATTCAGCTCCTATTTCTTGAATAAAGTTGTTTATTTATTTTAAGAAATTTACCAGTTTCTGCAATATATAGGCCTAACAGAAAAGTAAGCAACTTGATTTTGGTTCCAACCTTGAACAATCATAATGTAATATCAGGTTCAGACTCAGGTAGATGTGGGCAGATACATGTGTTGAAGATAAAGAGACTTTTGGGGTATTTCAAGGATATTCTGGTTTTTCAGGATGGAATTTTTTATGATCTTGATTTAGTTGACTAGTTCATTCTCTTCTTTCCCTTTCATTTTCCAGAAACAGGCCATGTTATGTCATAAAAGTAAGTAAGTTTGGTAGTGTGGTGGCAACACAAGATCAGGAAACTATGAACCTTCCTTGTCCACGAAGAAGCAACCCAGGAGCAGGTCGACTTCCTTGGACTCTGCTACCTGGAAATAAGCCCTGCAGACCAGTGGTGTGCTACAGCCCATGACTGGGCCATGGAGGGAGAACTTACGCCTTTAGAAATGGGCAATGCTGCAAATCAAGATATTTCTCCTGGTTTTAAAATCCTTACCAGCACATCATGCCTAGACCTGATGTTAGTCTCAGGGCACCCTGGTGAACTCCTAAAGCTTCATAATTATCATTGTTGTTGTTCAGTCGCTAAGTCATGTCTGACTCTGAGACTCCATGAACTATAGACCACCTGGCTCCTCTCTCCATGGGATTCTCCAGGCAAGAATACTGGAGTGGGTTTCCATTTTCTCCTTCAGAGGATCTTCCCAACCCAGAGGTCAAACCCATGTCCCCTGTATTGTAGGCAGATTCTTTATCACTGAACCACCTGAGAAGACCCAATTATGTCATTATATCAACATTATAGACATTGTATTTACTTGTCCTACTGTGGCCCAGGGAGGCCAGGTGAAACAGTGGGAAAAATACAAAATTTGGAACCAGACAGCTTGACATTTAGATCCTTCTGGACATTTAGATCCGGCTACTTCTAGCTCTGTGACCTTGGGCAAACTTCTCTCAGCCTCATCTTCACTCTCTGAATCTGTAAAATGGAAACCCTATTTTTACCTAGCAGGATTGTTGTGAAAATAAACAACAGCGCATCTGCCCTCCCCAGCTATGTCCTATGGGAAACCCTGGCTCTGTGGGCAGGTACCTCTGTGGCCTGTTTCTGTTTCCCAGCAGGGTTGTGACATCATTAGTTAGGACCCTCATTTTTATAACAAAATAATGAACTTTACCTTTTGTTTATTTGGTCTCTAAAATGTATGAAGCCCCTAATTCAAAAATATAGAATGAGTATACTATACTCACACAAGAGTATGATCTGAAGCTTTCTTCTCTCCAGGACTCAGAATCCCCGAGGATGAGAAGTTTGGTTAAGGGTCAAAAATTTAAAATGGGCTTCCCAGGTAGCGCTAGGGGTTAAGAACCTGCCTGCCAATGCAGGAGATGCAAGAGACATGGTTTGATCCCTGAATTGGAAAGATCCCCTGGAGGAAGGTACAGCGACCCGATCTTGTATCCTTGCCTAGAGAGCCCCATGGACAGAGGAGCCTGGCGGGCTACAGTCCATAGGATTGCAAAGAGTCGGACATGACTGAAGTGACTTAGCACAATTTAAAACAGGACTTACAAGTTATCCAGCTATTCTGTTACATCTTGGAATAAGGTTAAAATACTGAAGAAGATATGTGTATACTTGTACCAAATCAACTTGACCCTTTCTATAATCAAGAATTGTGTCTTGATCTACCTTCAAGCTTTCATCAGAAATTACTACAAAAAATTTACTTCAATTTTGCTCAGCATTTGCTGTGAATTTTGAGGAGGAACACTGATTATCCTTTGCATGGCTCAGCGTCCATGGTTTCCAATGCCTTACACAAGACCTCTGTCCTTTACACAAGGAGTCACCTTTTCTCCCCCAAGGAACTGGTCTGTTTCATCCTCGTAATACAAAATTGTGAGACTCAGAGTGTTTCTCTGTTTGCTTTTGCACCAGAAACATTAGTGTCAAGTTTTAAAATCAGTCATAAAAAAACGAGCAAACTTTTTGTTTGGCACATTAGATCTCTCTAGACCCTGTTTTTCCATAACCATTTTATGAATTTTGTTGTGTTTGCCTCTTCTTAAAAGTAACGTGACAAATTTCTTTTGGAAACAGATGAATAAATGAATGAATGAGTTGTGAAGGAGTATAGGGAGGTGAGTGACAGTAACTGGCCATGTTTCATAAACTGTAGTGTGAGGCACAGTTATGGAAGTGGAGGATTTTAGACTGGACAGGAGAAGACAGGCATACATGAAACTATCTTTAAGTGCTTGAAATGCTGTGTCTTAGAAGATATGGTGGATGCTTTTCACTGCTCCTGAGGACAGAGAAAGAGCCACTGTGCAGACTATCAATTAATTGATTCATTCATTCCCAAGTTATTTTTTTCTGTTGCCTGCTGTCAAGGCACCAATGAGGACAGTTCTCTGCTCTCAAATTTCTTTCATTTTTGTTCAGTTGTTGTTCAGTCACTCAGTCATGTCCGATTCATTGTGACCCCATGGACTGCAGCATACCAGGCTTCCCTGTCCTTCAGAATCTCCTGAAGTTTGCTCACACTCATGTCCATTGAGTCGGTGAAGTCATAGTCCATTTTAGGGAAACAGGTTTTGGCTGACTACAAAGGAGAACTTTTCAACAATCAGAGTTATCCAATCGTGGGGTGTATTGCCTTACAATGTGAGGAATGTCCCGTCTGGTTGCTGGGGAATCCCAAAAAGGGGCTGAGTGATCCAGTAGCCTGAAAGGTACCCCTGCATCAGGGGAGAGGGTGGACTTTTTGACCATTAAGGTTTGGCCCTGTTCTGCTTCTCTGATTCTCTTTGACTTGGAGTAGTTTTAGTGCAAAACTGAAGGATTCGTTTGTTTCAAGGTAAGTAGGTTTTCAGGGGGTGGGGTGAGGGAAGGCAGCAAAAATGCTTTAACAAGCCACTTGCTTTCCTCTGTGGCCCTGGGGGTCCCCACAGGTGCCTTGACCCTCCGTAATCCTGGCTATCATCCTAGCAGCAATGTCGCAGCCAGGCTTCCTAGGAGCCTGCGGTTATCTCCTTACAGGGAGTCTTATCAGCTTTCAGAGCCACTGTGAAGATTGCATTAACCATTGACAGACTCATCCCGTGTCTCTCCCCACGGAAATGACAGTGTGGGAAGGACATCTGGGCACATGTGAGACCCAGCGCCCAGAGCCCATGTTCTTTCCATGGAGGAGACGAGACAAGGGCCTCGAGCGCAGAGCTGGAGCCAGGGTAACCCAAGAGAAAGGTGGGCCCTTTACTCGGTGGGAGCCGGGTCATCGCTTTCCATCTTCTACAGTCAAACCCAGAGGCTTGCTGTGGGAATTAGGAAAAGAGGACAAGGGACTGGCCAGTGTAAACTCCTAAAAGAAAAATATGGCTCGGAAGAATTTTTTTCCCCGCCATGTATATTCACTCTTAAAATAATTAGAATTTTCTTGGAAATAATTTTTACCTTACAGAAATTTTGCAAAAATAAAAATAGTGCAAAGGATACCCGTATTTCCTGTACTTAGGTTAACTATGGTTCATTTCTTTTCTGAACCTTTGAGAGTCAGGGGCATATACCACAGTCCTTTATGCCTAAATACTTCAATGTGTATTTCCTAAGAAATGGGATATTCTTTCGTGTAGCCAGAGTGCAGAGTTTTAAAAATTAATTAATTAAGTTTTGGCTGTGCTGGGTCTTCCTGGTTGCAAGGGCTGCTCTTTAGTTGAGGTGCTTGGGCTTCTTGTTGCAATGGCTTCTCTTGTTGTGGAGCACAGGGTCTAGGGCACGTGGGCTTCAGTAGCTATGGCTCCCAGACTCTAGGGCTCAAGCTCAATAGTTGTAGCATACGGGCTTACTTGCTCCACGGCATGTGGGATCTCGGATCACAGATTTAACCTGTGTTTCCTGTGTTGTCAGATGGATTCTTTACCACTGAGCCACCAGGGAAGCCCCAGAGAGCAGTTTTCAACTTCAGTAAAATTAACTTTGGTAAATAACTTTACCACCCATATTCCAATATTTTCAAATTGACCCAATAATGTCCTGTATAGCACTGTCTTCCTCCAGTGCAAGGTTTGGTGGAGGATTAGTTTGCATTTAGTTGTTATGTCTCTTTTAGAAGATCTTTTAACAGTGACATTATTACAGTTCATTGGTTGTCTCAGTGCCTTATTCTAAATCTATAGATAAAAATACTTTTAATCTTAGGGTATATTTCACTTACTTTTATCCTTTGGTTCACTTGAAAACCAAGGCAGGATTCTCTGGAATCCAAAGCCACTCCCATTCTAAAAAACATACGGTGTGGAAGGGAGAAGGGCAAGGAACTTTGAATGTACATTTTATACATGGTTGACTTTTCTTTATTTGATTTAAAACACACAAGGGATTTCCCTGGTGGTCCAGTGGCTTAGACCCTGCCCTCCCAGTGCAGTGGGACTGGACTTGATCTCTGGTCAGAGAACTAGATCTGACATGCTGCAACTAGGAGTTCAAATGCCACAAGTAAAAATCCCACGCACCACAACTAAGACCCAGTGTAGCCAAATAAATAAAAACAAACAAATAAATGTTTTTACAAAAACACACAAAAGCAGATCAAAGACTTTGAGATCATCCTCAAATTCTCCGGTTATCTATCTGACTTATTGCCAAGAAGGTCTTGCCTTTGTCTTCGAGGAGGAAAAATGTCATCATTTTGAGGTTCTTTGTTTTAACTTGAGACAACACACTCTTATGAATCTAGAAACAGAAAAATACCTTTACATTTACTCAGAGCCCTTATTTCAGTGCGTGCATGCATTTTATGAGCCAACAGCAGCAACACATGGGATAATTAAGGATTTCTATGCACATGTTGCTTTGGTTAGCTCAGCAAAGAATACATTCAACAGCTCTGGTCTCTGCCCTCCAGAACAACTTGCTTAACATGCATCAGTATGCATTATTAAATAGAATACTACATCAAGAAAAAAATATGCCTCACACTTGGAAGACATAACACAGACTTAGAATTATTGGGGTGGTTTTTTTTTAAGATGGCAACATTGAACCACAGAGAAACTAAGTAATTTGCCAAAACTTACTTAAAAAATCAGAGATACAGAGGTACTTCCTCAATGGCCTAGATGGTAAAGAATCCGCCTGCATTGCAGGAGACTGGCGTTCAATGCCTGGGTTGGGAAGATCCCTTGGAGAAGGGAATGGCTACCCACTCCAATATTCCTGCCTGGGCAGAGGAGCCTGGCAGGCCACAGTTCTTGAGGTCACAAAGAGTTGGACACGACCGAGTGACTTTCACTCAAACTGACTCGGTTAAAAAATCAGAGATACAGTAATGACATTTTTGGTTTAATCCTTCCTTTTAAAATGCCCTGTATAAATGTCTTTTTTTTTTAGTACCTATGCTAGGAAACTGAGGGATGGTGGAAGAGTAATAGGAGACAGCAGTTTTTGAAAGGTCATAAAAACCTAGTACATAGCTTCTTTATATGGGAAAAAAGTTAAATGGAAAAAAATTTAACTTCTCCTTTTCCCAAGGTGCAATTTCAAATGGAAGAAACTTCACAGTGGTCTGTATTTAAGAAGCTGCTGTGGCTCCTTGGTGGTTCAGTGGTAAAGAATCTGCCTTCGATGCAGGAGACACGGGTTCCATCCCTGTCTGGAAGACAACCTGGAGGAGGAAGGAAATAGCAACCCACTCCAGTATTCCTGCCTGGGCAATCCCATGGACAGAGGAGCCTGGTGGGCTATAGTCCATGAGGTCACACAGAGTTGGACTTGAATTGAGCAACTGAACAGTAACAGCAGGAGTTCTGGAGGCTGATAGAGGGTCTGATCAGTAACACTTTCTAACTTACCTCTTATAACTGTTGACATAGGCTTCTTTTTTGGCTGTTCTAAGTATTTCTCCTTTTCACTTGTCTTACTTTGCCTATTTTACTGTCAGTTATAGACAGAAAAAAAATGGACTTTTAAAATAACGTGTAATTTTATTATTTTCTGAGTTTATAATATGTTAGATTCACAGTTATAACCTTGGGAGATGTGTGCCCACAGGATATAAAAGCAATCACATAAATCATGAAGTTTCTTAGAAATTATCTTTCCTAGGATAGTCAAGGATTCTCTAAACCCTTGCTGTCCAGCAGGGTAGTTGTCAGTCATATGGCGCTATTGAGCATTTGAGACGAGACTAGTCTGAATTCTGTTGTACTGTAAGTAAAATACACATTAGCTCTCCAAAACTTAGGACAATAAAAAAACAATGTAAAATATTTCATTAGTAAGATTTTTTTTAGATTGATTGCACATTAAAGTGACAGTAGTTTGGATACATTGGGTTAAATAGAATACATTCTTTAAATTAATTTCACCTATTCCTTTTTACTCTTTTAACGTAACTATAGCAAATTTTGAACTATATACTCAGCTTGCACTTGTGGCTCCCATTATATTTCTATTGAACAGTGTAAATCTGGAAGGAAAGAAAACAGAGAAAACAACAACAACAAAACCCCACAGACAAAATCCAGCTCATTGAGTGTATTTTTAGAGTACATTACTGAAGGAAAAGCTGAATTACCCAGTGATCCAGTTTTGGGGAAAGAGGAGTTAGGTTTGGATTTCATTAAACTTCTTTAATTAAATCTATTGTAAATCTGCTGTAAGGTCCGAGTTGAGAGGAGAATTGAACCTTTTTGTTTGCTTAAAACTTTTTTCTAGCAAAATCCTGAACTCATTTCAAAAGTGATTTATTTTTTAAAGCTTTGTAAAAAACTTTCCATTTGCTGATTTTGGAGGGTTGATTAATACTGAGCTCTTAGGAGGCTAAAAAATTATGAAAATTATCCAGGAACTTATGAAAGGAACTGTCTGCTCTCTTGGAGAGACATCCAGGGGGATGTAGGGCCCTTAGAAGCTGCAGGTAGTCATTCACTTCTGTGTTCACACCTTCGATAAATGAAAACACTGGGAAAGATAAAATATTTATTCCTATGTGTCTATAACTGAATTTATGGATAGAACTTGCTGGATATTATTGCCTGTGTAAACCCATGTAGCTGTGCACGTAAAGCATGTTTTTATTAGTTCCTACATAAAATTTTTATGATAATGGCAAACAAAGGACCAATTTAGTTTAGCTGAGTTTGTTCTTATTACTCCAGCTTCGAACAGATAAGCAACAGTGCAAATAATATCAGTCAGTTGGGAAGAAGGTCGGGTCTCCTAAGGCTGGGTCTCCTGGCCAGGAAGGCTGAAGCAAGGCTGCCTGTGGGGAAGCCCCCAGAAGGCCTGGCTGGCAACCTGGTGAAGTGAGGCCAGTGGGGGCTCCACTGGCTTTCAAGCCTGTCGTTGAGCAGTTATATTCCCAGTTGGTAACTGCGGAGTATTCAAATTTAGTTTTTGAAAAGGCCTGCATAACTGCTATTGAAAGAACTCCCACATACTGTATTTCAACTGGGGACTTACAGAGAAAAAAGTTCAAGTGGCTTATTGTGGGTCATCTCCCACTCTGGGATTTAAACAAAGCACACACAGAACAAAGTTCCTTTAAATGGGGTGCCTTCATCCTAGTGCCTCCTGTCTGTGCTTTGGCAGGCTTGCTAGATGGTGGGGGGGCCGGCCCACGCCTCTTATTCCCATTACTGCCTTTTTATGTTTGACCCTTGGATGTGGCAAATGCTCCCTGTGCTGACCTGGATTGGAGGGAAGTTTTTCTAGAATCTGAAGGTAAAGCATCTTTCATAAATACTGCTTTTTCGCTCCTGATGGCTAGTTAAAAATTGATAGTAAGCCTGCAATCTGGAGCGAACATAATTCCTGGAGCAAAATTCAGGAGAACAGATTTGACATATGTAAATGTACTTAGGACGCCAATAACAAATTTTAACTGAATGAGTCTGAAAAATGTAAGATATATGAGTGTCATAGATATGTAACACTAAAGCCTATCTAAGAAATCCTCTGAGAAAGTGGGCAAGCGTGGTATACATTAGGTTTACTCGGAGCTGTGGTCTGTCTGGGACATTGATGAAATTACAATTTGATAATTAGAAAGCTGCAAAGGTTTGGATTCTATACATTAGAAGTACCTACACATCAAAAATGCATGCTTGGGAAAAGTTTTCCTCTAGACATCTGGTACATTTCTCCCTCTGGCTAGATCAACACTGGAGCTCTTGTAGACAGTTGGTTACTGTGATTGTTCTTAGGGTCTCTGTGGAAAGAAGGAGCTTCTGTAACTTCTTACAGCCCTGCTTCTGTGATGTCTTCCTTTTAGAGCCTATCTAATCCGAGGTTCTTTATTATTTAGTAGGTCTGTTGACTAATTCTCAAATGTCTCTGTCCCAGACAGCCCATAGTTCTGAGTTAAACCTAATGTGCACCATACTTGCCCACTTTCTCAGTGGATTTCTTAGTCTCTAGTGTTACATATCTATGACAATCATATCTCTTCCATTTTTCAGCCTCACTCAATTAAAAATTGCCCCAGAGGAGTAGTTTTCATTTTTTTGCAAAGACACTGCTTGGCAGAATTGCTCTTCCAACAGGAGCAATTCTGGGGTTTATATATGTGTGTATCCTTGTGTGTGCTTGTTTATTTTGGCCTCATCTTGGGCTCTAGGGAAAAAACAGTCTGCTAAATCTTAAGCTGCTCTAAAATGTCTATGTATTTTTTTGCTCTTACCAACTTTGTGTGAGTGTGCTGGTGATAGGCCATGTAGAAAGTCAAAGAGCAGTTTTCAGTGCTTACTGTAGGAGGGTTGCTCAGGGTGAGAAAGGTACTCCAAAGGCGAGATTTATTTCCTGCCTTTATGGACCTGACCTTCTGAAATGACTGTGTTGCCGTCCACGCTGATAAGGGGTTACTACAACCTCTATGTATTCTCAGTTTGTGTTGAAAATCATAATTTGGGGCCATCAGCTTCTTTCTGTGATGGCTTTGCTGATTCCATGCTCTGGACCCAAGAATCTAGATCTGTTTGCATGGTTGTCCCGTATATGGAAGCCCTGTAGACTTCAGTGTTAGTTAAGGGTAGAATCAAGGTTTGGGGAGCTGAGGAAATATGACCAACAGACTCGGCTGAGATGTTGACACTTTGTTGCTTTCTCTCAAGAGGTTGTTAGGAGAATAATTCAATTTTGGGAGAATTGGAACCAGACTGATTTGTTAATACAGTTTAGAGTCTTTTAACTCGAGATTGGATGAATAGCTTTTCAAGTGTGAATGAAAGACAAGAATCCCCAAAGATCTGCTCTGTTTTAAATAGCAGACTCCAGGGACTCAAGGTTTGTAACAAAAGGGCAGATGTGGAAGAGATGAACTCATGGGTCCCACTCTGTGAGAGAAGAAAGCACAGCGTTGGCTGCAATCCCTGAGGTGTCGGAGTCTGCCAATCTTGCTGGCTCTAGGTTGCTCGCTGGGGGAATCTAGTTAGATAGGCTCACAATCAGTTAGTTGGTATTGACTTTGCTGGGCCTGACCCACATTATGAAGTTCTGACAAGTGGAAAGTATAGCTGAGCTTTGGGAAAAGCCGTAGCATGTACAATAGACGAGAAAACCAACATCTTAAATGAACGGAGAAGAAATTTGAGCAGAGCCACCAGGTGAAGAAATTAGGACACCTGATGGAATGTTATAGCCCAAGCAAATTAAAAATAGGTTTGAGTAAAGACATACAAGATTTTACAAATTTGGCTTCAACTCACTTAGAAACTCTTTGTCTCTTTGCTAATGATGTTAAAAGAGTCTTCTGTTTAAAGATGCTTGAAGAGGTACTGAGAAAATAATATGGACTTGAAGAAATCTAACAACAGCAAAGCTAATGTATGAATTTCATTTTACAACTCATGGGGTCCAGGATTTTTAAATATCCTTGAATTTGAGAATTCAGGGTTGAGGATATAAGGGATAGCCAAATATTATTAAGGGCTTCCCTCAGCTCAGTGGTAAAGAATCTACCTGCCAATGTAGGAGGCTCAGGTTCGATCTCTGATCTACGATGATCCCCTAGAGAAGGAAATGGCAACCCACTCCAGTGTTTTTGCCTGGAGAATCCCATGGACAGAGGAGTCTGGCAGGCTACAGTCCATGGGGTTGCAAAAGAGTCAGACATGACTTAGCAACTGAACAACAAAATGTTATTAAACTTCTAAAGCATTCTCAGTGTTATTTTTACTAGTGAAATACAGAACGGAAACATGCCTGTGTAAATAAATGTATTTTATTAAGCATCCAGATCCCCTGGGTGAACTGATTCAGAAATCCATCAAATGCAGTTTGTCATGGGCCTAATGACAAGATTAGGATCTATCCTGATTGGTATTAATAATCAAGAGTTTCCCAGGAAGAAACCCCGCTGAGCCGTTCCCAGAATTCTGGATGTGTAGGAACACACAGAAGCGGAAATTACCAGCTGTATAGAGTGACTGATCCTAAACTCAGAAGGGACTAGACCAAGGGACAGTTCCAGACCTCTTCACAGGATTATTTTAGATCAGCCCACAAATATTTGCCTACTCTTGTGCAGCTTTTCAATGAGAGACTTTGAAACATCAGTTTAGAGTCTTAAGCCATTGTTATTTGAGGAAAAGTATGTCTGAAAGTGTTTTTATTTGATATTCCTTATGGCAGATCCTTGATTTTGGAAGCTAAGTGGCAGAGAGGTTGATTGACTTTGTGAAGGTCCTGCAGCCAGCTCTTCAGCTAGAACCAAGCCCCTGGCTTGTTGCTGAACTCAGACCCTGACTCTTTCTGTCTCTTATGGGTTTCTAGGAATTCTTAATCATTTTAGAGTTATGTGGTCCTAGTGTTAGTTGTCTGATGCCCTTTTAAATAAGTACTGCAATTGACTGGCTGTGCCACAAACCAGATGTATGATTTTGGACAACTCAGGTCACCAATATGGACCATAATCCCTCCATGTTTGCACATGAAAGTTGGCCTAGACTTTATTTAAGGACTTTTCAACTCCATTGAAATATTTTTGTGAAAATTGCTCTATGGCTAGTGTTCAGTTCAGTCGTTCAGTCATGTCAGACTCTTTGTGACCCCATGAACTGCAGCACACCAGGCCTCCTTGTCTGTCACCAACTCCCGGAGTTCACCTAAACCCATGTCCATCGAGTTGGTGATGCCATCCAACCATCTCATCCTCTGTCGTCCCCTTCTCCTCCTGCCCTCAATCTTTCCCAGTGTCAAGGTCTTTTCCAATGAGTCAGCTCTTCGCATCAGGTGGCCAAAGTATTGGAGCTTCAGCTTCAACATCAGTCCTTCCAATGAACACCCAGGACTGATCTCCTTTAGGATGGACTGGTTGGATCTCCTTGCAGTCCAAGGGACTCTCAAGAGTCTTCTCCAATACCACAGTTCAAAAGCATCAATTCTTCAGCACTCAGCTTTCTTTATAGTCCAACTCTCACATCCCTACATGACTATTGGAAAAACCATAACCTTGACTAGATGGACCTTTGTTGGCAGAGTAATGTCTCTGCTTTTTAATATGCTGTCTAGGTTGGTCATAACTTTCCTTCCAAGGGGTAAGTGTCTTTTAATTTCATGGTTGCAGTCACCATCTGCAGTGATTTGGGAGCCCAGAACAATAAAGTCAGCCTCTGTTTCCACTGTTTCCCCATCTATTTACTGTGAAGTGATGGGACCAGATGGCATGATCTTAGTTTTCTGAATGTTGAGCTTTAAGCCAACTTTTTCACTCTCCTCTTTCACTTGCATCAAGAGACTCTTTAGTTCTTCACTTTCTGCCATAAGGGTTGTGTCATCTGCATATCTGAGGTTATTGATATTTCTCCCGGTAATCTTGATTCCAGCTTGTGCTTCCTCCAGCTCAGCGTTTCTCATGATGTACTTTGCATATAAGTTAAATAAGCAGGGTGACAGTATACAGCCTTGACATACTCCTTTTCCTATTTGGAACCAGTCTGTTGTTCCATGTCCAGTTCTAACGTTTGCTTCCTGACCTACATATAGGTTTCTCAAGAGGCAGGTCAGGTGGTCTGGTATTCCCATCTCTTTCAGAATTTTCCACAGTTTATTGTGATCCACACAGTCAAAGGCTTTGGCATCGTCAATAAAGCAGAAATAGATGTTTTTCTGGAAATCTCTTGCTTTTTTGATGATCCAGCAGATGTTGGCAATTTGATCTCTGGTTCCTCTGCCTCTTCTAAAACCAGCTTGAACATCTGGAAGTTCACAGTTCACGTATTGCTGAAGCCTGGCTTGGAGAATTTTGAGCATTACTTTACTAGCATGTGAAATGAGTGCAATTGTGTAGTAGTTTGAGCATTCTTTGGGACTGGAATGAAAACTGACCTTTTCGAGTCCTGTGGCCACTGCTGAGTTTTCCAAATTTGCTGACATATTGAGTGCAGCACTTTCACAGCATCATCTTTCAGGATTTGAAATAGCTCAGCTGGTATTCCATCACCTCCACTAGCTTTGTTTTTAGTGATACTTCCTAAGGCCCACTTGACTTCACATTCCAGCATGTCTGACTCTAGGTGAGTGATCACACCATCGTGATTATCTGGGTCGTGAAGATCTTTTTTGTACAGTTCTTCTGTGTATTCTTGGCACCTCTTCTTAATATCTTCTGCTTCTGTTAGGTCCATACCATTTCTGTCCTTTATCGAACCCATCTTTCCATGAAATGTTCCCTTGGTATCTCTAATTTTCTTGAAGAGATCTCTAGTCTTTCCCATTCTATTGTTTTCCTCTATTTCTTTGCATTGATCACTGAAGAAGGCTTTCTTATCTCTCCTTGCTATTCTTTGGAACTCTGCATTCAAATGGGTGTATCTTTCCTTTTCTCCTTTGCTTTTTACTTCCCTTCTTTTCACAGCTATTTGTAAGGCCTCCTCAGACAGCCATTTTGCTTTTTTGCATTTCTTTTTCTTGGGGATGGTCTTGATTCCTGTCTCCTGTACAATGTCACGAACCTCTATCCATAGTTCATCAGGCACTCTGTCTATTAGATCTAGTCCCTTAAGTCTATTCGTCACTTCCACTGTATGATCGTAAGGGATTTGATTTAGGTCATACCTGAATGGTCTAGTGGTTTTCTCCACTTTCTTCAGTTGAAGTCTGAATTTGGCAATAAGGAATTCATGATCTGAGCCAGTCAGCTCCCAGTCTTGTTTTTGCTGACTGTATAGAGCTTCTCCATCTTTGGCTGCAAACAATATAATCAGTCTGATTTCAGTGTTGACCATCTGGTGATGTCCATGTGTAGAGTCTTCTGTTGTGTTGTTGGAAGAGGGTGTTTGCTATGACCAGTCCATTCTCTTGGCAGAATATTAGCCTTTGCCCTGCTTTATTCTGTACTCCAAGGCCAAATTTGCCTGTTACTCCGGGTGTTTCTTGACTTCCTACTTTTGCATTCCAGTCCCTATAATGAAAAGGACATCTTTTTTTGGATGTTAGTTCTAGAAGGTCTTGTAGGCCTTCATAGAACTGTTCAACTTCAGCTTCTTCAGTGTTACTGGTCAGGGCATAGACTTGGATTACCGTGATATTGAATGGTTTGCCTTGGAAATGAACAGAGGTCATTCTGTCGTTTTTGAGATTGCATCCAAGTACTGCATTTCAGACTCTTTTGTTGACCATGATAGCTACTCCATTTCTTCTAAGGGATTCCTGCCCATAGTAGTAGATATAATGGTCATCTGAGTTAAATTCACCCATTCCAGTTTATCTTAGTTCACTGATTCCTAGAATGTTGGCGTTCACTCTTGCCATCTCCTGTTTGACCACTTCCAATTTGCCTTGATTCATGGACCTAACATTCCAGGTTCCTATGCAATATTGCTCTTTACAGCATCGAACCCTGCTTCCATCACCAGTCCCACTCACAACTGGGTATTGTTTTTGCTTTGGCTCCATCCCTTCATTCTTTCTGGAGTTATTTCTCCACTGATCTCCAGTAGCATATTGGGCACCTACCGACCTGGGGAGTTCATCTTTCAGTGTCCTATCTTTTTGCCTTTTCATATTGTTCATGGGGTTCTCAAGGCAAGAATACTGAAGTGGTTTGCCATTCCCTTCTCCAGTGGACCACATTCTGTCAGTGTAGGATTTGCCAATTCTGTGGCTGGCAAACAGAAGATGTGAGGTCAGTTCAAAGCTGGAACCTCGAAAGTCTGTGATCACTTGGACAGAATCAGCCCCGTTTTCACCATCAATGGTTTGGTCCTGTGCTGGGGAACTCTTTCTGTTTTGTTGTTGTTGTTGAGTTGATGTATATGTATGTTTTTGCATAAACCCACACAAATGTTAAATTAGGGACATACTTTAAGATGAAACAAGAATATGTTTAAACCTCTCTGCTTTATATGTGATAATGAACTCCAGAACTGCATTATCTCATTTTACCCCAGACATAGACTCACGACTTCCCCTCCCTGGGAAAATTTGGGCTAAGAGAGGGGAAATGACTTGCCCTGAGTCCCTCACATTGTCATCAATCAAGTCAGACCCAGAATTGGATCCTCTCATTCAGTATAACCCTTCAAGGGTCTGGTGCATGGTACACCCTTTTCTTGACACTAGGATTCCACTGGCAATTCCATTTGGCCCAGCCTGTCTCCAGTCTGGGCATCTCTTCTTGGTCACTGTAGTTTGAGCTGGCCAAGGAAGAACAGGATGAATCCTCTGGTCTAGAGCCAACCCCCATGCTTTCAGCTTTCTCCAAGGACTCCAGACAAGGATAGGCCCCTTCCTGTGTTCTGGGAGCCCTGCAGACCTGTGTTCTTACGTCTCCGGTATCAAGACTCCAGCAGCTACAGACTTCACCCGTTCTTGTATGTGGACTCTCCATTTACCATGCCAGCATCCTGAGAGCTGTGTGTGTGTGTGTGTGTGAGTGCATGCACACGTGAGTATACACATATGTATATGTCTGTGTGTGTGTATGCATGCCTTTGTTTGTCAAGTTCCCAACATTGTCCCCTTGGTTTTGCCCAGAACGCCAGCTTGCTTTGGCATTTAGTGAAGTGGCCATTCTGCAGACCTTGGTAGGTCACTTACAGAAAAGTATTGTCTCAGGTCCCTCTTGACTTTTTCTCATGAGAGCTCAAGGAAAATATGAGGAAGTGAGGTGCCTACAAGGAATGCACATTGTAAATTCCAGGCCATAACGCACTGCTGGTTTTCTTGAAAGTTTTCCAAGCATTAGCCAAGACTTAGGTGAAGAACAGTGGCATATTCTGGGAAGGGACTGCTTCCTAAAGCTGCACGATGTTGTATAAACACAGCAGGTCAGGCCTGGATGGAAAGGCCACAGTCTGTATTAGAATTAAATGCTACATCAGTTCTGTAATCTAATGTTCAGTTTCTAATCTTATTGTGTTTTCTCTTGGAACCATAACTAATAAGCAATGTGATCTGTAAAAGTTACATGAGCAGTTCCAAGTCCCCGCTTTTGCCCCAGAAGTTAGAACTATGTTTTTTACTTGGAAAAGGGTAAGAGAATGGCTCGATTTTGTGACATGGGTCTTTTAAAACATATTTATTTATTTGGCTGTACCAGATCTTAGTTGCAGCATGTGAAACTGAGTTCCCTGAACAGGGATGGAACCCAGGCCCCCTGTATTGGGAGCAGAGAGTCTTAGCCACTAGATTACCAGGGCAGTTCCTATGAGTCTTTAAACTTCTTCCTTCACACTTTTTATCTTCATGCACCTCAGGGATATGGATACCAGGAAGAGCAAGAACAGGCAGAGGGACTTCAACCTCCAAGCCTGATTCTGTCTCTCCTGGAAACTGTGTTCCTAGGATCGGCTGCCCAATAGTCCAGAGAATTCCAGCTCCCTAGCTGTGGCCATCACATGCTCAACTCAAGCTGGCTGAGAGGAACTGATCTCCTCTCCTTTTAAAAAATCTTTTTCTATAATTTCTTTTTGTTTTTCTCTTTCTTCCCCTTTCTCCTGTTTCTCTCTTTTTCTCTTTGTCTCTGTCCCTTGGCCTCCTTGTCTCTCGTTTGCCTTTTCTTCCCCACCCTAGTCATTTGTGTCACCACTGTATTAATGAAGTATATGCTGAAATATCTTGGTTTTTTTGACTAGAGCTTTATGTAGCCCATTCACAGTTTTAAAAATCAGGTGAAAATAACCTTTATCCCTCAAAAACAAGGACTTCCCAGGTATTTCAGTGGTAAATAATCCAACTGCCAATAAAGGAGATGCTGGAGACATGGGTTTGATCCTTGGGTTGGGAAGATCCCCTGGAGGAGGGCATGACGACCCACTCCAGTATTCTTGCCTGGAGAACCATGGACAGAGGAGCCTGGTGGCCTAAAGTCCATGGGGTTGCAAAGAGTCAGATATGATTTAGGGACTGAGCTTGCACCTGCGCTCAAAAGCAAACAAAACTCCAATAATCCTATCCCCACTATATTAAGTTCATTTTTATTTAGTTGGTGTATTTATTAGATATATTCCATATCCAGACACCATGCCATTCTGGTAGACCCAGTCCGTATCCTCACTGGGCTCACCATCTAGTTGGCAAGAGAGACCCGTGACAGGCAGTTACAAAATGAAATAAAACAAGTGCTCTGATGTAAGGGCAGGTGTGGAGACCATATGGAGGGGTGGCCCCAGTCATTCAGGGTGGGGAAGCGTGCTCAGGGCATGCTTCCTGGGGCAGTGGCTCTTGGAAGTGTTTAGGGTGGAAAGCAATGGTAGGTGGTAGTGGTGACTTAGTCGCTAAGTCATGTCTGACTCTTGTGACTCCATGCACTGTAGCCAGCCAGGCTCCTCTGTCCTTGGGATTCTCCAGGCAAGAATACTGGAGTGGGTTGCCATTTCCTCCTCAAGGGATCTTCCTGACCCAGGGATTGAACCCACATCTCCTGCATCGGCAGGTGGATTCTTTATCACTGCTGATAAAGAAGTGATAAAGCCCCAGTGACTTTATCTGGGGCTTCCCTGAGCAATGGTAGCCTTCCCCCAGTAAAAGAGTAGCCCACATGATTCATTACATGGAAAAATTAGTAGTCCTTCCAGGTTTGGGGAACCGAGCTAAGAGTCACCTCTGGCCTAACCCTTGATGAGGGTTGTGATTTTTCCTTTGACTGCTCTACTCAGTCTGAATTTGCTTAGTTGCAAATTGAAAGTGAACTCAATTACATCGAGATTCAGACCATTTGATTTTACTTTCCTTTGATCATAAAAATCACCAAACATTGGATAGAGCAAGTCTGCGTGCATATTGAGAAATTATTCAAATGACCCTTTCCTCTGCTGTTCATCAACTCGTTGGCTGTTAACATGTTTTCTCAATGGGGCAGCCATAGCTGAAGAGCTGTGAATTCTCTGGATGTGATCAGTGCAAGATAGAAAACTCAAGGATAGAAAGGGAAGCTGGCGACATTACCTCCTCTGGACTTCTTCCATGTGGCATGTGACAGAGTTTAAACTATTATTTGGTGACAGTTGTGCCTCCTTTATAAAGTTGTGGTCAGGATTAAATATGGCAACAAATATACAAAGCTCTCAGAATAGAACCTGACTCAAAAACAGTAAGGAATACAATGATGCTCCATAAGGATGTCTGATGTCTTTTCTCAGCATTCTCTCAGGCTGAAACTAACCTCATCATGTCAGCTCGACTCCTAGTATCATTATTTGTCTTTGAATGTTTCATCAAACCACCCCACAAAGCATACTTGAGGAGTAGGTATTAAAAGTATTTTCAGTCAACCTATTTACATGTATCTGTATGTAGAAATAGGCTTCCCTGGTGGCTCAGTGGTAAAGAATCCACCTGCCAATGCAGGAGACACAGGTTGGATTCCTGGGTCGGGAAGATTCCCCTGGAGAAGAAAATGACACCCCACCCACCCTAGTATTCTTTCTGGGAAATCCTATGGACAGAGGAGCCTGGGGAACTGGTCGCAAAAGAGTCAGACACGACTAATCAACTAATCAACAACTAATCAACAACTAATCAACAACTAATTAACAACAAGCATATATAGAAATACTATAAGGTTAATGGTAAGACTTTATCATTTGTTATCAGATATTCTTTAAAGGAATATTTGAGCTCTGCCTTGAGCTGCACATCTCAGAACTAAGAAATCTAAGGGAAGAATTCAAAACAGAAATGCACCTGGCCCTTTGCTGCACCGTGTACCTCAGTCTTTTCTAAAGCTTTTGGGTGGCCCTGCCCCTTTGCCTGCTAGCAGCACAAAGAATAAAAGAAGACAGTCACCCTGTGCTGAGGGGCCAGATTTAAGCCCTGATAACGGGTATCATGAAGTGCAAGCAGCCTCCTCTGTTTGCTGAGTCTCATCACATGGGGCAGAACCCTGGATGAAGGCGAGGCTGTAAATTAAGGGTGAGGAAAAGGTGGCTTCTCCCAGGCCCCAGTAGCACCGGTGTGTGCAATTCTCTTTTGCAAGAGGTCACTGAGTCAAACGCTGTGGATGGATAATTTTATGGCCACTAATAAAATTTATAGCCAAAGCAAGCTAAGATAATAAGGGTAATCAAACATCCAGCCCTGGAACATAGGAATCCCATCATGGCCTCTTGGTGCTGATGGGGGAGGGGGTGACTGGACAGCATGGGGAGTTTATCAGACTTAAGGCAACCGAAAGGTCTGAGAGGTGATCTGTGCGCCTGGGAGCCGTGAGGACTGGGCCAGGTCTGGGACCAGGCTCAAGTTATGTGGCACTGCCTCTGTTCTGTGGACAGCATGCTGAGGGCTGTAGGAAGATTAACCAAAGCGTTAATGCCTAAAAGTCAACAGTGGCATAGGAGAAGATCTGAACCAACCCAGTTCTAGGATATTCCATCATGGAAGGAATGTTAACCCACTGTTCAGGTGTGACTTGACGTGAGTGAAGTCACTTGAGTGAAGATGAGGAAGGATAGCGGTGTGTGCAGAATTCAAATTCGGTTTAACCTAAGGGTCCATCCATTTGTGCTGGGGGCTTTCTTCAGCCCCTTCTGGCTCTCCTGGTTTCCCCCTCGCATTGCCTCTGTGGCTGAGGGCTCTGGCTGACCCCATCTCCTGTAGGTTGTGGGCATAGGCTGGTGGGTCCTGTCACTGAGACCACCCTGCAAACTCACCCTCAGAGGCCCTGGAGGACTCAGCCCCCTTCTCTGACTTGGCCTAGACCCTCAAAGTCCTCATGACACCCTATAAAATGACAAAGCAGGCACAGGCCACCTGGGGCAAACTGAAGGGGGTTAGCTCTTTGATGCTGTGGTGTTTTTGTTGTGTTCCTTTGTTTTTATTATTGTGGTAGAATAGACATAAGCTAAACTTTCCCCTTTGGTGTTTCTGGATAGAGAATCTTTTGTCCCGTAGGTGAGTTTCACATGGAGAAGATCTCAGCACCTCTGCTGTGTTCCAGGAGAGAGGCCTGTGCACCAGCACAGTCGCTAATACTACTGCTTTAATGCTACAGGACAGTCTCCTCTTGAACTTCTTCTTCAAGTGATTCTAGAACGTTCAGGAAATATTTAGAGTACCTACTATGTGCCAGGCATTGCTTTAAGAGCTCTGAACTTTCAGGTACAACCAAATAATTTAGTTGAAGCCTGGAGATGTTATCGTGGTTGTGGGGCTGCGTTGTGAATTAAGGGGAGTGCTGTCCTTCCAGCTTTGGTTTCTGTCCACGGGCTTTTTTTCTTCTTTTCTCCTTTCAGTGAGTGGATTCTCCGGCTGTCTCTTTAGTCAGCAGTCTCCTGGTGCTCCTAAGTCTAATTTTTTTTTTAATTGTGGTAAAATGTACAAAATAAAATTTACCATTTTAACAATTTGTAATTTACCATGGCTGCTGCTGCTAAGTCGCTTCAGTCGTGTCCAACTCTGTGCGACCTCATAGACGGCAGCCCGCCAGGCTCCCCCGTCCCTGGGATTCTCCAGGCAAGAACACTGGAGTGGGTTGCCATTGCCTTCTCCGCTAATAGTTCTGTGGTATTAAGTGTGTTCATGTGTGGTGCAGTCATTGCCACCATCCATCTCTAGAACTTGCCCATCTTCCCAGACTGAAACTCTTTCCTCCTTCAACTCCCCCTGTCCTCCTCCCCAGGCCTCTGGCAACCACTGTTCTACCTTCTGTCTTTATAAACTTAACTACTCCAGGTGTAGTTATTGATTCATACAATTGGAATCATACAATATTTGTCCTTTTGTTTTCTTTGTTGTTAAAACATTTTTAGATGAGATTAGTGGGAGACCCGTTTTACTGCCATAGTTTTCAGTAGATTTTCTTCAGGCAAAAAGAGCCAACAGTAGTTAACTTGCTGCAGTGTCTGCTGAGACTTCTAAGCAAGAACTTGTGCTATGACATCAGCTCTGCCCCCTTTACAAATCCTGCTCAGGAAGGCTACTCACCACTGCACACGGGACCCGAGCGCCTTTGCAGCGTGCATCCCATCAGTTCCAGGCAGGTCTGCTTTCCAGGGGGAGAACAGACAGGCAGAGGGAGATTAGGGTTGAAATGGGATCAAGTTTGCCCGATCACTCAGGGGCAGAATGCAGACAAGGAAAGAGCACAGTGGAACAGCCTAGTGAGGGCCGAGGGCAGCCAGCCCAGGCCACGCTAACCTGCACAGACACTGCAGAAGAAGAGATCATTCAGGCTTTGGAGACATCCCAGTGCTTCCCTAGTGGGTTGGTAATTCCTCTTCTCCGCCTGCCAGGATCAAATGAACATAACTCATAGAAGGAAGCATTTTGGTCCCTAGAAGGAGTGGTTCCAAAGTAAGAGACACACATCCGTGGCTGTTGGCAAGAATCCTCTGTGCTACTGTCCTTGCTTCACCAAGTGCAGCTGCTTCCCCAAGGGGAGCCTGCTCTGGAGGGGCAGGGTTGCAGGGGAGGGGGCCTCTGCCAGGGACTGTTACAGCCAGCCCCAGAAGTGACTCAGGTGGGGACTGACACATTCCTCCAGTGAAAGCAAAGACTCATATACAGAAAGGGAAGAAAAATGCTCTCTCCCTCCACTCTCTGATACGAGCAAAAATGAAGTAAGTTAATGCAGTCTATCTCACTGCAATGTGATTATTGAAGAAGGACAATGTTCTCTATTACCCTATTATCACAGCTTCCTATTACAATAGACTGAAATGCAGGGTCTATGTGATCAGCTGTAATTGTTTACCTTTGGTTTGGAGGTTCCATTTTTTGACCTTGTCCTTCATAGATTTGTTTATCTCATCTATATTTTACATAGGCTTTTTGAAAGTGTATTCTGCTGTCCTCATTCCCTAAGAGTGCAACAGCTGACAGCATAGACAATACCAAGGGCTGGCGTTAGCTGTGTCTAATCTTTTTCAGGATAACTGAATTGGTTTTGTGCTTACATACATCAAAAATATTTATTGAGCATCACTGTTTTTGCAGGTGGCTCAGTGGTAAAAAATATGCCTCCCATGCAGGAGATGCAAGTTTGATCTCTGGGTCAGAAAGATTCCCCTGGAGAAGGAAATGGTAACCCACTCCAGTATTTTTGCCTAGGAAATCCCATGGACAAAGGAGCCTGATGGGCTACAGTCCATGGGGTTGAGAAAGAGTCAGACTCGACTTTGTGCCTAAAACAACTGTTTTCTTTTTTTTTTTCATTTATTTTTATTAGTTGGAGGCTAATTACTTTACAATATTGTAGTGGTTTTTGTCATACATTGACATGAATCAGCCATGGATTTACAAGTATTCCCCAGCTGTTTTCAGACTCATAAAAATATTAAGTAACAGTGTAAGTAATAAATAACAATAAAGGAGCTATCCCAATATTAATTGCCTAAGAGAAAATGCTTTATACATTATATTCTGGGATTTAGGGTCATAATGTCATTAAATGCAATGACTGAGTGGGACGCGTTTGCTATCCATAAATGTCTCTCCACAGGAAATGGATACTGTGGTGGTTTCTGCTGCCTCAGCAGAGTCAAAAGGAGATGCCTTTCTGGGTCAATAATGCCATTTAAGATGAACCCCCAACCTGTCACACTCTGGAAGCTCTCAGATGCCTTCCTGTTGGTGGGGAAGTTAAAGGTCAATGGCTTATAGATTGCGATTTACAATGTGAAAGCCTCCTTGGTTGATAATAGCCAAACATCTTTTGTCTTGATTTCTGTGGTCATGATCATAACTGAATGTAAGATTTGAGGCTTCTTTGTTGACCAGTATTCGGCTCCTCGTCCTGAGGTGTCAGCGCAAAAATGTAAATATGATTGTAAGACATGACTCTTTCCTGAGATGAAAATGTAAGGGAGGAGCTTGATCTGTGAGGTCTGTGAGCAACTCCTTGTGCATAGGAATGTTAGTGGGGACTCCCACGCACACCAAAGGCCCCACGTGGACAAGGACACACATGTGCAGATACCCAGGGCCTGGTTCCTTTACTGCCCATCTCCTGTTTAATTGACCACCGCTTGAAGGATGTGATGTGGTATTTGGAAAGTCTGATACTGTTGTGTTAGTGAAACTGTCCAGTGTAACTGAGATGGGGAGCTAACCGCAGGTTTGAATCACAACTAAACCAAACAGAATCCTGTGGTAAAAATCTAGTCCCCCTAAAATTAGTGACTAGAACCCCCTGGCAAGTTTTCAGTTGCTGCTTCTAGACTCTAACGTACCCACATAATCAAGATAACGAATCCTTTCCCCTGGAACTTTACATTTTTTAGACATGTTAACATGGAGAGAATGAGGTTTTGGGATTTGAATTTTCCCAGGAAGATTCTGGTAGCTTTCACAGTGTCGTGAGAGAAGAAATTAATTCAGGACAGTCTGAAAAGCGGAGGTAAACGGTAGTCCTCTAAAAAGAAGGCTTTTGATTGCAGATTGTTTCTGGCCTGGTCTGAAACTCCTGCTGTCTGGGCATTTTCTTGCACAGTGGACTGTGGGGAGGGGGCCACTAGAGCCGCCGTGAACAGTTAAGCCAGGGTGGTGTTTGGACAGAGTGTGGAGTACAGGATGAAAATGTCTCAGAATCAAACAAATCGGGGTCCAGTCTTGGCTCCCCCTCACTGGCCGCTCTCCCCTGAGGAGGCACCCTGGCTGTCTGACCATCAGCCTCTTAGAATCCGGCTTCCGCAGGCCTGCAGTGAGGGCTCTGTGGGACCGATCACTACAGTCCACCCCTCAGCTCCACCCGGCATGCCGCCCACCTACCTGGCCCCGCCAAAGGTGGGGTTGCTGCCCAGCTGGTGAAGGGGTCGGGGTTCTCCTCGCTCTTTAGAGGAGCAGAGTCTTCCGGGCAGATCTGTCCAGAACAGAGCCTTCATTATGGCTGGCAGCGAAAGAGCGGGCCCTTCTCAGAAAGACTTGCTTTTGAAGTGCGGGGGGGCCCCTGGCTAGGGGGAAAGGCCACTGCCCTGAAATAAAATTCAGAACCCAGGAAAGAGTGAGTGCTGTTAGGTCGGTGGTCTGCCTCCCAGGAGGGTCGGCTTGGGAATGCAGGATTGGGGAGGATGTTGTTAGTTCTGTCACAAGGATGATCAAGGAAGGAAATCGGAATCCTTTAGGGGCTGTAGGGTCTGCCTCGCGTGACTCCTGAGACCCAGCTCTGACTCAGGAAGCGGTGGGTAGAGGGAATTCCCAGGGAGGCCTCTCTCGGTCATTCGTGTTGTATGGCGGGGGGCTGCAGCTGGTAAGCCCACCCGGGGCCTCTTTCCTTCAGGAGGAGGTTGGGAGTGACCCGTGTTCAGCACCTGCTCACCCAGGAAGGCCAGCAGGTGAGCGCAGACACCTTCCTTCCTTCCGGTTCCCCAAGCACCTCTTTGACCTAAAGATTTGGCTAGAAACACATTTCGGAGGCTCCCCGTTGCCAAATCACAGACAATGTTCCTACATCCCCTCCTCCCTTATTTTGGAGAGGGAGAGGAAACATTCTTTCTTTGGCTGACTGCAAGTTTTTCGGTCTAGCTTTCTTTCAGATCTCTTGAGGTCAGTGACTGTGGTAGTTTAGTTGCTAAGTCATGTCCAACTCTTGCGACCCCCTGGACTGTAACCCACCAGTCTCCTCTGTCTATGGGATTTCCCAGGCAAGAATACTTGAGTGGGTTGGTATTTCCATCTCTGGAGGTCAGCGACTAAGTAAAGTTTATTCCCTGTAATCTGCCAAGTCTGATGCCCAGGTTATTCAGTAAAGTTCAGTGACTGAGATGAGATCTGACAATAATTTTAAAAAAGAATAAAGAATGTAGTCAGAAACCTTCACTTCCATCTGAACTTCCCTACATAATGGCTGAACAGCCCTGGACAAATCACTAACTCCCCTGAACCTCTCTTTTCTCATCTGTGAAATGGGAATAATAACCAATTTGTCTGCTTAACCTAATATTGATAGTTTCAAATGAGGTTTGTTAGAGGAAGAAGAGGTTCATTGTCAGCAAAAAGGTCAACAGGTATTAGGGCCACCTTTATTCTGTTAGTGACACTGTAACCATCATAGATACAGAGTTTTAGCCTTCTCTACTTAATGTGTGACCAGTACAGTGACAAGCTATCACAATTTCAGAGAGCCACAGGAAGAATTTGGATGGGAATAGTTATTTCATAGCCAAATTTCAGCCAGTAGACAATTACCTTGTTTCTTTTACAGTGGAGCAGTTCAGTTACAACTCGTATGTAGTTTGAGGGGTTGAAGAAAAGGGAAATTTTTATAACAAGCATGACAGTACCATAGTTAGAAGAGCTCCATCAAAACCCAGCATTTTAAAGCCTATGCTCCAGTGTGTATGTGAAAAATCATTGCTTATCTGACAAGGGGCCTCCCTCTCTTCCAGAATAGTCTAGAATATGACTTTATTTGTTCACTTAAAGCAGCTATCGTTGTCTCTGTTGAGAGCAAACCTAGTTGGGCTATTTTTCAGAATCATACAGATTTGACTAAAGGGGAGATAACAGATAGGAGTTATGCTTTAGGCCAACTATTTTGTGGATTATCTTTGTATACAAAACTGATGGCCAGTGAGTTGTACACAGCTTTCAAGGGAAAAAAAGTAACTATTGAAGATACAGGAGACTGTAAGAAATGTTAGCATGTATGCCTGCTGCAGTACCTGGCATGTACCAAGTACCGAGTATGTGGTTGTTCATGTGAAGAAATGAACAAATGAATTACAGGTCTGAAAAAGAGGTAGCTCTTGATCCCTAAGCTAGCACAGAGTGGAGCCAGGAAGCTACACTTCAGTGGTGACAGGGAGAGGGAAAATACTAGTATATCCCAACAGGCAAACAAAATAGAAATACAGTGACATTTTTAAAAGAACTAAGAACTTCTTAGTTAAAGGACCTAAGGAAAAAATATTTAATTAGGTAAATATGAGAAGTAGAAAATAATAATAGCTCAGATTTATTCCAAAAATATGTTTTGGACATCCCAGCATTGTGTTGATCTCTGGGAATATAGTGGTAACCCTTGATCTACAATCCTGGGGCTTTTGTGTAGTGAGAGACCATGTTGTTTGTTATTGTTTAGTGGCTAAGTCGTGTCTGACTCCTTGCAGCCCCATGGACTATAGACCGACAGGCTCCTCTGTCCATGGGACTTCCCAGGGAAGAATACTGCAGTGGGTTGCCATTTCCTTCTTTGGGGGACCTTCCCAACCCAGGGATCCAACCTGTGTTTCCTGCATTTTGGCAGGAGGATTCTTTACCACTGAGCTCTCAGGGAAGCCCCAATGACCTACTCTTAAATACATACTAGAAACCAAGCTAAAGATACTGAAGGAAGGACTGCAGTTCTGTAAAAGCTCCACAGATGCTGGAGGGAGATTGGAAGAAGGCTTTTCTGAGAAGTGATGCTTGAGCTTGGATCTGAAGGAAAAGTAGAAGCATTCCAGATGGAGAGTGAAGGCATGTGCAAAGGCCCTGTTGCAAGAGGAGCCTGTTTGAGAAACTTGAGGGAGGCTGGAATTCTGGAGTGCAGAGATTGAGGGAGAGGTCAGTTAGCATTGCTGTAGCTGTTTGTATATTATTTCTGAAAGTTTGTAATCCCTGAAGAAGACACTGGGTGTTAATTACAAATAACATGAACTTTTAGGTGGGGACATTGTACAGCAGTTGGCATTTGGGAGGGCGCCCCCTTCCCATTTTGGAACAAGCAGAACAAAACCTAGAGAATGCTCCAAAGGAACCACAGGGCGAGCTCAACCAAGCTCTTAGGGGGTGTGATGTGATGGAAGTCACATGGTGAAGAAGGGCATGGATTCAGTTCAATTCAGTCACTCAGTTGTGTCTGACTCTTTGCAACCCCATGGACTGCAACGCACCAGGCTTCTCTGTCTATCACCAGCTCCCGGAACCTGCTCAAACTCACCTCCATCGAGCCAGTGATGCCATCCAACCATCTCGTCCTTTGTCGTCCTGCCTTCATCTTCTCCTGCCTTCAATTTTTCCTAGCATCAGGGTCTTTTTCAATGAGTCAGTTCTTCACATCGGGTGGCCAAAATATTGGCCCCACCAAAATCACAACACTCACCATGTCTGGAAAGGGGGAACCAGGAGGAAGGGCAATGTACCAGGGATATGGGCAATTCAATTCTCTATATGATTTGATTTCTTTTAAAATATATTTTCAAAAAATAAAAATAAAAAATTAAAATATATTTTCTAAAATATAAAATGCTAACTTTTGTTTTTTATAATCCCTGTCATATGTTTGATCATTATTTGATTTTTTCTATATGTGTAAAATTTTTTCTTTTAATTAGGAGAAAGAGGGAGAAGAGGGGGTCAAGGAAAAGAGGAGGGGCTGGTGCTGGCCTTGGAGTTAGTATCCTGGTCTTAACCAACATTCGTTTGGGCAAATCACTTCTCTGCTCCTCAGTTTCCTTAATTAAGAAAAAGAGGATGACCTTGACATCACTTCTAGCTCTAAAACATTCTCTAATTTTAATTTCTAAAAGGAACTGAGGGGACTTCTCTGGTGGTGCAGTGGCTATGAGTCTGTGCTCCCAATGCAGGGGGCCCAGGTTCCATCCCCAGTCAGGGAACTCGACTGCACATGCCTCAGCTGGGAGTTTACATGCTGCATGTGAGAGTTTGCACACCGCCAACAAAAGATCCTGATTGCCACAACAAAGATCGAAGACCCCGTGTGCCACAAGTAAGACCTGGTGCAGGCAAATAAATAAATAAAAATAAAATAAAAGCAACTGATTATTGAGTAATTGTATTTAGAGGCTTAAGAATTGAGTGTCCCATGTCCACTCATCTCCAGTTCTTTAAGAGTTAGAGTTTCTTGCTTGGCACAAGGTAACCAGATAGCTCTCTTTTAAGGAGGCCAGTGCATGGAAATTCATTTGCTGGGTGACACTGTGAAAAGCCATGCACCCACAGGATCCTTGCATTCCTCCTGGGCCAGACTCAGGAACCTGGAACTGCCCGGAAGCCCTTGCCTCTGTGTTAGGCCATCGTGTTATTTGCCACACATCCTAGTGTGTTCTCTGTGGGCTCGCAGGGCATCTGCAAGGACTGTTCATACATAGAGAGGCAGAAGAATTCCATTCCCTTCTCTCCAAACTTCAGATTATAGTGACATTAATGAAAAGGGAACAACACAAGCAGAAGATCAGATGGTAGCTACAGCCAATGAATGCATTTTATAAGTGGTAACAAATTGCACAACTCACGTAACTGGTTTACTGACTTTTTTTTCAGTTGTCTTTGTGTATTAAAAGCAGTGTACGTGTCTCTTAGATTGTAGCTGCTTGATGAAAATGGTGCTACAAATTTTGGAGTTTTCTGGGGGGACATTGTCCAGGATGGCATCATGTATCACCAGTGCTTCATAAACACCCATTTTGTGCCGACAAGAGTGCATGGCGGTGGCCAGGTCCCTGATTGTGTCAGCTGCCCCCTCTCCAGCCGGCCTCATTCCTCTGGTAGGGTGGCAGCTGGTTGAGGGGATCCCACACCCCTGGGCAGCAGAGGAAGCCCCAGGGCAGCAGTCCCTGTCTCTGCAGGGGACGTCCTCCAGGCCATCGGCTGGCTTTCCTGCCTGCCCTCCGCTTTTGCTGATGCAGGCTGAGTTTCCTTACCATGCATTTAATGAATGAGAATAAGAAAGTGTGTGTTGGCAGAGTTACAACTGAATAATGCCAAGGCTTTCCAAGTCAGAGCATGAATTGAAGCAGAGCAAAGTTTCAAGTCTATGGGGCTCCAGAGTAATCGCTCTTCTTCTAATAATGGAAAGTACAAATGTTTTATGTTCAAAGGTTAACAAATGGACTCTTTCACTGGCCTTCTGGCCTGTTCAGTTACAAAGTAGAAACTGTTCCTGATCTTTGCCTTATTGCTCTTGTATTTTCTAGGCAATTAGAAACATTTTCCACTCAGCCTTTAAGAGGTTTGAACTGCCTGGAGACCAGTTTTTTTTTTTTTTTTTTAAGGAAACTGAAGTTTTTTAAAAAACAAAACCCAACAGTTTTTCCTTTTTGTAAGCAGACCGAAGTTTTAAAGTACCAGGCTTTCAAAACAGCACACTTAGACTTGCCTGCATAATTGTTGCATTTGTCATGGAATTAGCACTTTCCAAAAGTATATTTCTGTACAGGTATCTAACTTTGCCCAGAAGTATGGTTCTTCATGGTCTATTATGTGCATTTAGGCAAAATGAACCTATTCCCATCCACTAAAATTTGCATCATGAAGTCAATTATCGCAAATAAAATGGAAACCATTTATCTTAATGAACCAGTAGGACAATTAAGTCTGTTGAAATGGTCTAAACCCTCCAAGAAAAAAAATGTTAGTAATTCATGGTGGACTATATCTATTTTTATGAGCTCCTCCAAGTCATCTCTTTGCTGACTGCCTACAGCAACAACAATAGTAACAAATAGTGTTTTGTTTAATTTTTTAGGTTCTTCATTAGCAGGTTCACTTCTGCCTTAATAAAAATGATATCTTTGTCCCACTTGTCTATTTGAGGGCACTGAGGCCATTCCTGGTAAGAAACCAGCACTAGTTGGTCTTACTGGTCTGGTCTTGGGCTGCAAATAGTGTTGATTAATAGCTCCTGCTTTCACCTCCAAATGGAAGGGAGACACAGACATAATTGAAACTTACAATGTCAGAGGATCATTTTATTCCATTACATTGAATGAAAATGAGGTGTACTAGCTAAAATGCAGGGAAATGGCCTCAGAGAAGCCCTAGACACTACATGCAGTGTGTACGTGTCACGTGTCTCTGAGTGCATGTGGGGAGGTGTTCCTGCCAGTCTACCTCCGCGCCCCAACCCCCATCTCCCCTGCACCGTGGCCTCGACCCCAAACAGAGATGCTGCCAGTGGTGGTCAGGAAATGCCATGAGCCGCAGGTAATGAGCTCGACATCCGTTTTCCTTGTCAGATCTCCCAGCTGATGACAGAGCCTGGCCGGGAAGGCCTGACAGAGGCGGCGCTGAATCGCTACAATGCGGACAAGCCTTCGGCCTGCAGCGGCGTCCCCGCCCCGCAGGGCTCCTGCGTGGCCAGCGAGACCTCCTCGGGCACCTCGGTGGCCGCGTCCTTCTTCGCCAGGTAAGAGAAGTGTCCAGAGCCTCGGTTCTTTCGGGTGAGCCCACCTGGATAGCCTCTCAGGTGGACCAGTTTAGCTAAAACCCCAGCAAGACTTTGGGGCTGTTGTTTGACTTTGCTCTTTAAGTCAGTTTCTTAACCTCAGCTCATTGACACCTTGGGCCAGATAATTCTTTGTCGTGAGGACTGTCCTGTGCTTGTAGAATGTTTAGCAGCGTCCTTGGCCTCTACTTGCCAGATTCCCGTGATACCTTCCCTGGTCGTGGCTGTTGTTCAGTCACTCAGTTGTGTCTGACTCTTTGTGACCCCACGGACTGCAGCATGCCTGGCTTCCCTGTCCTTCACCATCTCCTAGAGTTTGCACAAACTCATGTCCATTGGGTTGTTGTGACAGACTAAACTCTCCCCAGACGTTGCCAAACTTTGCCTGCTTTGAGAACCTGCATTGAGAATATGTGGCTCTAAAGATGGTCTTCACGGGATGTGGACTCTTATGGGTACAGCCTCAAGGCTGGTGTTTCTAGATATGTACTCTCATTACAGAAAATGAACTGCTTAAAATTTAACTATTAAATAGATGGCAATTTTCTTCCTTCTTGACAGACTAGCTGCATAGTTGTCAAACTATCCAGCTAACTCCAGAAACTTAAAAAAAGAACGCTGAGAAATAAAAAAGAAAGGTATTTCAACAATGTTTTCTGCCTAATTTTAGCAACACGGCAGAGACAGGGCAGGAGACAAAGGACAGCTGGGCAGGAAAGCACTTCAGAGACTGTCTAATTTGATCCCTTGTTTTATGAAAGAGGAAACTGAGGACCGAAGTTAAACTGTGAGGTAGTTTATAGCAAAGCCAGAAATGGAAACGCGATTCCTCTGCTTTTTACTCTGTGACTCATTCTCTGATGCTTGGAACTGAACCATAGAAAGCTTTCTGTACCCAAGATTCGTGAGCTCCTCTTCCCTGGCAGCTTAGTTGGTAAAGAATCTGCCTGCAATGCAGGAGACCCAGGTTCAATCCCTGGGTCAGGAAGATCCCCTGGAAAAGGGAATGGCCACTCACTCCAGTATTCTTGCCTGGAGAAGTCCATGAACAGAGGAACCTGGCAGGTTACAGTCCATGGGGTCGCCAAGAGTTGGACAAGACTGAGAAACTAACACATTCTTTCACTTTCACTTACCTGTAGAAAACTTTCTGTACTTAAGATTTGCGAGCTCCTGAGTCAGTAGAGTGTATACTAAATAGCATCAACTATGAACTCAGAAGACCACTTGGGTTTGAGTTCCTGGACTGCCTCCGTGTCCTCATCTATAAAATGAGGGTAATACCTATTCCTCAGGGTTGCTCTGAAGAGTAAGATGATTATAAATTATAATGTATGTGCTATACAAATGATAGTTCACTATGGGCTTCCCTGGTGGCTCAGCTGGTAAAGAATCCGCCTGCAATGCGGGACACCTGGGTTCGATCCCTGGGTTGGGAAGATCCCCTGGAGAAGGGAAAGGCTACCCACTCCAGTATTCTGGCCTGGAGAATTCCATGGACTGTATAGTCCATGGGGTTGCAAAGAGTCAGGCATGACTGAGCGACTTTCACTTTCATGGATGTCACTAGACTGTCAATAAGAAGGAACATTGTTCAGCTTTTCTTGTTATCCTTAGGAATGGTAACGTCCAAAGCACAAATCTGATGAAGGGACTCTGATTAGGAAGGGAGTGAGTTAGAGGAGGAACAGAGACTGACATCTTGGATTAAGACATGATAAAGCCCACACACGGGGCTTGTTGGAAGACTAGTGTTGAGGTCCCGATTATTCCTTGGTGCCATGTGCATTGTCCTAGGAACAACTGGGCCAACTTGAATGTATAGGACATAACAGGAAACATGTATGTTGTGGCCACCTGACAACAGAGTCCATCATGTTAGCCCTTTCTGTATGTGAATTTCTGTGTTGTCTGGGACCACTGTGAAAGCTTACTGGGAGGTCATATCCATGCCATTCAGGGAGAGAAGAAAGAGATGGAACAGAATATGAGGAAATGCCACAAGCACAGAAGACCCCAGGTCCTAGGTAGGCTATTAGAAGATATCTGGTGGAGGGTGACCAAGTGGTGAGGACCTAGGAAGGCATGTCCTGGCAGGTTTATTCTGGAGATGGGAGCCCTCGGCTATCTCATGGGCCATCACGTAAAAGAGGGATTTGGATGGTTGTATAAAACACCCTATTATGTGGACAGAGGCCGAATAAAACCTAAAGATAAAAGGGAGGGCTCTCTCAGCCCAGAATGAATGAGAACTAGCTCACAATTCACACTGCCCCAGGAGAGAGCAAGGTCCCCGCCCCTGAGGGAGACCCAGCTTGCCTTGGGTGACTACCCAGCCTCGTTTCAGGCAAGAACATTCAGTGCCCAGATGGGATTTGATCTCCTGAAATACTGAAATGCCTTCAGTTCACAATCCATCCAGAAATTTTTACAGATTGACTGACTTACAAAAGAAAAAAAAAACCACCAAAACAGAAAAAGGCCTTGATGTAGGAAGAGTTAAGAGGCTAGGGGCTCTGATGAACAGTGTTTAGGGAGAGCAGTGTTTCCTGCTGGGAGGAAACCAACAGTGTTGTCAGAGTCAGGGAGAGGATGTCAAGATGCAATGAACCTGGAAGGCCGGAGTGCGGAACAGGTGTGTGGAGGCCAGCTTTCATGTGGATCAGAGGAGGACTGAAAGGATAGTGAATGCCTGGAAAAGATGACCTTCCTGAGACTTTTGCTTGTACACCAAGGGGTAGAATGGAAACACCAAGATGGACCCAAATGAATGGACCAGTGATGTCGGCTGGGGCTCATCCTGCAGATGATGTTAGTGATAAACAAGAACTCTTGATTTCAGAATTGCAGGGACTTCTGACATGAGCTTTCAAAGAGCTGTAAAGAATTCAGAGGTCTGCCTAAATTCTTGTTATTGCTTTCTTTGTGATGAATTTTGATAGCACTTGAAGCTTAATGGTTTAAGGCATTAAAAGTACATGGCATATTTTTACTGCCATGTGTAAAATAGATAGCTAGTGGGAAGCTGCTTTATAGCCCAGAGAGCTCAACTCAGTGCTCTGTGATGACCTAGAGGGTGGGATGCGGTGAGGCGGGGAGGAGGCTCAGGAGGGAGGGGCTATATATATATACTTACAGCCGATTCACTTTGTCGTATAGCAGAAATGAATGACATTGTAAAGCAATTTTATATGTGTATATACACATTTTATATATATATATAAAATAAAAAGGGATCAGGACTAATAATGGAGATGTAACCTTGCATGCCGTAGCTGGGTGATCAACGTTCATATAAGAAATACTTACATATAGATATAGGAAATATAATTGGTTTACTACATAAGCTAGCAAAATAAACCTTTTAAAATAATTTTTACTGGAGTATAGTTGATTCACCATGTTGTGTTAGTTTCAGATATACAGCAAAGTGAATCAGCTATGTATATATATATAAATCATCTTATATTGAAGAGGGAATTTAACATAAAATGTCATCAACTAAAGAGACTAAATAGTTCTTTTTAAAATAGTACATGGCCTGTGTTTAAAGGGTTCACAGTATATAATGAAGGGGAAGTACCATGTGAAAAAGAATAATTCTTTAAATGGATATATATATATTTATATACTTTAAATATATGTTTAAAGAATGAATATATACATGTGTATATACATATATGTATATATTCCCGCACACCCATTACCCTGCTTGCTCTGCTGTTCTCGTCAGTAATAGCTGGGCCTCATTTCTCCGGGAAGGGAGGCAGCATGCCGACAGCCTCTCTGTCACTGATGGGGACCGAAAGCAGAAAGAAGGCTGAGTGATCTGCCCAAGGTCCACACTGTCAAGAGAGAACCAGGGATGTACCTCACATTGTTGGGTTCCCAAAGGCCCACGTGAGAAGTCAAAACCGGCCGGGCTTATGTCGTCAAGCAGTAAACTGAGTTCGCATCAGATGAGCTTTCCGTTTCTGCTGGAGCGAAGCTGTGTGAGGTGATGGTAGAGGTGGCTTTTAGTAAGGGTAAAATCTGGGTTTGTCACTGGTGCCAAAACTGGAAACACATTAGTGTTTATGTGGAACATAGTCAAGTTAGGCTTTATGTGGAAGAATGGGAGCATCTTTCCACATCGAGACTGGGGGCAGAGCCAGCTCCTCACATCTGTGCTCACCGCTTTTCAACTCGTTCGTCTTGACCATGTGATGGACACACCTCCCGGAGTCTGCAGGGCTTTGGAGTCCATGCAGCTCCCGTGAGCACAGGGGGGCCGGCCTTCAGGGACAGTGTTGGCGTCCTTTTCTTTCACCTAGGAGTGGCGCCATTTGCCAAATGTGTGGCCAACCCTGGCTGACGTTTACTGAGTGCTCAGTATGTATCACTCACTGTACTGAGCTCTTCATGGGCAAAATCTCCTTTAATCCTCAGAGTAACTTTGTGACATAGATCCTGCCACTTCCTCTGTTTGATGAGTGGAGAAAGAGGTGTCCTGAGACAAGTCTCCGGCCCAAACTGCTCAGCTGGAAGTGGCAGGGCGGGGAGTCATCCGTGTGCCTTCTTACCTGTGAGCCTTGTTGCCCTTCTCTGTGCTAATAAGTAGGCCCAGTAAATACTTTGCTGCAAGGTTTTCCCACCATAATCATGAACTGATGATCATTGCTGATAAAACCCTAGAAGCAAGTGGGCCCTGCAATCAGTTTGAGAAGGTAAGCAGAGCAGCGACAAAACCTCAATTTGTTGAGGGCTGCAGATGTCCACTTTTTTTTTTTTCCCATGATACAAACCTTTCTTTTTAAGGTGTTTACTTTTTGGAGCTATGGGTAGAGGTCCGAGTGGACCTTGTTGCTTTTCAGATATAACAGCTATAAAGTAAGAATTCCAGTTCTGAATAATACTGTGGACCAGGGCTGCCCCCTCGTGTGATCTCTCAACGGCACATACTTACTGGTCTGTGGTAGATGTGGAAATTCAGAGGAAGAATTTAGCAACCTCTGTAGCAAGTTGACAGGAGTTTTATGCCTGCTGAATCTAAGAATAAAAAAGTAGGGCTTGAATGTAATTAGAAATAAAAAGAAAAAAAATGGTTCTTTCACCAGATAGTTTCAGAAATGGGGCTTCAGAAATTGCATCTGTGTGTGCTCAGTTGTGTCTGACTCTTTTGTGACCCCATGGACTGTAGCCCACCAGGCTCCTCTATCCATGGGATTTTCCAGGTAAGAATACTGGAGTGGGTTGTCCTTTCCTCCTCCAGGGGATCTTCCCCTTTCAGGGATTGAACCTGAGTCTTCTGCATTGGCAGGTGGATTCTTTACCACTGAGGCACCTGGGAATCCCCTGCTTTAGAAAATATTGAAGCCCAAGTAGCTTGTCCTTCTATCTCTCCCTTGCCAGAATTTCTTCATTTCTCTAAATATGAACATTTTGGTGGACTTCCTTTGCTTCAGAATATCAGTACCTTGCTTTTGGAAAAGCCCTTTTTTTCTTTGGAAAAAGTAGTAGCAGTGAAATAGTGACAACAGTATTAAAAGTGTTAATAGTAATCATAACTAAAAAAATAAAGCTGGGTGTAGCTGATCCTCAGGTTGGTTAATTATCATGCTTCGAATTTTTCAAATGAGGGAATCTCCTTTGCGCTGTGATTCCCATGTTAATATGAAGTGGTGAAGCGAGGTATAGATTTCCCATTTGTTGACTCTTCACTTTGAAGAAAGATTTACTTAAAAAAAATTTTTTTTCATGATCTTGTTTCTTCAGTTTTATTGAGATGTGATTGATGTACATTACTGCATAAGTTTAAGGCATGAAAGTGAAAGTGGCTCAGTTGTGTCTGACTCTTTGCGACCCCATGAGCTATCCAGTCCATGGAATTCTCCAGGCCAGAATATTGGAATGGGTAGCTGTTCCCTTCTCCAGGGGATTTTCCCAACCCAGGAATCGAACCCAGGGGTCCCGCATTGCAGGCGGATTCTTTACCAGCTGAGCCACAAGGGAAGACCAAGAATACTGGAGTGGGTAGCCTATCTCTTCTCCAGTTGTTCTTCCTGACCCAGGAATCGAACCGGGGCCTTCTGAATTGCAGGCAGATTCTTTACCAACTGAGCTATCAGGGAAGCCCCAAGTTTAAGGTATACCGCTTAATTTGTGGTATAATTTTTCCACAATAATAATTTTTCCCCTTGTGATGAGAACTCTTAGGATCTCCTCTCTTAGCAAGTTTCAAACATGCCATACAGCAGTGTTAACTATAAGGGGAATCGGATGAAGGTCGTCAAAAGGTACAAACTTCCAGTTATGAGATAAATACTAAGTACCAGGGCTATAATGTACAATATGATGTCTGTAGTTGAGATTTACTTAATTATGTACTTTGTGTTTTAAAAGTATGGAGTGCATGAAACCCTCTAAAAACTCTTAGGTGAATCCGCAGCATTGCAGGTTGAGGTAGTGGAATCCTAATTTTAATTTGAAGAGCAGTGAACAAATTCTGGGTGATGCCTAGAACTGCCAGGAACTCTGGTACATTAAATGAATCTCTCAAGTGATCTCATATCTTTGCATTGATGTTCTTTCCCAAGTAACCTGACCAATAATCATATTGTTGTTTTAAAGCTTCTGGAGGATTTTAATCTACATTCAGATCAAGTACTGGAAAAATAGTGAAAATTGCCAAATATCACATGAGCTTTGCTAAGACAAGTTCAAGTTTGGCAGAACTGGTACTACCATCTCTGTGGGGTTGGTGAGCACGTGGGTTTTTAGTTCTGTTTTCAGACGCCACTTCTTATTGTAATACTTTTTTATTTATAGCTTTTACCTTTACTTCACAACCTTTGTAAGACTGTATGTAACTTTTTACCAAATTCAAATGAACATTTCAAGTAAAATTATATAAAGGGCATTTCTGGTTATTAATATTTTTTCATTTCTTTATTTGATTAATGTCAATAAGGCCTTTAAATCTGTGTTTGTAGGTTTTGTTAGTTTCAGATTACTGAATGCCTTCTCCAGTATTCTGGCCTAGAGAATTCTATGGACTGTATACCCCATGGGGTCGCAAAGAGTCAGACATGACTGAGCGACCTTCACTTTCATGTTCACTTTCAAATCCTTACTGTCTGTCTGTCTGCTCATTGTTGGATCCACCATATTAGTTAGAGCTTGTCCCTCTCTTTTCCTCTGTTTTTCCAGTAATGGGGTCCTTTTGTGATTATTGACTCTCTTCTTGAAGATTCTAATCTTTACACAGTTTTCTACTGTTGATTAAAAAGACATAGCTCCTGAAATTTTCTGCATAAATTTTTATGTTCACCTCAGTGTTGGATTGTCCTCAAAGTTGTTTTGTAGGGTCCACTTGCTCTGTTTTCTCTCTCTGGCTTGCCAAGCTGTTCCTCATTTCCTTTTGCTAACCTTTTGCCTTTTGCCAGAACTCACTCTTTTCTTAGGAATTTTATTATAGTTCTGTCCATCTTTACCTCTTGTGCAATTTCTTCCATCTTTGTTCTTAGACTCTTATGACTTATGACTCTTATGACTTAGACTCTTACAACTGACTTAACCAGCATCCCTTTGAGGCTGGAGTTTGCTGTGGCATTAACACCTAGACCATCTCGGATCCTGGATCGGGGCTAAGCTGAGCTGAGTGGGCTGACATCTGGCTCCAAGGCCTTACCCTAAGATAAGTCTCTGTGTTCATCTCCCCACCCGACCCCACCACCACCCCCCGCCCCCCCCCCATCACAAGACCTGCTCCTAGTGCTCTGTGAACACGTGCTGCTGCACACACAGCTCCTCCTGCTACGGAGGAGGTCCTTCCTAAAAGCCATTTTCCACATTCTTGCTGACAGGCAGCTCAAATAGTGCCTTGTTTAAACCAGGTACAGCAGATGCTTTTCATATATAATCTTGTACAGTGAAGGCTTTCTTTAGTCCCTGGGCATGCTGACACAGAGCAGTAGTAGTTGGTTATTTGGAAGGAGCTTATTAAGTCAAAGAAGGATGCGAAGGAGTGTGAAACTGTCATGGTTCTTCTGTTCTTCCATCAGGTACAGTTCCCTTAGGGATGCTTGCATCTTTATAAATACATCAACAGTTGTTACCAGAGAAGAACTATCCTAAACACACCACAGTTGGTCTCAGGTGATCCAGGAGGAGAAAGATGGAGCTGGGTGCACAGATCCAACTCTTCTCTTGCTGATTCTTTGTGGAGATGGGGCAGACTTTCTGCCCAGATTACAAGTTCCTTTCCAGCACCATGTCTGTTACAATAGAATGATAACTTTAGAAAAACCAAACCAAACCAAACAAATAAATGGACAAAAAATGAGAGGGGTTTTTAGGACCTCATTTTGTGGGAATTTCTATTGATGATTATTGTATTTTTCTGTTTTGTCTGCATTGACGTGTGCACCTTGATCTCCTCACTTGTTCTAGGGTCTCATGCTGACTCACTGTCTATCACTTTCCCCTTTGCTTCCATTAACTCTTCTCCTTCCCCACGACACCTGCCTGTCTGCCTCTTCCACAGTTCCCATGGAAATGGGGTTGCTGTTGACCCTTGTATGGAACACCTGTGGTCAGGACCGACATACATAATTATGCCATTTGCTCTCTGGCTCAGACTCGACTGGTCGAGCTGTGGTGCCTCTCACTGAGGTGCTCTGTCCATCCAAAGGGACATCTGCTCCTCGACTACTAAAAGATAAGGTCTGGGCTTGTATGGCACCAGCCACTCCTGCTCCTTCCTTGGGGGCCAAACTGTGGCAGGGCAGCGATCTTTAAAGGCTTGAAGTGGGAACCTGATTCTGAACCAATGGTCTCTAAAGAAAAAAAGTGGTCGGTGTTTGCCACTCTTCTCATCTCCTGCCACAGAGGATGTGTGAGATATGGCGTTTTCTGACTTAAATGAGTCCTTTGTTTGATGGATGGCCAGTTGGGGTGCTGGCAATCAGCTCACAACATCTGGGAATCATTTGTAGAGCTTTCCCTCAGTTGAAAATCCAATTCATACCTTGATGTGGATGTTAAAAGGCAAAGCTATTCAGTGAGACCAAAGGATCCTGGTGATTCGTGTCAAATATTCTCAGAGTTAGGCATCCTGGTTCTTATTGTACAATTTGAATGTCTTTTCTACTCATGCAAGGGTGGGAGAGAGGAAGAAGAGTATCAGATAAAGAAAGATGGAGTGGTCCATGGTTGAATCCACAGTCTGCCACTGACATTCTGACTTTAGGCAAGTAACTTAGTCTCTCTAAGCCTCAGTTTCTCCTGTTAAACAGAGATCATCATATCTACTTCATAAGATTATGGTAAGGATTAAATGAAAATGTGATCATACTTTGTAAATGTCATCTAAATCCTAGAGATGATGTTAAGATGGCATTTGTACTTAATCGCTCAGTCATGTCCAACTTTTGCAATCCCATGGACAGTAGCCCATTGGATTCTCCAGGCAAGAATACTGGAGTGAGTTGCTCTTCCCTTCTCTAGGATTTGCTATGAAAAGATGAAATTCTACCCTCATGGGAAATCCAATGAATTCTCAACATTCCCTTTTGAGCAGGTGACTTGTGTCATGGCTACCTTTATACTGTGCTTACATGGCACCTTATATTCCAGCCTAATTACTTCCTAGGGACCTCCACGGTGATTGTAAAGATCCAGCATCATGCCTCCGAGCAAAACTGCCATCACAGGGGACTGAGGACCACAACTTGCTCTTAAAACGTCACCTGGAAAGAATGAAGCACCGCTGGTGATTGAAAACATCAGTGATGTACACAGAAAGAAATTCTGTCCTCTCTGATGGGGCTCCAGCTAGCTGACAACACACTTCTACATCTTTCTTTTTGTAGTTTTATAGTCCTAGCAAAACTCTCACACAATAAGAGAGAAAAACAAAAGGAAGAGAGGATGAAAGGAGCAATTAAGAATTCTATGACCATATATCTTGGTAGTGATTCACGGGTGGGGAGCTGGAATTCTGCCCTGACACTGACAATGAAAATTAACCAAACAGGAGATAAAATAGAAGTAAAAGAGGGAAATACTCACTCTCTTTGTTAATACCCTCAAGATTTGAATTGGGAGCTGAAGAGTGAGGATTTGGTGGCATGGAGTCGATTAAAAAGAACAGTAGTGTGACCTTTGTCCTGAAGGAGAAGATGGATGGGGATAGGGCACAATTTTATCTATTACTTATTTCAAAAATGTGTTTCCTATTCTGCACTTTTGCCCCCATCCCATTGGCAATACCCCTGTAACTTGTTCTTTACTTCAGTACTTTACTCATTTAAAACTAATAAGAGCCTATGTTTTTTGAGGGTTTCCTGTACACCACACCCTGCTTTGGGTTCTTTACATGAATTTAAACTTCAAAAGTCCCCACACGTTGGGAAACTGAAGCACAGAACGAAGTAACTTGATTGTAGTCAGACAGCTAGAAGGACTTCAGTAGGTTATCAGAGACCATGAGCCAGAATGTCAGATCCATACAGGTAAGGATATTTGCCACTTTGTTCTTGGTTGAAGCCCTAGTGCCTAAAAGAATATCTAAGAAATGTTTGTGGGATGGATGAACAAATGCTCTTAGCCACTGTGCTGTCCTGCCTCCAAACGCAAGACGGGTTGTGATGGGTGGGCATTCATGCAGTCTCGACAGAAGGATGATCAGTGAGACCAAAGCAGAGAAGTGAATGCAGGGCACATCACTGAAGGCATAGGGAGAAACATTTTGACCAACTACTCTATCCTTCTAATTTTGTTGCTTACTAAAATATTGCTTCCGGTCTCAATCAGAGTTAAAGTTAAGCGTTTTTCAGTGACTTGTCAGGCTCTCTCCACAGTCTGGCCGCCTGACTCCTCTAGCACCCTCCTTCTTGCCTGCTCTGATCTAGACTCCTGACTTCCTTGCTTTTCCTCAAAAAGTGCCAAGACCATTCCCTCCTCATAGACTTTGCTCTTTCTCTTTCCTTGTTCTTTCTCCAGATATCTTCTTGATTCAGCCCTTCTTTCCTTCAGATCTTTGCTCAAATGCCACTTAATGGCAAGGCCTTCCTTGACTTGCCTACTTAGGATCACAGATATTCAGGGTCTGCATCTCTTTTCCCACATAATACTCTCTAATGAATATTTACTGAATGAATGCATTTCAGACTGAAAGGGAGATGTGCTGCTAAGTCCCCAGATGGTCTCCCACTGAATTTCTTTGAGAAGTTTACATTTTTTTCCCACTAAATTCATAACTACCTGCTTAGGAATTAAATTATTCTTTTAAATTTGAGATGCTAGGGGGAGATAACATCGTGACAAAGCACGGGAAAAGGCATGGTTGGGAAAGTGAGATTCTCATTAAGCTTTAAGTACCTGGCTGTCTTTTTAAGAGGAGGCTTTGTAGATATGGGATAAGAGGTGCTGCCTAGAACGAGAAACCAAAGAAAGAGTTAAAGCAGAGGAAAGAGCTGTGAGTTGTAACTCTGGCACAAATGAAGCAGGGCTCTCCATCTTTTCTCCTGGCTCGTTGAAAACCTGTCTTTTCCTCCCTTGAATAAACCTCTTTGCTTTCTGTCCCGGGCTTTGATTTATTATTTTAATTCTATAGCTGTCCTAGTGAAGTATGTAAAGCATTTGGGGATAAAATCATGTGGAAGACATTATAGAAACTAAAGATATATTATCTTACGTCGTATTAGGTAGCGGCTCAGTGTGCTGAGGAATTGTATCCTTGATGAAAACACCAATCCGTCTGTGACGTTAATTGACTTAAGAATTGGCTCCTCATTTAGGGTATACGAAGTGGAATTTAGGGAATACTGTTATAATCAGTTGGTGAGAAATAGGTAAAAGTGAAGGCTAAAAGAGATCTCACTGAAGTCTCTGCTTTTCATAACTGAGAGACGTCCCTGAAGGTGAGATTTTTATTTTCTTGCATCTAAAGTGAAAATAATGATTTTTTCTTTTCCTTCTGTCTGATTCCTGATGTGTAGATTTCATGAGAACAAGAACTGTATCTAATTCCCCCTTTGCATTGAGCATCGCCTAGCACAGAGGAGGAGCTCAATACATGAATGTTGAAAGAATGAGTCAACCATGCTTGAAAACTTAGGTCTGTCTTGCTTTTCAAAGGAATGAAATACTTAAAAAGAAACTGTAGGATTGTGTAACCACAGAGTTATCATCATTCCAAGTACTAGTATTAATGATAAATAATTTTGATGGATACAAAATAAATGGAATATTTTTCATGATTGATTTCAACACAGTTAGGTTCAACAGGACACTATTTCTGATAATCATCTTTTTATTTAGTTGATGCAAAAATGATTTTAGCATCCACAGTAATTAGATGCCTTTTTTGGCACCTGGTATGCTTGTTCATGAAGTACCCTGGAATTCGGGAAATATAATTTCACAAGCCTAGAAATAATGAACTGTGTCATTTTCTTGGCATCCTCTGATACCAAAGCCTTAAGAGTCCATAGTTTGTCCTTTTAAACCCTCGCAAAGGAAAGAAAAGGGCCTTGGCAATAACAAAGAAAGAGGAAATTCTCTCGGGGTCTGTAGTGAAAAGGTTGTAATCAGCACCAGGCAAGCCACTTGGAATAAAAACATGAGAAAATAGAAAGCATCACTCAAAATTTATTCCCGGTCTTTTAGGCACTTCAAAAAATAAATGTGGTTCATTTTTCTGAAATAAATTTTCATCTATTATTATATCTGTCTCTTTAGTACTCAAAGTGGCAAGGTGGAAGAATATTCCTGAACCTGGCTATACAGGATTTTAAGGGCACTTTCTAGGGACGATAAAAAAAAAAAAAAAAAACCCTAAACAATCTTAAGTCCCTATGAATGCTCCCACCTTCAAGTGTTTTAAAATTAAAACAAGACCTTGTTACCACCCTCGAGGACTCAAAGCATCAGGTTACAACTGAGAGAGGTAGAGAGAAAGAACCAAGGATGACCAAGTCTTGTGTCAGCAGGTCTGACCCCCACTGCCTCCACAGACCCTTCACACACCACGGGCTCCAGTCCCCCGGGAATTTACCAGATGCATATAGCTGGCACTGTAGCAGGTATTGTTGGGCCCCACACCCTTCTGCTCATCATTTTATGAACCAAACCTTGCAGCTCCCAAGGTCCAGGACTTGTGACTACCTGAGGGTTTTCTCTGGCTACTGGCGTCCACTGCCCTCAAGCATGGACAGTCTTGATAGCCATGGAAGTAATCATGTTGGGAGCAGCTCTCAAATAAGGCTGACAGGAGCTGGTGGATAAATACCTGAGGTCCCTTCCCCCTTGGCTGGTATAACACCGAGGCAGGGTCTTCCCTGTCTCCTTGATTTCCTAAGTTGGACTGAGCCCCAGTTGCCCACATCAGCAATCTGATCGATCACTTCCTCCCACCCTGTCTCATTTTCCCACTTCCCTGCACTGCTTTCTGGAATCATCCTCCAGTTAAACCTATCAGCACTCTCTTCCTCATCCAGGGATGTTTCTAGGGAAAGCCAGCATAAGATATTGGCAATATATTCCCATTCATTCATGCATCCATTCAGTATCAATTCCTTCATGCATTCATCAGGCATTTGGTAAACCCATACTCTATGCCAGGCATTATATTAGACACTGAGGAAGACAAAAAGGCAGCCACTCCCATCAAGGAGCTCCCTGTCCAGAGGGGCAGCCGGTTCCATTGCTGAACAGTTATAAACAACATACGGCTTCCCAGATGGCTCAGTGGTAAAGAATCCACCTGCAAAGCAGGAGACATGGGTTCGATCCCTGGGTCAGGAAGATCCCCTGGAGGAGGAAATGGCAACCCACTCCAGTATCCTTGCTATGATAATCCCATGGACAGAGGAGCCTGGCGGGCTGCAGTCTATGGGGGTCTCAAAGAGTTGGACTTGTCTGAGCATGCACACAACGTCTATAAACAACATGGAAGTCCAGGACAGAGCAGTACTTGAGAGCTCTCAGTATCACTCTCCAGAAGTCTTCAGGTTATTTGGAAGTTAAAAGTAACTTTACAGCACGTGTTATTATCAGAAATTGTCTTCTCCATCCATTTCCTGTCTCTTTTAGAGCGTAAGATCCAGAGAGAGAGGCACTTGTCTGTCTTGTTCCGTTGTTACAGCCTTAACTCTTAGTAGAGTGCTAGGGCCCAGTCAGTATTTAGTGAGTGTGTCTCAGGGGTGTTAGGAGTCTGCCATGGAGAGTTCCTGCCAGCCTCCTCCTTTCTCTCCTGGCGGAGACCACTCGAATCCCAGGCCACCCAGTTCCACCGTGAAAGTCATGTCTCCAACGCAGAGGGAGAGCCTGAGCTCAGGGCAGGAGAGAAGGAAGGCGTGCTCCCCCCTGCCCCGTGCTGTGCCTTGAGGGTGGGGCCTTTCTGGTCACTTGGAACTGAGCCCTTGGCCAAACTGTGTGTCTGAGGTGAGTGTTTTCCTTTAACGTAGCAGAGGGGAACCTGCTTCATTCAGAGTCTGTTGACTCAGATGTGAATCACATCTTCACAGCAGCATCTAGGCTGGTGTTTGACCAAACAACTGGGCGCCATAGCCTGGCCAAGTGGACCGTCACACCTAGAATCAGTGCTCAGTTTAACTTGAAAATACTTTCCATCCTGTGCAATTTGCCTGTCATCTTCTGAGACCCCCGAGGTTTCTTCTGGCTCTGGTTTCTGAGCACTGGGGCTGTGAGGATGAGCCTGCTGGTCTTCAGGTGTCTCTTCCCTCCCTCTGCCCACTTCCCATTGTCATCCTGTGCGCCTCAGCATCCCCATCTGTGGACAGGTGTGATTTAATCCTTGTCTCCTTTAGATCAGTAGGAGAGCTCCCATTTCACTTATTGCTTAAGATGCTGAGCATTTTGTTTTAGCTTTCACACTAAAGATAGAGAAAATAAAAATTGATATCATGAATCTTTAGGCTTCACCTGTGGTCCTAATCACCAACCACAGCCTCAAAGTCCTGTGGTGGTGGAGTGAATTTACTACTTTACATGTTCTTTATTTCCTTTAAAGCTAGGCACACGAGGAAGATTGATTTATGGAGCTTAGATCCTGCTTAGTTGGTGGGGGGTGGAGGGAAGCTGCAGTAAATTTCAAAATCACTAGTATTTCTTTGCATGTTCAGGGGAAAAAATCCTAGCTTACATCTATTGCTATAGGAGCTCATAAATTAAAAATACCAAGTGTATTTCCTATACACCTGGAACTTCAAAATTACAATCTATTCATTCTGTGATTGCCCCCTTCATAAAAGAAGCATGGGGGTGATGGCTCAAACAGGATTTCCCAACATAGCTTTGATATGTAGACAGTGATTCACCCATGTCTTTTGACCTTTGCTTAAAAAATATTTCAGGATAAGGGAATTATTTACCTGAAGCACAGACTCTAAGAATTTGGTCCCATTATCTTTTTCCCCTAACCTTCATCTTTTCTTACTCTCTCTTCTTTCTCTCCCTTTCTGTCTTGGGTTTTGGTTTTGATCTGTTATTTTACATAAATTTCAAAACAAGTCTAACAGCATCAGAAACAAAACACAGGAAAGTCTTCTTTATTTTCCATTCTGTTCTGAGCCATAAATTCCTACATATACTCAAATAATACACCCAAGAGGGCTGGTAGAATGAATTTGATTAGCCTCTTAAATGTTTTAGCACCTGCACACCACAGTACTTCCAAGAATGGGGAAATGATGTTTCTTCCTCTCCCTAAGGGATTGCTTGTTACCTGGGCCATGTAACTGCTGTATGCCACTTTGTTGAGGTTAAGATTGAGGAACCCTGGTGGAGAAAAAAAGTCCTAAATAAGTACAGGTACAGCATCAAGGCCACATTTTTTTTTTAATGTTTTTATTGAAAAATAGTTGATTTACAATGTTGTGTGAAGCCCTATATACTTTTCCTTCTTAATTTTGTTCTTTGGGAACCATGTTTACTCTTTTTTTTTCCTTTGAGAAAATACATAAAGGGGAAAGAAAGGCTATACTTTATTTAGATTTTCAGAAAACCTTTAAAAACATGTCATGCTTGCAACCTAGAGGGGTGGGATGGGGTGGAAAAGTGGGAGGGAGACACAAGAGGGAGGGGGCATATGTATAGCTGATTCACATTGTTGTATGGTGGAAAACAATACAACTTTATAAAGCAATTATCCTCCAATTAAAAATAAATTTTAACAAATGTCATACTGGAAGCAGTAGACATGAACTGTGGTGTTGGAGAAGACTCTTGAGAGTCCCTTGGACTGCAAGGAGATCCAACCAGTCCATCCTAAAGGAGATCAGTCCTGGGTGTTCATTGGAAGGACTGATGCTGAAGCTGAAACTCCAATTCTTTTTTTTTTTTTTTTTAATTAGTTGGAGGCTAATTACTTCACAACATTTCAGTGGGTTTTGTCATACATTGATATGAATCAGCCATAGAGTTACACGTATTCCCCATCCCGATCCCCCCTCCCACCTCCCTCTCCACCCGATTCCTCTGGGTCTTCCCAGCGCACCAGGCCCGAGTACTTGTCTCATGCATCCCACCTGGGCTGGTGATCTGTTTCACCATAGATAATATATATGCTGTTCTTTCGAAACATCCCACCCTCACCTTCTCCCACAGAGTTCAAAAGTCTGTTCTGTACTTCTGTGTCTCTTTTTCTGTTTTGCATATAGGGTTATCGTTACCATCTTTCTAAATTCCATATATATGTGTTAGTATGCTGTAATATTCTTTATCTTTCTGGCTTACTTCACTCTGTATAATGGGCTCCAGTTTCATCCATCTCATTAGAACTGATTCAAATGAATTCTTTTTAATGGCTGAGTAATATTCCATGGTGTATATGTACCACAGCTTCCTTATCCATTCATCTGCTGATGGGCATCTAGGTTGCTTCCATGTCCTGGCTATTATAAACAGTGCTGCGATGAACATTGGGGTGCACGTGTCTCTTTCAGATCTGGTTTCCTTGGTGTGTATGCCCAGAAGTGGTGTTGCTGGGTCATATGGCAGTTCTATTTCCAATTTTTTAAGAAATCTCCACACTGTTCTCCATAGTGGCTGTACTAGTTTGCATTCCCACCAACAGTGTAAGAGGGTTCCCTTTTCTCCACACCCTCTCCAGCATTTATTGCTTGTAGACTTTTGGATAGCAGCCATCCTGACTGGCGTGTAATGGTACCTCATTGTGGTTTTGATTTGCATTTCTCTGATGATGAGTGATGTTGAGCATCTTTTCATGTGTTTGTTAGCCATCTGTATGTCTTCTTTGGAGAAATGTCTGTTTAGTTCTTTGGCCCATTTTTTGATTGGGTCATTTATTTTTCTGGAATTGAGCTTCAGGAGTTGCTTGTATATTTTTGAGATTAATCCTTTGTCTGTTTCTTCATTTGCTATTATTTTCTCCCAATCTGAGGGCTGTCTTTTCACCTTACTTATAGTTTCCTTTGTAGTGCAGAAGCTTTTAAGTTTCATTAGGTCCCATTTGTTTATTTTTGCTTTTATTTCCAATATTCTGGGAGGTGGGTCATAGAGGATCTTGCTGTGATTTATGTCGGAGAGTGTTTTGCCTATGTTCTCCTCTAGGAGTTTTATAGTTTCTGGTCTTACATTTAGATCTTTAATCCATTTTGTGAAACTCCAATTCTTTAGCTACCTGATGCAAAGAGCTAACACATTTGAAAAGACCCCGATGCTGGGGAAGATTGAAGGCTGGAGGAGATGGGGACAACAGAGAATGAGATTGTTGAATGGCATCACCGACTCAATGGACATGAGTTTGGGTAAACTCCGGGAGTTGGTGATGGACAGGGAGGTCTGGCATGCTGTGGTCCATGGGGTCGCAAAGAGTCGGACACAACTGAGCGACTAAACTGAACTGAACTGACGGAGACATGATTTTATACTACCCTACCCCCAGTCTTTCACTTTTAGGTATTTATTGAAGAGAAGTTAAGGCATTTATGTTCACACACAGACTTGTCCATGAACGTTCACAGCAATATTATCATAATAACCCCAAACCAATGAATAAATAGAATGTGGTGTATTCATATAATGTAATCCTACTCAGAATATTCAAACTATTTATATATGCAACAACATGGGTGAGTGTCAATTATAGTGAGTGAAAGAAGCCAGACTCCCCCACCAAAACCAAAAGACTACTATGGTATGATTTCATTTATATTTGATTATAGACAATACAAACTAATCTACAATGACAGAAAGCATATCAGTGGTAGACTAGGAATGGGGGTGGGGAGAGAAAGATAACAAATGGGCAGGAGGAGGCTTTTAGGGGTAATGGATGTCCATTATCCCATCATGGTGTCCCAGGCGTATACTTATGACATGCGTGCTCACTCAGTCGTGTCTGACTCTTGCGACCTTACGGACTGTAACTCACCAGGCTCCTCTGTCTACGGGACTCCCCAGGCAAGAATACTGGAGCAGGTTGCCATTTCCTTCTCCAGGGGATCTTCCCCACCCAGGGATTGAACTCAGGTCTCCTGCATTGCAGGTGGATTCTTTACCATTTAAGCCAACGGAGAAGTGCATACATGTGACAAAAAACTCACCAAATCGTATACTTTAAATGTGTATCACTTATTGTATATGACTTATACCTCACGAACGCTAAGTAATTGAGTTCTTTTGGGGTTAGAGAAAGTATTTTGAGATGGAGAGAGAATTGTTTTCATAAATGAAGAGGTGGGATAAATGATCAATTTCTCTGGAAGAAAAAGGGTTAATAATAGCACACCCCCCAGCCCCCCAGGAAGGCATGTTGAACTAAACTTGTTTAACATTTTTTTTTGAGGTATGGAGATAAGAAGTACCATGGGAAATTTCCAAATTTGTGCATAGGGCTAAGTTCTTCCATGTAATAAAATATCGTCAAGGTAGAATGAACAGGGGAAGAAACGAGCAGAGTCGATCTAATGAGGGCAGGAAGAAGCAGTTCAGGTGGAATAATTCAAAATCTTCTATGAGATGGAGGACTCAGAGAAACTGATGATAACGCAGAAGGAAACTTAAGAACCTCATTGCCTGAAGGTTTAGTCTAAGATTACAACCGGGAAACCAACAGTAACAAAATTTATTGGATATTATCACAGAAAATATTGGAAACAAAGTGAAAGGTGTTGTCTTCCCCTTGGACAAAATAGAAATTTATTTGAACCCATAAGTTCTTAGGAAATTTTGATAAGTATACCTTAAAATATAAGAGGGAAGCAAAAACCATCGAGGGAGTGGAGAAACTTCTGGTTGAGAACAGACAGTTGGAAGAACTCCTCACTCTGGAAGATGCTGTGTGGGAGGAAATCAGAGTAACTCATGTGACATGTATATAGATTTTGCATTAAATCTTGAGTTAGGTCTTAAGATGGGGAAGAAACAGCGTTAGGGAAAAATAAAGTGAACTGTCTCCCACATCCTCAGACACGGTACCGACTGAGACTATAAATCTGCAGGTCCAGATTCATTCACAGATGGTAGGCTGATGGGGAGCTGTTTGCCTGAGCTGGGAGGTGGGGAGTGAATTCCCAGCTTCAGATGCTGTGGGAGGTACCTGCCTCTCGCGCAGGAGGAGACAGAATTCTCAGCTCAATGCCTCAGGCCTTCAGGCCAGTACCATGGCTCTTCTAATCTATTTCTGAAGTGGTCTTTCCTACAGCATTTTAAGAAGTGGCTACATTATCCTGAGTGTTTTTATCAAGTAACAAATCAGCTGATGTAAATGCATAATGTTGGCTGAGAGCAAGCCAGGATTTTGAAGCCCCTTCGGCACGTCTAGTTTGGGCACACGTCACAGGCTTATCCTTTGGAGGCGAACTCAGGGGCAGGTTGGTGTAGAGTGACTTCTGGTATCCGGTGTTTTGGATGTGAATGTCAGCATAACAGATGCTAGACAGTCCCCCCTTGCACCTGGATTGTTTCATGCCCAAGAGGAGGCAAGACAGGAAAGAATAAAAATCCCAATCAGCGCAGTGACTCAGAAAGAGGACAGGTGATGGTCTGGCGTCCTCTCCTTGGCTTCTTGTGGAATCGCAAAGTACTGCTTTGGGACGGTGAACTCCAGCCATCTGCTTGCTTGGATCCCGGGGAGCAATCCAGCTGGTATCTGCCGCCCTAATGAAGAAGGGCACGGAACACCGAGGCCCTGCTGTCTGATTCCTCACCGGGATGGAGCTGGGCTTGGGAAATGGTGAGGATTCACATGTGAAAGTTAAGACGCAGGACGCCTGACAGCTCCCGGAGGACACAACTGCCAGGTTTCCTTTGTTAAAGAAACAGAACGCAGAGTTTTGAAAAAAAAGTTGACTTTTTTCAAGATGTCTACATCTCAGCCAAAGGTGAATGAAAGAGTCTTTCTCTGTTGCTGGCTTCTTGTTTGTTGTAATCATATAATTTTCTGGTGCTCATGACCATCCGTACTTCTCCGGCTTCCTCCTTGTCCTGCCCACCACCGCCTATCTGTCGGCTCCAGGGAGCGGGGGTTCCAGTCCACTTGGCTAACCAGCATGTGATTCCAACAGTAATGAGCCACATGCGGAGACCCCAGGAGAGGAACAGGAATAGGTCGTCCCTATATTTTTATGTAGAGATTGATAATCAGGGCTAACAGTCTCGGCAGAAGGTGAGCAACACATTAAACAGAGGGGAAAAGATAATAAAATATCTCCTGCTGCTTAACAGTCGCTGGGTGCATACGTTCCCTGGAACTATCCAGCTGTTGCGCTTGATGGCTCATAAAGCCTTGGTAACGTCCGTCAAGGGCCTTTTTTCTTGGTGAGGGACCATTTTTTTTTACGCAGTTATGATAGCATTTGGTTGCTATCCCTGGAAATGCGAAGAATCCACAGGCACAGGCAGACAGCTGCCAGGGAAGAGCCAGACCGCAGAGGCAGCTGGCTCCTTTGATAGATTTTGGGTCACTTCGGACCTAACGGGCACCATCAGAATGTAGATGCAGACTCAGCAGGCGGTCTGAGCACCTGCTCTGTGCCAGGTTATCACATTTCATCCTCCTCCTATGAGGTAGGGACTATTGTCGTTTAGTCACTCAGTCGTATCTGACTCTTTGTGACCCCATGGATTGTAGCCCACCAGGCTCCTCTGTCCATGGGATTTCCCAGGCAAGAGTACTAGAGTGTGTTGCCATTTCCTTCTCTAGGAGATCTTCCCAAGCCGGGGACCGAACCCATATCTCCTCCACTAGCAATCGGGCTCTTTACCACTGAGCCAGCAGGGAAGGCCATAAGGTAGGGATTATCACCATTCGAAAAAGAATACCATGAAACAAGAGCCCTGGACTCTTTGAGGGGCATACCCAGGTCACACTGCTGCAGTGACAAGCCGATATGCCCATGCCTGGTGGCCTTTGCTCCGTACCACCTTGCTGCAAAGATGGAATGAAAGAGGAGCTGCTTGCCATGTGTGCTCTGGGTACATGTGAAATAGCTCTGCACCTGCCTGTTCTGCCTGATGCTCATACACGTGTGTGCTAAGAAGGGGTGACACTTTCCAGAATGCTCAAAGTAAACCGTGGGTGTGGTAGGTGACTTGCTGTCTTAGGTCATCTCTCCAGAAGCAAATCCCAAAGCAAGTGACTTATTAAGAATGTGATCCCCAGGGGACTGGTAAGGAATTGAGTGAGGCAGGGAAGGGAAGAGATAAGAGAAAGCCAAAGCACACCCTTCCTCTGGCAGAGGTTGGCTTTCTGTGTCAACTTGGCCCTGCTGGAGAACCCCGAGCTGTGGTCACACCTCAGAGCTGTCCTGAATTGGGCAGCAGGGCTGAGGCTGTCATATTTCCTGACCACCTATCAGGGTTGCAGGAGAGCAGTAGATCCCAGAGACTTCCGGCCAGCTCTCCGTGCATGCAGGCAGAGCAGGCTCCAGCAGTCCAGGGATAAGCCTTTGGGAAAGAGCAGAGGTGGTGACTGTTAGGAGCAGAAGTGCGCTGAAGGGGGGCACAAAGATGCTGCGAGAGCGCGGAGGGGCCCTGGCCTTATCGTTAGACCTGCCCCTCGTCGTGCCCAGCTGGCAGAGGAGGAGACTGGAGGGATAGGAAGGTGGCAGGGAGGGGCACCAGGAACTCCTGGTGTTTTCAAGCAACACCGTCCTCTGTATCACCACAAGAAACAGTGTTGATTTTCCTCAATTCTGGGAATGGTGTTTTTTCTTCACTAAGTTCACATGTCTGATTGGTGAGCCACGTTCCATCCGAGTCAGCATGGAACGGAACCTTGGGTTATTTCATGTTGGATGATATAATTCATGCTGACAAGGCAGACCTCTGGGGAGTGAAGGGAAGTTGTTCCTAAGTAAACTTCCATGTTCTCGTACGAGGTGGGAAAATGGAAAGGGAAAATAAGAAGTGGGGATTGCTCAGGGCAGACAGCCTCCCCCTCTGAAACCCTGGTGTGACTTGAAGTGCTGCACAGATTCCAGACCTGTGTGTGTCTTCAAAACCAATAGCAGCATGTTAAAAAAGAAAAAAAAAAAAAAAAAAAAAAATATATATATATAGTATGTGAACCCATAGCAGTAACATTCTAAGTGAAAACAGATTTCTTCCATTTAAAAGAAATGTCAACTCCTTGTTTTGGGGTGTGGGGGTTGCCCACATGTGTTCCAGCTGAACACAAACACCAAAGGCCAATGTAATTTATAGCAGGTTCGAGTTCTGTCCTTAGCTTGCTTTGTATCCATCACAGTCATCGCCATCGAGGACTATGGATGCCAAGTACATTATGGTTTTAACTGAGCAGGGACAGGAACGAATCTGCCTCCTTTTGGGCTGTTTGAGGGCTCAGAGGGTGAAATGCAAGCTTGGCGATCAGGGATTATAGTGGAACCATGCTTCTCTTGTTATGTAAGCCTGGTCTCCCAGGTAACCTTAGCCTGGGAGACCCATCAAAGGGGCATGGGCAAACACTTAAACACATAATGAATTAGAATGTTTTATGATGATAATGGAACTATAGTTTTTTATGTGTATTTATCCTTTAGAGATACATACTGAAATATTTACAGATGAAAAGTTACAGTGATGCAGAAGAGGAAAGTGTTGGGAGAGAAAAGCAATGGAAAAAGATCGGCAATGAGTTGAGAATTGTTGAAACTGGGTGATAGTTGCATAGATTTTTCTATTTGCATATGTGTTTGAAATCATCCATAATAAGAAGGAAAAAAGGTCATGAAACTAGTTTATGCTTAAGGATCCCTCCAGAAGGCTCTTTGGAAGCACAACCTGGCTGGTCCCAGAGTGTCCGTTGCATTCTCTTTGGGTGGATTTTTATCCCCAAGGCCACCTCCTTTTGGTAAGTCTGGAGGTTCTAGAATTTAATTAGAGGAACCTAAGCCTCTAGGTTTAAGAGTAATTTAAAGAATAGCCCAAAACCTATGCTAAAACAGTTAACTCTTAAGTGAATGATTTATCTCACGGAGGTAGTGTGCTCCAATTTACAAAGCATTCACGTGGAACTCTAGCCTCTCCCATTTTATACAAAGACAGATCATTACTACTATCACAAGGGAGTTCCCATAGATATTGACCAGATTCTGGAGGATCCTGAATAATAATTCCATTATTGGGGAAGTAAATTTCATTTTCTTTTCATATTTGGAGGTACAGTTTCTGACCACACCACTGGTCTCTTTCATAAAGATACATGTGCCGTGAACACTGACAGATTCTAGGATATAATCTGATTGACTGATGGATTGAGTGGTAATATATGCTGCAGTTGCAACTCTCAGCTCTGTTTTATTTGCCCCTTCACCATACAGCACGTGGGATGGATCAGGCTTGCGGAGCTGGTCCCTTGCGTGGAGTAAACTCCACGCTGCGACTGTGCTTTCATCTTCTTTCCTGAAGGTCACTTGATACTGATTGTTAGAGGGAGCTCATGGCTAATGTTCTAGCCCTGATGTTTCAATTCATTCTGCCCAGCTTATCTTTCATTGTATCTACTAAGTGAGTAAGAATATGCTCAGTACTGGGGGGATAGATCATAACTCTTAGTGAGAACTAATCTTAGAAAGAAGGAATCGGTGTAGATTTGCTGAAGGTCTGGCTCATGCTTCAAAGCCTGGAGGAGACTGGGAGTTCTCTCAGTTATAGAAACAGCCCAGAGCTCTTCTCAGCTTGGTGTGCAGAAAGATAGCTGTCTTTAGGATTCAGAATTGACATGACAACCTACAAAGTGTTAAATCCTCTCTTGCATACACAGAGCTACCTTGAATTTTAATAACTTCATGTTCTCCATTCACTGAAAAATATATTTATTGAACATCTATAGACTCCAGATAGTGAAGTCTGCTAGACTTTGGCTAGCTTTGTGGTTTTTAAAACCAGAAGCACCCAGTAGCTATTAAATCCTTAAAGTTATACAAAATGTGCATATTCTCAGAGTAAAGAACTTTTAGTGTCTGGAAGGAGGAGACTGTTCAATTGAGCACACCGGTACTTGAGGACTGATCTCCTGTTGTTGCTTTGAGTCTGCAATTCAGGGTAACATCATGTGGATCTTTGAACCAAAATGAATACAACAACAGATAGTCCATCATGATAATAGAAAGAGGCTGGAGCTTGCAGATCCCATCCACATCAAGGATTTTGCTTTCATTGAGCTCTGCATCCCTGTGGATTGTTGTCATATGGAAATGATTGGGGTGAAAAGAGCCAAGATGTTTCTAAAAATCAATGAGAGCAGTTTGCAAGCCTGAGTCAAGAAACAAGCTGGATATGCCACAAAGGAAATGCATTTTCTCAATAACATTTTTTTGGAGGAGGCTTTGGATAACTTGCCTTTGAGTAACATTTGTTTATGGAGTGTCTAGTAATCACTTCCATTGTGGCTGGACCAGGAGGGGCTGTGTTTTCATCGCTGACCTAATTCCTGTGATTCAGTGTGCCGTAAGAGCTCCATTTTTATCATCCTTCTATGACTGACATATATTTCCATTTTGTACTGTTTATCAGATAACTTACTACAAGCTGGGAAGTGCATTCGCTAAACACCTGGCTAGCCTCAAGCTCTTTACATTTGACAAAACAAGAGGCAGAAATTATAAAGACTTTTCCATTTTAGTCTGAATTATGGAATTTTGTAATTAAGATTTGCTTGAAAACCCATGGTTGAATAAAGAGGTAAAAATACCCTTGATACTTTACTGCTGGGGGAGAAGTTTATCCAGCAAAAGAAAAAAACATAAATTTCAAATGACAAGTTGTCTCAAGGATATGCCTCTACCATAAGATGCTTTTTAATCTTTTTATAGTCTACTTGGTATCTCATGCAGTTATTGTCAGTTTTGTCTGCTAATGGATTCATTGCAAGTAGGTCTACCATATATGGAATCCATAATAGCTTTTCTTGTGTAAGCATTTTTCATTCTTATACATGTGAGGTGTTTTCACACATGTTGGATGTGCTATTTATTGATAGGAGAGAAAAATGTATCAATGGGGATTGCTCATGTATTTTGCTTTGGATAGCACCAGAATTCCAATATAAAACTGGTGTGTGTGTAGGCAGAATGCTCTAGTTCCATTGAGCCACTTGCAGCAATCACCTGTTTGATCCAGCTGGCATATTTTGTGTGTGTGCACGCGCACTTTAGTTCTATTTTTTTAAATCTTTTGTTCTTTTTCAAATTTATTTATTTTTAATTGAAAGATAATTGCTTCACAATAATGTGTTGGTTTCTGCCATACATCAACATAAATCAGCCATAGGTATACATATGTCCCCTCCTTGTTCACCTCCCTTCCACCTCCCACGCCCAGTTGGTATTTTTGGTGGCCATTTCCTCTCACTCTTCTCTATTGACTTTGCTTTTCCATCCACAAGTTGCTTTCTCTGTCTAGCTTGAAAGCAACAGAGTGGCTTGTCCCAAATCACTGGGTTTACAGGGCTGAAAATCACAATTTACAATAGCTTGCTTGCTACTCGAATTTGAACGTGACGATTGGAAGGGAAGGTCTGGCATCACACTCTCTGAAAAGATTTTCACTGCTGCTCCAGGTGTTCTGAAAGGGGAAGTAAGTAGTCTTCTCTCATGTTTAATTCTGGAGGCAGAAAGACGTCATCTTAATTATATGGGAAAATAATGTAATCCTTTTCTGTAAGGCCCTTTCAATAAAGTGTAGGGTGCTGTTCAGTGGCTCTGAGAACAGGAATTGCTGGTGAATTATTTATTATTTCATCTCTGGTACTATTTGATTTCAATGTTTTTGGTTAAAAAAATTCACTTCATTGTGACTTAATCTTTTGAGAAAATGAGAAGGTCAGTGGTGTTATTTCTATCTCTTGCATAGATTATTCTGTGGTAAGATTTGGAATGAAAATGTGTGAATCCTGAAGGGATCTTCTCAAACCCAGGTACCTGAACCCCCAGTGATGTTCCGGGGCCTCTAAGAAGCTGTTGAGTATATGGTACATCTTTCTGGGTCATCGGTTTTTCATGAAGCCTTAGGGGTAGGATGAGACCAACTTTTTAAGAGTAAAACACAAAGAGATGTACTATGGAATACAATATGAAACTTGGATGAATTTTTAAGATAGAAAGTGAACTTCTAAGTAATTTCTTGCTAGATTTAGATTGTTTGAGGTTATGTCCCCACATGGGCACTAATTCATCTTGTCCATTGCCATTAGATGTACTACAGAGAAAAGTTTCTTTCTTTTCTGCCCCTCAAAGAGCAAGCAGCTTTATGTGTTTGTTTGTTTTTAAATCAGTTTTAGGGTTATTCTATTGGGTTGGCCAATAAGTTCATTTGGAGTTGTCCACGAGATCATCTGGAAAGCTCTGAGTGAACTTTTTGGTCCACCTGATATTTGCTACTTCACTGCTTTCTGCTTTTAATCTTATTATTTCCATCTCTGCTTTCTTTTGGTTTACTTTGTTGTTGAAGTTTGGAATTTAATGCATTTATTTTTATTAAATGTAAAATTCAGGCTATGAATTTTCCACTCATGACTGCATTAATTGTATTTTATAGATTCTGATATGAAGTGTTTTATTAACATTTTATTTTAGAAATTCTGCAGCTTTGGTTTATATTTCCCCTTTTACCTGAGAATTATTTAATATAGATTTTTTAAATTTCCAATGGAAGAACCTTTTGGTTTTATTATTTTGTTATTTATTTCTGGTTATATTGCATTATGAACAGATAGTACTTTTATTACTTCTATCTTATGAAACTTATTGAACTTTTCTTTGTGGTTTAAGGTACAATCAACGTTCATGAATTGCATGTGAGGAGGTATATTCTCTGTTTTTTGGATGCAAAGTATGATATGTATCCAGAAGATTTATTTTTCTATAATATTATTTTGGTAAAAAATATAAAACATAAAATCTTCCATTTTAACTATTTTTAAATGTATAATTCAGTGGCATTAATTATATTCACAATATTGTACAACTATCACTACTATTATTTTCCAAAACTTTATCATCACCTCAAACAGAAACTCTGTTCCCATTAAGTAATAACTCTCCACCCCCGCTCTTAAAAACCTCTGCTTTATCTCTGTGAATTTGCCTAATCTAGATATTTCATATAAATGAAATCATTCAATATTTGTCCTTTAGTGTCTGGTTTCTTTCACTTAGTATAATGTTTTCAGGGTCTATCAAGTTGTAGCATATATCAGAATTTCATTCCCTTTTATTGCTGAAAAATATTCTTTTATATGTTTATACCACAATTTGTTTATATTCATCCATTCAAGGGCACTTAGCTATTTCCACATTTTGGCTATTGGAAATAATGCTACAGTGAACACTACTGCATAAGGATCCGAGTCCCTGTTTTCTCTTGTTTTGGATATATACCCAGGGATGGAATTGCTGAGTCGTATCGTAATTCCATTTAGCTTCTTGAGGAATTGCCCAACTGTTTTCTACAGAGACTGCATCATTTCAAATTCCCACCAGCAAAGAAGGAGTATTCCAATTTCTCTACATCTTCACCAGCATATTATTCTTCATTTTTGTTTATTTGTTTAAAGTCTTAACATTACAGTTAATGTAAAGTGATATATCATTGTGGTTTTGATTTGCATTTCTCTAACGACCAATGATGTTGAACATCTCTTCATATGCTTCTTGTTGAAAAATGTCTATTTAAATCTTTTGCTCAATTTTAATTGTCTTTTTGTTGTTGAGTTGTAGGAATTCTTTATATTATCTGAGTATTATCAGACACATGATTTACAACTATTTTCTCTCAGTGTGTGTATTGTCTTTTCCCTTTTTTGATAGTGCTTACGATGCAAAAGCTTTTAATTTTGATGAAGTACAGTGTATTTTTCTTTTGTTGCTCCTGCCTTTTGTGTTATAGTTCAGAATCTATTGCCAAATCGTAGGTCATGAAGATTTATGCTTATGTTTTCTAAGTTTTGTGGTTTTAGCTCTTCTATTTAGGTTGTTTATCCATTTTGAGTTAGTTTTTGTTCAGTGTGAAGTAGAGGTCTAAATACGCTATTTGCATGTAGATGTCGTTTTTCCAGCATACCAGAGATTTATCTTATTGATTAAGTTATCATATTGTTTAGGTTTCCTGTGACCTTACTTAATTTTTTGTCTTCTTGAATTGTTGAATTGCTGAACCAAGAGTGGTAGGTTCAAGCAGTGCCAGTGTCATGCTAAGTTATATTGGAACCCGAGGCAAGTAAAAAAAATCAGTAATACTGCTCCTATCTTTATTTTAAAATTTCACATTTTATTATTAAGATTATATGCATTAATTTTTATTTTTTAATACATTACATTAAAATATTATTTATTTTGGTTCTGAGTTTTGGGCACTCCTTTAAATTGTGCATCCAAGGAAAGTGCCTCACTCACTTCACCCTAGTCCCAGCCTTGAGTTATAGGCTCCTGTTTTTAGCGTGTTTCTATTTCTCTTTGCAGTTCATGCAGTTGTTTTTCAAAAGTGGTTGCCATGTATTTGGTGCAAAAAAATTCATAAACATTATACTTTTGTTATTATGAATTGTGGCTTTTAGTATTACAGTGTCATTTGTCTTATTTCATGCTTCTTGACCTGCATTCTACCTTGTCTGATACCAGAATCACAAATTATAAGAGAAAATGAGATTCTAACAAGACCTCAGTTTACCAGTGATGAAACAGAGGCTCAAAGACTTTGGAAGAAGTTGAAATAATTGTGTCTATTAAATTTAAAATGTTGATTGCTTTATTTCTAAGCACTGACACAGTAATAGCCTCAGTATACTTCCATATGGAAATGGTGTCATTTCTGAACTTGTATAAATCAAAATTGCAGTAAAGCACTTCCTATGCGTAAGCACCACATGGGTCACAAACCCAGCCAAGGTTTTAGGATGGGCAGGATGTGGTACCCTGTTAGGGATCTGAAACTCACACCAGTATGAAGGATGTGAACTGGAGGAAGGCCAATCAGTTGATGTGGATGATTCACTCTACTCAAATAGTTAGAAGTTTTGGTCATAGCAGCGGAATCCTGGGCTTCCTTTCTGAGTTACTACAAGTTGTATGAGAGAAGAAGGGAGTCTTTTGCTGCACATTACAGAGTAGAGTCTCTTGTCTTTCCCTTTGTACTTCTTGCCATAACCTTACAGCCTCTACATTAATTAGACAGGCTTCATTCAAGCAGTTCTGCAGCATTCGAGACTGCCTTCTTACTTTTCTTCTAAGTGGTTCTTGTGTCTGTGTCTTGACCATTCAGGGAGGTAAATCTGAAGACGAAGGGAAATAAAATATGGCTCAGTTTTGGCCTTACCAGCCCCTTCCAAATGCATTCATGTTTCTCTCTGCATGTCTTGTTATGTGAATGGAAAAAGAAAAAAAAAGCATGCTTTGGTCCATCAGGTTTTTTTTTTCCCCTTTGTCTCCTTCTGAGGTGCTCAAAGGCATCAGTAACAGAGCAGGAAAGCCCTGGCTGAACAAAACTTGGTATTTTCCTTTGATACCTTCCATTGGGAGGCTTCATACAATGCACTTTGTCAGTAAGCCCCTGCTTCAGGCAAACATTGAGAAAACTATTGAGGAGGCTTCAATGGAAAGGATCTGATCTGCCCTAGAAACTGCCCTAGTTCTCTATCAGGGGAGCCACCAGCCCTGGAAGAGAAGATTGCCCCACCCCCGAATAGTCTTTTTTCCTTTCTCCTTTTTAATCTCCTTTCTATTGTAAGAATTGTGGGAACTCTCTTTAAATGAAAATAACTCTCAAGCTGGGCTTTGTTTTCCAACATGGATAAATGCCTAGATATCTCCTATCTACTCTGTAAATCTTGAGTCTCAACTTCAGATTATAACAAACTTATCTGGGACAAATGTTTGAGTTAAGGTGAAATAAGCACTGGATGTTGTGAGTGTGGTTATCTAAAGCACCTGAATATTAAAAACTTGTTCATCAACCTCCTGCTAGGGAACCTCTATTCCCTCCTCATGGTCTGTCTGCATGTCTGCTTGAAGCTGGCTCCTTTACTGTATTAATGGCAACCTTCTCCAGTATTCTTGCCTGGAAAATCCCATGCACAGAGGAGCCTGGCAGGCTATAGTCCATGGGGTCCCAAGGAGTCGAGCACAAGTGAGCAGACACACACACATCCAGTCTCTTACCTCTACCCGCTGTTTGATTTTAGTTGATTTTAGGTGTGTCTAAACCCCCAAAGCATCAATCACTTTTTAAAAACTATGTTGTGTCACTTTCTATTTTCAATTGCAGCTTAAAGTATAAAGCAAATACTTGAGGTAGTGATGTCAAGCGAAATAAAATATCTTTTTAACGCCTTTCCCCAGTTATTGTGGTGAACCCGATTGCATACAAATGGAAGAATATTCCAGAAATGAGAGAGCATGAACACTGCCCAGAGCGCTTGTTCATGGTGTCTGCAGTTCTGTTCTGGCTGGACCCCAGGGGCTCAGTAGAGGTCTTGCAGCTCTTCCTTGGGGCCCTTGGAAAACATGGCTGCCCAGGCCAGGACGGAGTATGATCACTCAGGAGCGTGACCATCACTTAATCTCTTCCTGACTGTAAAAATGAAGGTCCTTTCTAGGTCTCAGTTTCTATAATTATCTGAAAATTTGTGTTTTCTTCTAATTATAAAACAGGGCTATTGAAAAATACATCAGGTTATAAGGAAATAAGACACCCATGATCACAGGAGCAGAGATAATCACTAGTGACTTTTTAGAGTATTTCTTTCAATCTTTCACAAGTGTCTAAGTTATTTTGCTGAATTGGATTCATGCATGTATGCAGTCTCCTGTTTGCTCCACTAACATTATCTCTTGAACATTTGTCCATTTAATATAATTTGAAAAAATATGAAAATATATATGAAGACTGAAGATTATTATATTATGTTGATAATATTTTATTTAATGAATATGCTATTGTTACATGTTCAGGGGTTTTGTTATGATAGATGATGCTATAGTGAATAACTTTGCACACAAATCTTTATGCATGTCTTCTGTTATTTCCTTAGTATATCCTAGCAGGAGAATCACTGGGTCAAAGTGTGTCCAGATTTTTAAGGCCCTTGATATATAATGCCAGATTAACCACCAGCAGTATATAAGTGCCCTATTTCGTGAAACTACACCAGTATTGAATAGTACTTTTGCCAGCTTAAAGTGATATCTCATTTTAAATTTTGTTCATTTTATTGTTTATTTAGTTGAATGTTTTTCATGTTTTCATCAGCTATTTAAATTCTGCTAGAATTTTTGTATCTTTCATATTCATCCTTCCATTAGAGTATCTGAATTTTTCTTAGGGATTTTTAAATTTTTAATGAAGCTGCAATAGCTAGTATCCTTTTATAAGGATACCAGCTGTTTTCATTTTCCAACCTTTGTACTTTAAATAGAGCTATCCATACAAGAGGTTACATAAATGTTTTTTAATGAGAGAATGATTCATTATCTAAATATGTTGTTGTTGTACAATGTTGGTTAGTAAAGCTAAAATGAGAATTTTTAGTCTATTAGGAGTTGTCATGAGAAACTTATTATTTTATAATATATTATCCCAGAAAAGAAAGATGGGAAAGAAGAAGTAAATGATATTCATATACATGACCTCATGCTAGCAGAACATCAGAGAGAACAAATGCTACAAATCAAAACAAAAGTACAGGCAGCATTTGTTTCAACAATATTTTATGCATGCAAAATGATAATAGAATGATATAAGAAAGACTTTTATCAAATAGGATTTTATCATTTTTTCTTTATTTTTTTAAAGAAATAAAATATCACAGAATAGTTGAAACCCCCTGTATTTCCCCCTTCTATTGCATTCCTTTTCTTCTCCAGAGGCAGCTGTTATTCTGAATATGGTACTTTTAATTTGAGCACATGCTTTATACTTTTATGGCATAGGCATATATCTGTAAGCAATATGGAATATTGCTTTACATTTTAACCCTTTTATAAATGGATCATACTGTAAGTTTCATGCTACAACCTTTATTTCCTCATTCAGTATTATGTTTTGGGGATTCAGACATTTTAATACAGTTCTATTATATGGAAATTTCACAGCATATTTGTCCGCTCTCCCATTGATGGTCATTCCACAATTTTGCTCTTGCAGATATTGCTGCAATGAATGTTGTTGATTGTGCCATTTGCGAGTTTTTCTAGGGTAGCATTGGAATTGCTGAGTCATAAGTAGGTCCATCTCCTTCTTTTCTAGAAACTGCCAAATTATTTTTCATGTTTAAAGGTATCACACAGATACCAGAGTCTCCCCCGCCATGGACACTTATATAAATAACAGTGGTAAATATTTTTTGAGCGCTTGCTGTGGGCTAGGAAATGTTCTAGGGGCTTTTACATGATTCGGTATATTTAGTCCTGACCTCATTTTCACACGTGAGGAAACTGAGATACAAAGATCTTGAATAAGGTCATACAGGGAGTGACAGAGCCCCTTCAAACCACAAAAGTGTAGTTTACAAGACCTATCTCTTAACACTAGGCTATGCTCCAGGTTATAGGAAGACACTGCCCAGGCCACATTTATAGTGGTACAAAAACACCAGCCATTTAGCTGATGGGAGACCTCTGAAGAAGGGAGCAGCCTTACTAGAGTATTACTGTCTCCCGAGTAGGAGGAAGAAGCAGAAAGTTGCTTAATTTGTGCAAGATCCAAGGATCAATGACTAGACCTTCGGCTCTGGTGCAGCGTGCCACCACGTTGTGTCTGTTTAGTGTCTGTCTCCCCACCTGTGTGTCCCTAAAGGCATAAAGCTCCATCTCCACGTGCTTTCAATTTCTTTCAGTCTGGGGTAGATTGCTTGTAATAGAAAGGTCAAATAATTTTTTTAGGAGTAGTAATGGATATAATCTCATACATGGAAATTTTAATTGCAGTGCTTTAATCCCATTCTAAGTGCCAAACTTTTAGGATTAATTTGTTGAATCTGTTGGTAACATGGTGCTCAGTCTTCTGATCAGATTCTTTGCCCGAGGGCTCTCATTTACTAATGAGTAATCGCTGCAATTTTCAGAGAAAAAGCTACCGGTACAATCACGTTTGAACATTCATCAAATATGACGCAAGCCCAGTTAGAAGAGATGTTAGCGTCCTTAGCCTGCAAATAAGGGCATGGAATTAAATCTCCCTACGCTGTAATTTTCCTAGGGTTATTACTCCCATCAGTGTTTGGAATGGCTGATGCTGAAACTATTCGTGGCCTTAGAGCTCAGTTGATAGGAACATGTCATGAGTCAGGCTTACAAAGCGGCTGGCTGAAGCCTGCCTTCCATTTGCCTGTTATTACTGAAGCCCATTTTGGAAAGAGAAGGCAGAGGTGGGAGAGGAGGTGCTCCAGGAGGAGTGCGTTTCTCTTTGTACACACATCATAGACTCACAGTGCTGACAAACTAATTATAGCTTTAGGTTGAATGCTTCCTTGCTCTGCATTCTGTTTGCAAACAGCCCATTATTTCCATCCTGTGTGCTGGAAAAACACAAGACAAAGTGGGTTCATCGGTTATGTTTCTGGTTAAGTTCAGCTGTCTGCTTATCACCCCTCTATTTTTTTTTTTTTTTTTTGGACTAAGAAAAACAGAATCTTTATTACTTGAAAAAAAGCTTTTGCTCAATTGCAATACATATACTTATTTTGATTACTTTTTAAAATTAATTAATTTTAATTGGAGGCTAATTACTTTACAATATTGCGGTGGTTTTTGCCATACATTAACATGAATCAGCCATGGGTGTTCATGTTTCCCCCATCCTGAACCCCCCCTCCAACCTCCCTCCCCATCCCATGCCTCTGGGTTGTCCCAGTGCACCAGCTTTGAATGCCCTGTTTCATGCATTGAACTTGGACTGGTGATCTATTTCACATATGGTAGTATACATGTTTCAGTGCTATTCTCTCAAATCATCCCACCCTCGCTCTCTCCCACAGAGTCCTAAACTCTGTTCTTTATATCTGTGTCTCTTTTGCTGTCTTGCATATAGGGTCATCATTACCATCTTTCTAAATTCCATATATATGCGATAGCATACTGTATTGGTGTTTTTCTTTCTGACTTACTTCACTCTGTATAATAGGCTCCAGTTTCATCCACCTCATTAGAACTGATTCAAATCTGTTCTTTTTAATAGCTGAGTCATATTCCATTATGTATATGTATCATAACTTTCTTATCCATTCATCTGCCGATGGACATGTCTGCCGATGGACATGTCTGCCAATGGACGTCTAGGTTGCTTCCATGTTCTAGCTATTGTAAAAAGTGCTGCAGTGAACATTGGGGTACGTGTGTCTCTTTCAATTCTGGTTTCTTCAGTATCATCCCTCTTTTTCCTTTAAAATTGACTTTCTGACGCCTCTTCCATCCCTACCTAGCTTTTTTTTTTTTTTTAATCTTTCTAAACTGCCTTTAGAGCAGTGGTTGGAATTCCAGGTTTATGTCATCTTGTGTTCAGCCTTATCTGCTTTGGAATATCCTGAGAGCCAACAAAGCCACATGTCTTACTCCTTCCTTAAGATGGCAGTGACACCTCCTTCACTGACTAAATGGCCCATCCTCTATATGTGAGGTGCTGCCAGTCCCTAGGAGGATGGGGTGAAATACAGAAGAGAATATGACCTTGCTATGAAGGGCCTTCAGATTGACTGAGTCGATAAAAGAGTGACTGGGTACTTTGGGGTCACCTGAACTGTAAAAGAACTAAAGAAAGCAGCAAAGCCAGAAAGAGATGCGAGAGTGGGATAAAAACTGAGTGCTACAGATCTGGGGCTGGGTTCCCATGCTCTGTTACAGCGCATAAAAGGATGAAAACCTCTCAAATGTGGATCTGTGATCAAGTTTGCAGCCTACTTTAAAGTCTAGGATTCAAGATCTCTGTTCCTCCACTCATTCTTTTTTCTGCATGTGACCTATGGTAGAATGAGAAAGTTCAGAAATGCCCTAGCATTAATTTTCTCCAGCATTGCCTTCAAAGTGTCCTTAAAGCAGAATGAGTTTACCATGTTCTCTCAGGATGATTTTTCTCTTAGATCAGGAATTAGCAAAGTATGGTCCGAGGACCAAATCCAGCCTAAAGCCTCCTGGTTTGGAAAATAAAGATGCCTTGTAACACAGCTGCCCCGTGTGTTTATGGCTTGTCTGTGACTGATTTGGCACTAATACACTGAAACTGTGAATCCCCTGGAGGAGGAAATGGCAACCTGCTCTAGTATTCTTGCCTGGAAATGCCATGGACAGAGGAGCCTGGTGGGCTGTAGTCCATGGGGTCACAAAGAGTCAGACACGAATGAGCAATTGAGCACGCATGCACGCACGATGCACATTGGAATCGGGTAGCTGGACGAAATCATTTAACTTAAAATATTTACCACTTAGCTGTTTGCCGAAGGAGTAGAAAGAAGCAGCCTTCAGAGAATTCCAGTGTAGGAAGGTTCTTGAAAAGTCATTTGGTAAAGGAAAGTTGTGAGAAAAAGAGGCATAGTTTGTAAAAGAGACTTGCAGACAGTATGGACAGCCTGCCTTTTCTTCTAGCAGCAGGACCAGAGGCCTTGGTGTCTGTGTGGGAGCCTCTAGATGCCACCCATCCTAGAGTTATTTTGGTCATCGTGGCTCCTATCCGTTCAACAGGCTTTTTGTGAAAACTGCACTCACAACAGAAGATACAAAGACAGAGAAGGCAGAAGCGGTCCCCTGCTTCTGGGCAGTGGAGGAGGCAGAGAGCCAAACAAATCTTGAGAACCAAGTCACCAGAATCAAAGCTCCCAGAAGAACTCTTATAGAGACAGGAGCAAGGTTGACAGGAAGCCAAGGAAAGAGCTCTCTCTGCCGGGAAGAGTTGGAGAAGACCCAAACCCTCAGTCCAAAGGTCTAGTCTCTTTCATTCTTATAAAAGATCCTAAATGGAAACCAAGAACCTGTCCATTCACTGAGGACATGAAGCATCCAATAGCCATCTTCCCTGTCACGGCTAAGCTGACGTTCAGGAAAGTGGTTTCTCATCTCAGTTGTCCAATAACATTTGGGGACCCATTGGAAGCCTGTATTGTGTAGGTGTGATGTGCTAAAACCTGGGTTGACTCTTTGGTTCTGTTTTCTCAAAGTCAGCTCAGTTTTCACAATCTTTTAACCGATCAGATTGGCTGATAATGTGTTCGGTAAGGTCACACTCTGGCCAGTAGTGGTCAGTGGCAATACACTGAGAGAAGCTTACTGTGGAAGAAAGAAATTAATATCCATCCACTTACCACGAGCTGCTTGGTCCTTGACCAGAGCTGATGGGAGCCTCCTGGGAACACTGCCCCATGGCTCTCAGGAAGCAGAGGGCTCTGGGCTCCATCTTCCACTTATATCAGTGGTCTTGAATGTTTTGGGCATGGGAGTGGTACTCCAAGTGGTGTACTCTCTCCAGACACGGAAGGAAGTGTTAGTACAGATAGAATGCAGAAATTCATATCATTTTATTCTTGCCTCAGGAATTTGATTTTAGGTGTCTTGTGGACAGGAGATCTTAACTGGTAATGGTGGTGAAAGAATTTTGCATAACTCCATGGAATCTACCTTATTTCTCAGGAGAACCATTGAGAATGGAGTGAGTTATATAAAAATCTGAGCAAATGGAATGGCTTCAAGACACACTGAAAGAATGCTATGACACAGGTATGCTTATGCTTTTCCCTAGATAATATTTTTTTAAGTTAATTTCCAAAATATCTTCAAGTCAAGTTTTGTGATATCCTCATAAAACCTATCAGCTAGGCATATTTCACATTATGGAGTATTTCAGTCAACAAATCAAAGCCAGAAATGGACTCCTGCTTTGAAGAAGAAGGAGAAAGTGATGGTCATGGCAGTGGACCTTCAGTGGCATCTTCATGTGTTTTCACCATGCACCCACAGTGTGAGTGATAAGCCCTGATATTTACTGAGGGACTTTCACATGTCATTCTCTCTTCTAATAAGTGCTTTACAGACACCATCTTCCTTTCTGCTCACAGCGTCCATATGAGGAAGCTGAGGCTCAGAGAGTGAAGTTAGTGACACCCAGTCCTTTAGGGGTGGGATTTGAACTCCAATGGGCCTAATTTAGAGACTGCCCTCGCAGTCCTTACCCTGATGTCTCCTGTGAAAGAATCGATGTGAATCAACTAGTGAGACACACAGACTGAGATGAGCAGGTTCTGGGGGACACAGAGAGACAGCTCCTGCCAAAGCTTATGACCAAGTTGGGGAGAGAAGGCTGGATACAAAACACACATAAGTGAAACAGGATGGATAACTGGATAGCATGTGGTATAATTTGGGTCACATATTACTGAGGACACGCCCTCTGTCCTGCACCCATGTTCCTCAATGGTGCCTTTCTCACAAGGACCCACAGCTTCTGGATGCCAGTGTAAGTCAACAGGAGTGGCATCTTGCTACAACTAAAGATCCCTATGCCACAACCAAGACTCAGTGCAGCCAAATAAATAAATAATGAATAAATGTTTGTTGTTGTTGTTGGTTTTTTTTTAAAGGCAGTGATATCAGCTCATATTTATTCATGTACTCATCCTATTGGTAAAGAATCCGCCTGCAATGCACGAGACCACGGTTTGATACCTGGGTTGGGAAGGTCCCCTGGAGAAGGGAAAGGCTACCCACTCCAGTATTCTGGCCTGGAGAATTCCATGAACTGTATAGTCCATAGTCCATGGGGTCACAAAGAGTCAGAAACAATGGAGCAACTTTCACAGCAACACAGGATTAAGTTTAAAATAAATTTAGTTAAGTTTACCTTTAAATGAATTTAAATGTAAGCTGGTACAAAAACTTGAATTTGGCTTTTCTTTCTGTTAAGAGGACACACTTTCTTCAGATGTTGAACTGCCTTTGATAATAAATTTAAGTTTATTTGCCTCTTAAATGATCCATTCTATATTTGCCTCAATCTGTCTGCAATGCAGGAGACGCTGATTTGATTCCTGGGTTGGGAAGAACCACTGAAGAAGGGATAGGCTACTCACTCCAGTATTCTTTGACTTCCCTTGTGGATCAGCTGGTAAAGAATCCACCTGCCATGCGGGAGACCTGGATTCAGTCCCTGGGTTGGGAAGATCCCCTGGAGAAGGGAAAGGCTACCCACTCCAGTATTCTGGCCTGGAGAATTCCATGGATTGTATAGTCCATGGGGTCGCAAAGAGTTGAACACGACTGAGTGACTTTCATTTACTTATACTCATCCCATTACATACATGACCATATCTAGTCCTC